>NC_053156.1:201712846-202074147 GCF_016835505.1 Polypterus senegalus | reverse complement strand
TCATTTTTCATGTACATTATTCTTTCTTTCCCTGTCCGCTGTCTGTGAGGAATTTGTGCCGCTAGGACGTGACAGTTTGTTTATGTGACTGAATACACTCACCTAAAGGATTATTAGGAACACCTGTTCAGTTTCTCATTAATGCAATTATCTAATCAACCAATCACATGGCAGTTGCTTCAATGCATTTAGGGGTGTGGTCCTGGTCAAGACAATCTCCTGAACTCCAAACTGAATGTCAGAATGGGAAAGAAAGGTGATTTAAACAATTAGCATGGTTGTAGGTGCCAGACGGGCCGTTCTGAGTATTTCACAATCTGCTCAGTTACTGGGATTTTCAGGCACAACCATTTCTAGGGTTTACAAAGAATGGTGTGAAAAGGGAAAAACATCCAGAATGCGGCAGTCCTGTGGGCGAAAATGCCTTGTTGATGCTAGAGGTCAGAGGAGAATGGGCCGACTGATTCAAGCTGACAGAAGAGCATATTTGACTGAAATAAACATTCGTTACAACCGAGGTATGCAGGAAAGCATTTGTGAAGCCACAACACACACAACCTTGAGGCGGATGGGCTACAACAGCAGGAGACGCCACCGGGTACCACTCATCTCCACTACAAATAGGAAAAAGAGGCTACAATTTGCACGAGCTCACCAAAATTGGACAGTTGAAGACTGGATAAATATTGCCTGGTCTGATGAGTCTCGATTTCTGTTGAGACATTCAAATGGTAGAGTCAGAATTTGGCGTAAACAGAATGAGAACATGGATCCATCATGCCTTGTTACCACTGTGCAGGCTGGTGGTGGTGGTGTAATGGTGTGGGGGATGTTTTCTTGGCACACTTTAGGCCCCTTAGTGCCAATTGGGCATCGTTTAAATGCCACGGGCTACCTGAGCATTGTTTCTGACCATGTCCATCCCTTCATGACCACCATGTACCCATCCTCTGATGGCTACTTCCAGCAGGATAATGCACCATGTCACAAAGCTCGAATCATTTCAAATTGGTTTCTTGAACGTGACAATGAGTTCACTGTACTAAAATGGCGCCCAGTCACCAGATCTCAACTCAATAGAGCATCTTTGGGATGTGGTGGAACGGGAGCTTCGTGCCCTGGATGTGCATCCCACAAATCTCCATCAACTGCAAGATGCTATCCTATCAATATGGACCAACATTTCTAAAGAATGCTTTCAGCACCTTGTTGAATCAATGCCACGTAGAATTAAGGCAGTTCTGAAGGCGAAAGGGGGTCAAACACCGTATTAGTATGGTGTTCCTAATAATCCTTTAGGTGAGTGTAGCTATGTCTGATTTGTGAAACTGAGCCATGTGATTATTGTTGCTACGTCTGATTGGTGAAACGGAGTCTTATGATTATTGTTGCTATGTCTGATTGGTGAAACAGCCATGGAGTAGATCCACTGGTGGATTCTCTCTGGCAAAAATATAGCATACTGTATCTAATGGAAAAAAGTAACGATTCGAGTTTTGCCCAATATAGCAGAGTAAGAGTAGCGTTTCTTCTTCACAAATGTACTCAAGTAAAAGTAAAAAGTATGGTGCAGTAAAACTAATCTTAGAAGTACAATTGTTTTAAAAAATTACTCAAGTAAATGTAACGGAGTAAATGTAACTCGTTACTATCCACCTCTGGTTGTACATGAATAAATATAAGATCTACCCTGAAAATAAGCCCTAGTGCATTCTTTTGGAGCAAAAATTAATATAAGACCCTGTCTTATTTTCGGGGAAACACAGTTGCTGTGTTACCTGGCTTTTGCCCGTGAAAATTCGTAACACAATTGAGCATCGGATATAGTGTGGTTGATTAATTGACAGAGAACAAAATAAAGTGAACTGACAAAATAAAGTGAGCTGGTAATCGGTGCTAATATGTATAGCAGTGCTTTAAGTAGAAATACATAAGTACCGATACGCTAGGTATTACATTGATGTATTAGCATGAAGAGAGAGGAGTGCAGAGCATTTTATCATTAGAAATTCAAGCACCACCGTCTAAGACTGACATTTCTCTCTTGGAGTTTGCAGTATTGTAATCCAAGTGGGGGTTTCGGGCATTGGGATCACTTTTTACTGTTGAAACGCTGAAAACCAACAGGGTCACATCTCTTTTCTCTTGTCCAGGACAATGCCTCGTTTTCAGTCATTTGTACACTCTAGTGAGTGATGGTGCTGTTCACATGGTCCATCAATCAGTTCTGATCAGTCCTTCATTTGTATAAATCACATTCTCAGAGCAGCACAGAACATGCATGTTAGCATAATATTAACACATATCAACAAAAAAAAACACATGCTAATTTTCTTTTTCTCTAATGTCACTAAATTTCAAGCAAATCCATCAAGGCATAATAAATAATGCCTTGACTGAATGAGTCAGTAAACTTTCCACTATTAAATATATATAAATCATACTGTGCTATGTTGTAATACACTGTGGTTGAAGAGTAAATAGGCAGAAGTGACAACCAAGTCCAAAGAAAATGTTGAAACACCAACCGGGTCATGCTGCTTAATTTGTTAAAATTAATCAGACAAAACAAACACACAATGGTGTTACAGAACTGAAACATAAGCTGTGTTTCCATTGCAGTTATGCATAAAATAGAAGCGATACTAGAAACGACAAAACACAAATTGACCGTGCTTCCATTGAGTGAATTTATGCAAATAAAGTTTGTTTTATTGCCTAAAATTACAAAAGTGTGATGGGTGTTATTTCAATTGTGTCTGTTTTTAATCAGAGGCGACAAGAGCGAGTGAATAAAATAAAGGGAAGGTGCACTCCCTATTCTTGGCAGAGACTATGTATTAGGGATTTCTTTGAAATCGTTTGCAGTGATTTTACTGAGGAGCAAAATTTTAGGATGAGCAGCTCAACATTAATGGAATTATGCAGCACAATAGGCCCTCTTGTGTCCTCTGCCATAGTATACATGAGAAAGCCAGTTCATAGCCATCACACTTTATAAACTGGCTACCTGTATGGAGTGCAGGGCTGATTTTTGATGTGAGCAAAACCACCGTTCACAGGTGTGTATATGGGGTGTGTCAGGCCATATGCTCCAAACTAATGAAGTAATACATCACTTTACCTGATGTGGAAGTTTTGCAGCATTTTTCGCAGTGCTATTACAAGGCACACAAAATACCTCATGTGTACAGTGCAATCGACGGCTCACATTTGTGCACCAAGTGATGGGTACCAGGATTATGTTAACAGGAAAGGCTGGACATCTATCGTTCTGAAGGCAGTTGTTGATGAAAGATTAATTAATGATCAGGGACATTTGTGTTGGGTCACCTGGTAGTGATCATGATACTGCTATATTTTCCACATCACATTTGCACAGGTATTTGGAAATTGATGTCATGTCATGTAAACAAAATGCAAAAAAACTGTTTCCATTGCAGTTTGAGAGTTTTTTTTGAAAAAAATTTCCATTACCGTTTTCTTGTTGCACATTAAGGAGGATAATGGAAACGGAGCTATAGGCTGTAGCCTTCTCTTGACTCAGTAATGTTGGTCGGTTGAGCAGGTCTTGTTGTTTTGTGGAGCTCTGTCCTTTGGTTTGGCCTGACTCAAAGTGAGATGCCTCCTTCTGGGGATGCGCAGTTTTATTGGACCTGGCACAGAGGAAATGGAGACACTTGCCCATACTGGGTATTTTCTCTAAGCTGTGGAGGTAGAAACAGATGAAAAAGTCTCACCCATTCTGGAGTGGTATTACATACCTCAGCTGAGCCTGGAAGGTGACCATTGATGCACATATGTGACAACACAAACAATATAAGCCTCACAGCTTTTTGGGTTAAGATACCAACTCTGCTTATGTGGAGTTTATGCATTATCTTTGTCTGTTTTTCAGGTAATTTGTTTTTTATTGTACATCACATAAACATGCATTAGGTTAATTGCCAACTCTAAATTGGCCCAGTGTGACTTAGTGTGGGTTGTGTTTATGTGAATCCTGCGATGGAACCCCATCTACAGTTGCATTCTTCCTTGTGAGCAGTCCTGTTGAGATAGGCTTTGTCTCTCATATCCTTAAACTGGGTTAAGCAGATTTAGAAATGCATGAATAATATAATTGTGATATGAATGAGCAATTGTTAATGCTGCTGCTTTGAGGATCCTCACTCCTGGGTTCAAATCTCAAACCAGATTGGTATCTGTGTGGGGTTTGCAGGCTCATTCTATAAGCATTTATCTTATTATTCTGTAAGCATTTATCTTCAGACATTCAGTTTTTTCAATTACTGTACTTTCCTGAAGACATTCTGATTGTGTTAACTGTCATCTGTAAAGTTTTCCCAGGAGCAGCGGGGTATTGGTATGGGTATGTGTGTGAGTGATGAACTGGCACCCTGTCCACAGCTGCTTCCTACCTTGGGCTCCTACTGAGATAGACACCCATAACCCTGTGATCCTGAACTGGATTAATCAGGTTTGTGAATGTGATATTATGCTACAACATACTAATGACTACCCTGTGACCCTGTAGTTAGGATATAGCAGGTTGGACACTGGATGGATGGATTACTATGGGAGAAAAACTAAAAAAATATCCATAAATCATATCATAAGACACTGATTGCGCTGGGAATTACATATTTCGTAAAGCAGTGGCTAAAGCAACTTGACCACTAAGTTGATATGTATACAAAATCAATTGTTAATGAAATACTTCCTAATCTCATGTTAACAATGATAGGTATTAAAAAAACTATTTTAGGTTTACAAATATAAGTCTTAAAATCAGACATTGAAGTTCAGCTAAGGTCAGCATGACTTCCGTGAGCATTTCCTGATGTACATTTTGAGTCTTTTTTTTTTCTTACAGCAAAAGGTCACATTCCCACATTACTATAAATGTTGCACAATGAAATGTGTTATATTTCAACCCATTTTGGCAATTCAATGAACAATAAAAATGATGCTCTTTTTGCTTGTAAAAACACATTTTCACAGCTTTTATTTATCACTTCCATGTATGAAACTAAGGGAAACCCTGATATGTGGGATACATTGAAATCATTGAGAAACAGGGAGATACTGTTATTAACATTAAGACTTCTTGGTAAATGCCCATGCAAATGTTTTGAAACAAATTAATTGAAAACCTACTGTTACTGTCTCTTTTACTTAACACAGCAAACCACTGTTATTGTCAATAGCCTGGATTAGTGTCTCATGTCTTAACTATAGATAATTTACTTTCCATCACCCTGTATCCCATACTGATACAAGTCCATTTTTATTACAAAATATCCATCCATCCATCCATCCATTATCCAACCCGCTATATCCTAACTACAGGGTCACGAATATGTGGGTTCATAATATTCACAGGCAAAGGAGAGATGTCACAATATAACCTATTGTAAGAAAATAAACAGGGACAAAACACAGCGTGGAGGACCACCCTGGTACCCTGTTTAATGTGTAAGGCAAACAAAATGAACAATAAATAAACAAGGGAAGGATGCAATGCATCAGACAATTTTTTTCCAGATTTAAAATGTGTCAGCTAGGGAAGCTCAAGACTTTCTTATGGTCTGACGATCTCTTAAACTCCTTGAGGCGGAAGGTGCAAAACTAGTGAGTTGCCCCCCTGTAGTGATGTCAGATATCCATTTGTGCTTCATCCTCTAGTCTGTAGATGAAAGGGGAGAATGAGGAGAAAGACCTTGCAGCCCTTCCCTGGGTGGGCTTGTGTACCACACTGAGTTCATTCAAATCAGATCTACTGTACTACTGAATGCCAAATTTCTGAACTTTGTTTAGATAATAATTTCAGTTTTATTAAGAATGTAGTTAAATGGTTTATAATAGTAGGCACTTACCTTTTCAAGAGGAATAAGTGGATGTCATTTGACTTTGCCACTTTTAAACTTTATATTTCCTTTTTTTACCTTACAGAGGAAAATTTCACTCTTTCTGAGTTTCAAATTACTAATTTTCCCCTAATAAACAGTTAGAATTTACAGCTTTATGAGTGTCAGAGATAGAAATTAGAATGGTCATACAAAGAAAAAATCAACAGTGAATAAACTCTAAAATACCCAAACAAAAATTGCAGTATAAAATAAAGTTAAATTTTATGTTAATCCTTTTGATAGAGAGATGAAGAAAAACAGAATTCTTCTTCTTCTTTTGGCTGCTCCCGTTCGCTGTTGCCACAGTGGATCATCTTCTTCCATATCTTTCTGTTCTCTGTATCTTGTTCTGTTACACCCATCGCCTGCATGTCCTTGCTCACCACATCCATAATCTTTGCTTCAAAAGAATTAAACTTTAGATGACCTGAATAGCATGATATCATCATAAACAACAGTAACATAATACAGCAAACATCCGCGATCATGTGGCCAACAATGGCTGTCTTTGTTACAAAAACATGATGGTGCACATGGCAAACAGCACATGAAATAGCATCAGTCACAAACACATAATAAAAATATGTAAAATTCAAAAATAAATAATCACGAAAGATATATAAATATAAACATTTCAATATGAAGCCTAAGGTCCTGACATGTGCACAAAAGAGTACACATAGCATTACTGCAAAAACATGTAATTGCGTCTTCCAGCCTTAAATCAAAAGCATGTGCTTCAGTAATCATGGTGGCCATTTTCCAAAGCAGTCTTCATATATAAACCAAAATGTTCTTTCTCAAATCCACTGAAATTTGAAACCTTGCCATTCCTTGCTTAGTGGAGAATTCCAGAGGTTGTGGTGGATGCTTTGATCATCAGCATCTTCTCCTACTGGAAATATGTTTAACATTCAGATGATACTACTGATCCAGTTTGTCACCTGGCCCAGTTGGATGCAAAAGTCAAGTAAATGAAACATTTAGTTGGTGGTTCTCCTCAGCTTAATTGACTTGAGCCTTGGTCCCCTTTCATATCATAATAACATTTTATAGATTATTTAATGTTTTGAAAAGTTAACCTCAACTAATGTGCAAATAATTTCTTATCACAAAATTTGTTCATCCATGTTCTGAATCATGTGTTTTTTTATCATTAAGCTGTAGCTTCTAACAGTACCATGTCATTAGCACTGGAAAAAGGCCCTGTTGAGAAACTAAGCTTTTGTAGTTGTTTATTTTTCTTATTGTTGTTTATTTTTGTTGTTATCATTAATGATGTGACATTGTATTCTATATTTTTTCCTTCATTGACATACCATTTATGGAAATGACTCTGCCACTTGTGCAAGAAGTAGAAACATAGCATGTCATGACTCTTTAAAGGGTGGCAATACCGATTTGCTGCATTCAGGCTTTGGATTAAAAACCTCAATTCACTGTTAATCATTCATAACTTTAGTTTACACTTTTTCATATACTGTATGTTTAGGTGTTGCTTTTTGCTTTTGACCTTGACCTGTTTTCCAATGACAGTTTCTTCCAAAATGTTCCAGTCACTGGCGTTTTAATCTTTTACTTATTGTAAATTCTCTTAGCTACAACAGCCAGAAGATAATTGTGTACAGTTCACCAATCCCTTATTAGACACAACCATGCCAATATTCACATTCATTCAGCCTATGCAAATCAACCTAAAGAGCACCTTGAGCCTAAGAGAAAGACCCATGTGGAGACAGGTACACCATGAAGACTCACCACAAGGGACCAAGTCTGGAAAATCAGCCCATGTCTCTGCATCTGTGAGGTGGCAACATTAACCATCCCATCTGAATGGTGGCTTTGGGGGATTTTGGGCTTTTGGATGACTGCCAATATATTGTTTTATTATTCTTATTATCACAATAATTCATCAATCATTCTAACCAGAGAGGCACACAATAATCATTTAAAGGCTTACTGAAATGCTAAAAGTTCACTTAAGATGCTACGGTGTCAGAGAGTAGTGTGAAGTGCACTTATTACAGATGTCAGAAGACTATATTCTTCGAATATACTGCAGTTCATTGGTTTGTGAATTTCTTTATTATTTCAACAATTATCTTAAAATCACATTCATTTTGAATCTCTCCACCTCTAATCCCCCTTGTCATTTTTAATTAAGCCTCCACTACATTCATTGACCTGCAAGCCAAGAGACACGTGCATCGACTTCGAGTATTGGAGTGTGACACTTTGCACTGTACAGTATGTCTGCGACAGATACTAATGCTTTACTGGGTGTAATGTTTACAGATTTGGTGGCAAGCTGGCTCAGTGGGTTACTCTAAGGAGCTGGGTTTGAATCCCTACCGTGTTGCTGTCATGGTTCTAACTGGATTATTACCCTGAGTCCAGTCTTTTTATTTTTTTTTTTTTTTACTTTTTGTTGTTTTTCAAATATTATTTTGGATATTTTGTTATTAATTCTGTTTGTGGTTATGTTCTGTTTGTGTTATTGTGTTGTTTATTAATTATCTTTTAGTTTTGTATTACATTAAGAATATAATATGTGCAGTTTTATTTGTTATCTGCTCTGTCATATTTTTGGAACCCAATGAGGTCAAGACTCCTGATTATGCAGCTTAGGGACTGCACCCAGCAGTATAAATGGAGAAGCTGCTATTTGTGTTTGGATTCCTGTATGTTTGTTTTACAAATTTCGGTTTTTAGATTTCTTTTTGCATTACATGTATAAGGTGTTATTTAAGATTTGTTTGCATCATTATTTGCGAAAACCAAAGCCTATTTTTCCTCTTTTCTGCCTAGTCTTTTGCTATTATCTCTATCGTTAATTAGGTTTGGCTGCATGTAGTGTGGGCAATCCATACCTGAAAGCAGTGGTGGTCTGACCTTTTGTATTTTGTTTTTAAATCCTGCTACCCTTTTGTGCTCAGATGTGGTAGGATTTCCCAACACTTACTGTCTGTTCAGTGCTTGCACATTCTCCTTAAATCCCTTGCAGCCTTTCAGAAATTGATTGTCAAAGCCAAATTGCTATCTTTCAGCCATGGTTCCTCTCCTAGCTGGGATTCAAATTCCTTTTATGTCTTTTTTGCTCATGTCTCAGTCAATTGTTTGAGTTAATATTCTTATTCATGTTAATGATTTGCATTATTCTGTGCTTTTATGAGCTATTGAATTTATATGTGTCTATGCTTGCTCTACAACAACAACAACATTTATTTATATAGCACATTTTCATACAAAAAAATGTAGCTCAAAGTGCTTTACATAATGAAGAATAGAAAAATAAGAGACACAGTAAGAAAATAAAATAAGTCAACATTAATTAACATAGAATAAGAGTAAGGTCCAATGGCCAGGGGGGACAAAAAAACAAAAAAAAAAAACTCCAGACGGCTGGAGAAAAAAAAAAATCTGCAGGGATTCCAGGCCATGAGACCGCCCAGTCCCCTCTGGGCAATCTACCTAACATAAAAGGTGTCTATCATGTTCCATGTATTTTGTGGGTGGTTCCCCAAGAGGCAGGCCCACCTGTCCATCTCTTTCAAGGGACTGAAATCAACCCAATAAAAGCTGAGCAACACACATTTCTTTGCTGTTCATTGTACACAGTTAATTTATTTTTCATACACAAATCATACATACAATATGTAGTGAAATGTTTAACTCAGTCTCCAATTTGGAGCTGGCCCCAAGCCCAGATAAATGGTGTTGGTGTCAGGAAAGGCATCCAGCTGCAAAAATCACACTGAAATCTATAAAACATTACCCTCCCACATAGAAGTGGGAAAAGATGAAGAGGATGAAACAGAAGAAGTAAAATGTTTAGTTGCTGAGTGCTCTGCGATTGCTTTTTGATTGAATTATTGGATTTATTATCTCTTTGTTCTGTTTCTTGACCTCTCTTTGGATTTTTGTTTTTGAGACTTTTTCACAAGTTGATTTCCAATTGTGCAAAGACAACTCCTCCTTGGTCAAAGATTTAACAAAGATTCTTCATTTGCTCTTTTGTCATACAATTGGAGAATTCATAATTGGAAGCTCCTCCATTGGCACCCCATTCTCTTCACAGATGAGAGCAGGTTCACACTGAGCACATGTGACAGATGTGAAAGAGTCTGGAGACGCCATGGTGAACATCATCCAGCATGAACAGTTTGGTGGTGGGTCAGTGATGGCCAGGGGAGACATACCTTGGAGGGTCACATAGACCTCCAAATACTAGGCTATGGTACCCTGACTGCTGTTAAATACTAGCAGGACATCCTCAGAGCCACTGTCAGACCTTACGCTGGTGTATTGGGACCTGGGTTCCTCCTGGTGCAGAACATTTTCTGGCCTCATGTGGTGAGAGTGTGTAAGCAGTTCCTGGATGATGAAAACATTAATGCCATTGCTCAGGTCACATGTTTCTCAGACCTGAATCCAATTGAGAACCTCTAGAACGTTATGTATCAGTGCATCCGACATAGCCAAGTAGCATCACAGACTCTCCAGGAGCTCACAGATGTCCAGATCCAGGTCTGGGAGAAGATCTCCCAGGCCACTATTCACCATCTCATCAGGAGCATGTCCAGATGTTGTCAAGAGTGCATACAGAAACATGGGGGTTATACACACTACTGAGTCACATTATGAGTTGTCGTGATGAAATTCACACAAATTGGACCAGCCTGTGATTTCAACTTTCGACTTTGATTTTCAGTGTTATTTTGAATCCAGCCCTGAATGGTTTGGTGATTTTGGCTTCCATTGACCGTTGTTACATCATTTTGATCTCAATGAATTAGACAGTATTACTCAGTAAAGATTTTCCACTTGAATATTTCGTTCTTCAAGATCCAATGTGTGATTTAAGTGTTCCCTTAATTTTTTGAGCTGTGTAATACTACTATAAAGCAAAATTAATGGTAGCAAAATTAGGAAGTCATTGTATTCAAAAAGAGTCTTAAAAGATTATGAAATGTATTTGAAAAAAGTCATATTGAAAGATACTTAAGGAAGGATACAGATGAGAGTGAAAATAAGTCTTTTCAAGTCGTGGTTCAGATCTGCTTCAGATTTTTGTTTAGTCCGCCAAGATTTTGACAGTTTCTTTGGTATTTCAGGTGTCTTATCTGGGTGACAATCTCTTCTTTCCTGTTCTTCTTCCTCAGTTTGTTCCCTGGTTTATGCATAGCATGCATCCCTCTTAAAAAGATCTTTCTTCACATTGATTTAACCGTAATTGCATGAATAAATAATAATATTAAAATCACTATCAATACAGCAGTGTTATCTTTCCCATGCTAATGTCCCTTCTAATGCTAATTACCTTGGTGTAATAAATTCTAAAAATATGTCTATCTGTTTTTAGGACTTCCTTAAAAGAAAGATGTAAAGGATACAGTGTTAAAATCAATGTACCAATTACGTTGATACCTAGAAGTTTCTGCTTCAATCAGTTTCAATTTCTTTTGGTATTCCAGATATCTTGAGTGCTCACTATGCGGTCAAAACTATAGTACAGCTAAAGCTCTCAGTTTAAACCTGGTTTTTGCTTGACATCTGTTTTGTCTTGATAGAGTAATATTTTACTCTACATTCCCCTTTTGTATTATTAATTTGTAGCTTTTGCAGAATGCCTCAAATCTCACAGACCTACCACTGTTTATAAGGTATTGTACCATATAACTTATTCCCACCTTCCCTTCTACATATATAACCTCAGGTAATTAGGTATAGTAAAGGACAAGCAGGAGTTAAGTTACAATTTAAACAATGTATTATTGATAATATTCATAAATAATAACAATATGCAAAGTACATTTGAATATTGGCACACATACAACCTGATAAATGGTGATGTGCAGTTTCAGGCGGCACACAGACTTGTTAGTTACTTAAAATGTTTCTGGTTAAGGCATCATTTGTGGTCAGCTTTCTTCAGAAAAGTCCACATGCCTGTCTCAATATGGCTGCCGAGCTGTGCTCTTCATTGTGTTGTCCTTTTCAGTTCATGGTATGAGATGGTCTTTCATCAGTTTGGTAAGAGAGAGAGAGAGGGTGAGGTAAAGCAAACACATTTATAGGTTTTCTGTTCAACCCCTACAGCCAAAAGGGTGTCATGGTACTTAAAGGCTTTTGATACAAGCCAATTCCTAAAAGCCATACTTCAGACCAATGGTGCAGAGAACATCACACCTGCCAACCCCCAAAACCATTTATTGAGCTAAAGTTTGCCAGTTAGGCAGTCTGGCTTTCCTTTGGGGGTTGACTGGGAGTCCTGCAGAGAAACATTTACCAAACTCGTTTGAGGCACTTCTCTCAACCCTGTTGTAAAATTTTCCTAAAAGGGGGGAAGGGGTTCTTAAACCATCAAACCACTGCTGTTATTATCACTAATGTAACACTAATATTACATTGATTTGTCTAAGTTACAAATAAAGACATACAAAATATTTGTTAACTTCTTAATTTCACATCACAACAACATCCAATGTGGAGTCATGTCATCACCTGCACTCTAGGTTTCAGTGAAGATGTTTGACAAAAGAGATGAAATTTACAGTACATTTAGGTATGACTTGACTCATGTATAATCACACTTGGCACACAAGTCCTCAGCTTGACTTAGTTTCTTGTCTTTTCTGAGGGGCTTTTTTTCATGTATTATATCCTGTTATTGAAGGCTAGACTTATCTTCAGCAGTCAGTTCTATGTTGCAGAGGTCGCTGCTAGAGAGTTCCAGTTTTAAAGCAGGAATTTGCTTTACCCTTTTTCAGGCCAGATTGTGGACACAAGGCAAGATCTTTAAAGAAGTGAAGAGGTAGCATAAATCCATAAATAATTCGGGTGGTGTGTTTGTTTATTATGAAGGTAGTACTCTCTACATGATGGACTCTAGTCCACTTTAAGAGTCTAATCCAAGTATGCTACCTGTTTGAGCATTGTCCACAGTTTAAAGGATAAACTCAGTGATGCAGCTGGTATACAGGATGGGCTGTACCAGGTACAAACTGCTGGAGGCCATTTTGCTCAGCAGCATATAAAATAGCTTAAAGTGTTTTGTAAAAATCTTCAGTGTGGAATGAAAAGCTAAGGAAGAGCAGAGGAGTCTCTCTGAGATGGTGAGTTCTGCATGGGTATTGCATGTGGGGCACTGAATATTAAATGAATAATGTCCATATATGGGCCTTATTAAGTGCTTGTCACACTATAAAACTTTTCCAGTGCTGTGCACATAGGCACAAGTCATATAACTGCAATAGTCAGTAATTTACAAAAATGATGACAAGAACAAGCCATTCAGCCCAGCAAGCTTGTCCTTCCTATTCCCTTAAATAGCATCAAGTCGAGATTTAAAAGTCCCTAAATTCCTCTTTTTATTCTTGTTATGAGGGAAACAACAGACAAAAATGGAAGAGATGGTTATTACTTGGTTGTTGTGTAGACTGTAAATTCTTCACCTCCACATTGATTGATTGGCTGCTAAAATATGTCAACCTTACAATAATTTTAATAGTGCTTGAGGAAATTTGAAACTGAGGGAGTAGGTTAATCTGTCATCCTCTCTGATTTCTTGTCCTGTGATCTGACATCCCCAATCCAATGAGATCCAGCAACTGCAGTCGCTGGGAATTCTTCTGAACTCCTGCCAAACCTGTATAATCTCAGCCTTGCTCAGGAGCTGTTGGAGTGAATATATCAGGGGCATCATTTATCCAAAGGAAGCATAGTACTCATTAGTGACCTATACAATGGGGTAATTTTGCTTTTGAGCTCACACACTATCCTATTTCACTGTTATTCCTCTTTGACCACTAGAAATGCCTGTTTGGCTGTATAAGTTGTCACAATACTCAGAATACAGAAGCATAATTAATAACATTGTACAATAAATTCATTTTTAATTTTGTAGTTAGCATGAAGATGTACATTTTTTAAGAATACTGACACGATTTGTTACTAAAATGTTTTCTAAATAGCAGGTAATGTTCAGTGAACAAGCAGAGGTCATATAATTAATCAGTCATTCCTCTGCAGGACATACTGATGTGCACCTGCACTTGTTATTCAGAATGAGATTTTCCCTTTGTGGTATAATTTTGGCAGGAAGAGCTTGCTTGAACACATATGGAAAATGGTAGAAAATAATAAACAAGATGTAATTAAGTCTTTTATTCATTCATTTTCTAAACCATTTACGTGTATAGTAAAGAATGTACTGTAAATATGACACTGTGTTGAATGAGAGACAAACCAGTTCTTAATGGTTATATGTGGATTTTAATGAAATTCTGAAAAGAGAAGGGTTTGCCCCTTGAAAATGTTTGATTTATGTTTGCAACCCTACAAAAGTAATATGACATTTAACGGTGAAGTGTTCATATTTTTTAAATTGAGCCACAGCACTGTGGGTGAACAAAAAGAACTGCAAAAAAATAAGGTTTTAACTCAGTACATAAAATTTAAATATAAATTGAGCAGTGTCCCTTTATACCGTAAATCCAAGTAAATGTCTCCCCTGTGAAGCTTAGAAACTTGGTTGATGATCCCAGGGTATTCTGTGAAGCATCAAGAACTACAAGGAAATGACACACAATCAACAATCCAGGGGTTTGAGGGATTGGAGACCACCATGAAGCAATGGGTGCTGGCACACTGCTAAGCAATAAAACTTGGTCAAGGAGCTTTATCCACCGATAACACCTGCACTGCAGTTCAAAAACAAATGCATTACACAGTTAAAATTGCTGTGCTACTGCCAGGAATGTCAGCTGAAGAGAAGGGCTGAGTGTAGGCAGCAAGTGTTACATTCAATTTAGCCCCCCTTGTCCCCACATGGAAAAAATATCAATCAAACCATGAAATCATTGGCATTTCACGATTAGGCTTGCACAGCACCCACAAGAATACACTTTTCTGCAGCTCATTCAGAGGTGACAATTGCTTATTCAATGCGTGATTATCTTCATATCATAGAACAGGAGCACTAACTAATAAATGACCTACAAATGACAGCACACTGCAAGACACCGATTGCACTGTGATAAAGCCAGACAACACACCTCAACTCAATCACAACGCAGACTTCCTTTTTGCCACACCCCCTGAAATGCCATCTAGCACACCCTGTGGGTGCTGGAATCCCTGCTATAGACCCACCAGTAAAGATAATAATGTCATCATAGAATTTTGTGAATGTTGACATTAAGGGCAATTTTATTTACCAAAATTAAAACTGAGCACACCACTAAACACTGAACTATCAATTCATTTTTTTGAAGATTTTAGCTCTGAAGAGGTCAGTGACATGATTTTAGCTACTGGTAATATTAAAGAATACTAAACAATATGGATGTTGTAGAGAATTAAGGTATACCAGGATTAATATGGGATTAATGTGTGATGGACGGCCAGCAGTTCAACCCGGCCGGGACACCCTGGAAATGAAAGGATGGGGGAAGGCAGCAACTTTTGGACACTGCCTCTCCCAAGACGCTAGATGACAGCTTCCCGGGAGTATATTGGTGCCCTGGATTCCCGCAGGGCATACTGGGACTTGGAGTTCAGTTTCTCAGCCTTGTTGGGTGCCACCAGGGGCAGCTGTCGAAGAGGAACCTGGGGAGTCGTACTTTCCCTATACCCCAGAAGTACTAATGGATAACATGGATAGGAGCCCCAAAATACTTCTGGGCTGACTAAAGAACTTGAGTTCTTAAACTGGCCCAGAAGTGCCTGGTAAATCACGTGGGAGGGCACTATATGAAGGACAGCTAAAGACCCTGCAAGCGAGGCAGAGTCTGGTGGAGGTGGACAAAGCTTGCTGGGAGGTGTGGAGTAGAGTTGGAGAGAGAATTATGTATATTTTGAATATTTATCTGTGTATGATTATTGTGGCTGTGGTGCTTTTAAAGAAGAAAAACCTCGGTTGGGGTTAACGAGGCAACAGCGACCCCTAGCATTTAAATATGACAGAAAAAGTGAGCTGGTTCCTCATGTATAAAACCTTGTTTAGATTCCATACTAAAATTTTACTTACATTCCATTGGCAAAAACAACACAGACATAAAAAGGTCAGATTTATAATACTGCACATACACCATGTTCATTTATAAATCATCAAATAACTTAAAACTATGCGCTGAAGCATGAGCTTTTAGTGACTCCCTGCCACCTTCTGCCAGTAACCATCTACGTTTTAAAAATACATTTTTAGAACATTCATGATCTGATCAAAATATGAATTCGACCATGCTCCTAAGTGGCATTCTTACTATAAAATATGGGAGAATGCAGAAAAAACCCTTCAGTGAATGTGGAGAACAGCAGCAATATTCTTTTTGCTGGTCTCTCTGCAGGAGTCACAAATAAAAGAAAAAAAAAAAAAACAAAACTGGGAGCAAGTGATACTAGCTGAGTGTGGAGAGCAATAGCAGTGTGCTATCAGGAATCTTGATGATTTTTTGACTCATGATGATATCTGGCTTATAAGACAATTTAGACTTCCTAAAGCTGTCCTCTTGGAGTTGTGTGCTGAATTGGAGTCTACAATCCAGAGATTATTATGCATGTTTTGTTGTGAACTGGCTGACCAGATAGAGATCTTGTAGTCATCCCTCAGCCATATAATGCCATATGCATGGGATGGTAAAATTAAGATGCTACCCAGATACATTCAATTTATTTACAGTCAGGGTGGGCAGGCTGAGATCAAAAGGCAATAAGCAGCGATTGTTGATTTTCCTAATGTAATTTGTGCAATTGACTGCATACATATTGTGATAAAAGCACCATCACAGAATGATTTTTTTTTATAAACAAAAAGCACTTTTATTCAATCAATATACAACTAATATGTGATGCTCAAATGTGTCTGACTAATGTTGCTGCAAGGTGGCCAAGCTCAACCTATAATTCCTTTATCAAATAATAGTGTGAGAAGAACACTTGAACATTATATTGTATATAATGGTTTACTTCTTGGTAATGCTTCCATTGCCAGTTATGTCATACAACACACAGCACACCCTTTTTTATACACAGAATAGACAAAATAAGGCAATGAACATTAGATTGCATGTCTTAGACATCACTGCCAGCATAAAGGCAGCTGTATTGACACAGCATGTCAATTAACTGTGATAATTAGTTCAAAAATGTGACTGACGCCTTATTGAAATGCACAATGAAATGAGATTTTTTTTTATTTTATTGATTTTATTTGAGGAAAACAACATTCCATGTACTCAAGTCAAATTTAACAAACCAGAAGTCAAACCCCGCCTGAGAAAGAGAGAAGAGCCAGCAACATGAGCAAATCTTTAAAAACAGCAATGAATGGAGAATATCTTTTTTCTCAATATAAATGCTTATTCTTAAGATTTGATTAATTAGATCTTGCCATATTTTAAAAAAAGTTTTGAACAGATCCTCTAAGTGAGAATTTAATTTTTTCAAATTTAAAAAACAGTACAGAAAATCAGGTACCCACTGACTTATAACAGGTGGGCTGAAATTCTCCCAGTTGAGCAAGATAAGTCTACGTGCTAGTAGTGTGGTATGAGAAATTACAATCAATTTGTCGTTCTCCTCTTTAAGCCCATCTGTGAGTACATCAAACACAGCTTTAATGGGCTAGGATTGATTGTGACAACAAGGCTGTCTTATAGGCATTCAAAGATTTTTGTCCAGAATTATGTTAATTTTGTACATGCCCAAAACATGTGGCCTAGTGAGGCTGGAGATAGACTTCAATGTTCACAGGTTAAAACTGGCCCTGGATACATTTGGGACAATTTTAAACGTGATAAAAGATTTTAAGTTAAATGATTAAATGTTTTACACATATGCCAATAGAGAGTATTCTATGAATAGCTGCCTTCCATTTCTTTTCTGAAATGTTAAGTGAAAGATCCTTTCCCCGTCATACCCTGGGATCTTTGAAAGGAAGATACTTTAATATGCTTTTATATATTTTTGAGATGCTGTCTGAGTCTTCAAGAATGATCAGTGCCTCAGGAATAGAAATTTTGGGAGGCAGAGAAAATAGGGCAGGTTCCTTTTAGCAAAGTTTCTGATCTGAAAGTAATGGAAAAAATGTGTTGATGGGAAGTTACAGTTGAAGTGTAATTGTTCATAAGATGTGAAAACATTATCTACAGTGGTGTGAAAAACTATTTGCCCCCTTCCTGATTTCTTATTCTTTTGCATGTTTGTCACACAAAATGTTTCTGATCATCAAACACATTTAACCATTAGTCAAATATAACACAAGTAAACACAAAATGCAGTTTTTAAATGATGGTTTTTATTATTTAGGGAGAAAAAAAATCCAAACCTACATGGCCCTGTGTGAAAAAGTAATTGCCCCCGAACCTAATAACTGGTTGGGCCACCTTTAGCAGCAATAACTGCAATCAAGCATTTGCGGTAACTTGCAATGAGTCTTTTACAGCGCACTGGAGGAATTTTGGCCCACTCATCTTTGCATCTTTTTTTGAAAAAGTTCTTTACTTGATATATATTTGTATTGTTTACCCCTAGGTATTTAAACTGATCTGCTAAAATGAATGGGAAGGTGTGCAGTCTAATATTGTAAGAGGGAGTTCACTGGAAAAAACACACTTTTATTCAAATTAATTTTGAGTCCATATATCTTTTGAAATGCTGCTTAGTGCACTGAGGACTACTTGTACAGGGGTTTGTGAGTGATATATATATAGTTCCATATCATCTGCGTATACTGATATTTACTGTTTAAGTCAATCTCTGGTAATCCTCTTTATCTATAATAATAAAAGGCAAAGCCCTCACTGACTCACTCACTCACTCACTGACTCATCACTAATTCTCCAACTTCCCGTGTAGGTGGAAGGCTGAAATTTGGCAGGTTCACTTCTTACAGCTTACTTACAAAAGTTAACCAGGTTTCATTTTGAAATTCTACGCGTAACGGTCATAACTGGTACCTACTTTCGACCATATATGCGGCCATAGCCAGCGGCTCGGTTGCCATGTGAGGTGGAGTTGCGTGCCGCAGCATCACGCCTCCTACGTAAGTACGTAAAGAACAAGGAAGAGCTCCAAAGAGCGCTGAACAAAAAACGCATTTCACAATTGAGAAGGCAGCAAAAGATTATGAAGCGAGTGACGCATACAAGCATATTCATAAGTGCAGCTACTGCGGAAACAAAGCACGGTGTGAACCGTAAGTTTAAATTAAGTTTATAGACACGCTCCTGCTGCTGTTTGTCATGCCTTTGACGAATACTTTATTCGCGAGATACAAGTTTAATGAGAAGACACAAGGTATAAACGAGACTTTGGATCACTTTGTAACGGAGTTAAAATTGCTGTAGTGAGAAACTTTTAAGTGCCGGGTCTTAGCTAACATTAAATAAAGCCGTGGACATCACAACATCACACAAGAGAGCAGCTCACGTGAACTGACTGAACGCAGTACGAGTGATCACTTCCATGCATCAAACCTGTTCAAAAAACGCATTAGACAATTGACAATGTAGGAAAAGAATATGCTCCGAGCTGAGATCCACAGCTAACGCGGTCTTGCGGAAGCAACTTCGTCACGCTGCCACCAAATACTCACAGAAAAATCCACAAGTTAATACACACGGTGTCTCTAGAGTTTCTCCACACTCAATGTATTCCTCGCATCCCCTTTGTACCCTCTGATCTCCCATCTCAATTCAAATGCCTCCAATTTCCAGTAAGGCTGTGCTTCGTGATGACAAGTAATAAG
Source organism: Polypterus senegalus (assembly GCF_016835505.1). Lineage (NCBI taxonomy): Eukaryota > Metazoa > Chordata > Cladistia > Polypteriformes > Polypteridae > Polypterus > Polypterus senegalus. The sequence continues at coordinate 202,054,488 of NC_053156.1, read as the reverse complement.
TCTCAGGGACAGACCCTGCAAAAGGTTGCCATTGATTTGAGGCAAGATTGCTTTTCTCCTGGACAACTATACGTTGAATTCTCACGAGTGAGCTCGCACAGCTTCGTCATATTACAACCAGAGTGCTGAACTGACAACGTGCTATACAAAGAGAACTATAACAATCTTTATAAACAAACAATAAAACAATTGATGATTAAATAAAAAAAATGTATTTAATTGATGATTAAATAAAAAGGCAGCTTCCTTGGCGAAGCAAGGAAAAAGGATGGCCTTATATGTCGTTCACTTCTAAAACAACAGAGAAGCTGTGTAAAGGCTGCGTCACAAAAAACCAGCGGAGCGCCTTATATGAGCAGGCTGTCCGCTAAAGAAGGGAATCAAAAAATATCTATAATCATAATAAACGAACAAAAAATAGTGTAGAAACCGCGGATTAAATAAAGGAAATGGGTACCTGAACAGTAAAGTAAGTCTCAAATAGCTACACAATAACTATAACAATCGTAATAAACGAACAATAAAACAGTACAGAACCGCGAAGCAAGGAGAAACAATGGCCTTATATGGCGTTCGTTTATAAAGCAGCGGAGAAGCTGTGTGAAGGCAGCTACACAAAAAAACAGCAGAGCGTCACACTCTGAATGTATTCCTCGCATCACCGTTATACCCTTTGATCTCCCATTTCAATTCAAATGCCTCCAATTTCCAGTAAGGCTCTGCTTCGCGATGACAATTAATAAGTCTCAGGGACAGACCCTAGAAAAGGTTGCCATTGATTTGAGGCAACATTGCTTTTCTCCTGGACAACTATACGTTGCATTCTCAAGAGTAATCCAAGTGCACAGCTTAGTTATATTACAACCGGAGTGCTGAACTGACAACGTGGCATACAAAGAGATTTTTAACAGATAGTTATTGGTATATTTTCCCTCAGTTTAAAAAGGTTTTCTTTTCTTTTTAATAAAAATTTAAAAGCAGTACTTTGTCGCTGCGAAGCATGGGGATTTTGCTATATACAGTATATATATATATATATATATATATATATGTAGATAAGATATATATATAAGTATATATATATATGTGTATGTATGTATGTATGTGTACTTTGTATATATATATATATGTAGATATGTATATATATGTGGATATATATATGTTGATATGTATTGTGGTGTTTATTCTTCCCCAAAGAAGACAGCCCAAACAAAAACAAAGTTTTGGGGACCGTCCCCATATATTGTCGTCCAGACAATAAAGAATGCAAATGATTCAGAGTTTCCAAAAGTAAAACAGTGAACAACTTTCTTTGACAAAAATGGCGGCTTTATACAGAACAGGATTATGGTACAGGAAATGGTTGGCAGGAAGTGACGTTGGAAACAGGAACCAGAAACAACGTCATCATGATTGGACGGAAGTGAGGTGGATTGATGGAGCCGGAAGTGACGTCATCATGGTTGGCCGGAAGTGACGTCGTCGCGGCCATTTTGGAACCTGGAAGTGGAGGAACTATTTTTCTTCAGGTGTTCTGTTGACCAAAAGAGATTTGGGTAAGTACCACGTGATAACCCTCTATCTCGCGATGTTTCACTCACCTTTAGGCTCTTTGACTGCCTCCTAATCGCACATGTGTGACAGTATATAAATATGTGTGTATATAAATGTAGATCTGTATATATATGTATATATATGTGTCTGTGTGTATATATATATATGTGTGTGTATGTATGTATGTGTATATATATATATACTAGCAGAATACCCGCGCTTCGCAGCGGAGAAGTAGTGTGTTAAAGAAGTTATGAAAAAAGAAAAGGAAACATTTTAAAAATAACTTAAAATGATTGTTAATGTAATTGTTTTGTCACTGATAGAAGTGTTGTTGTCATATATATAGACACAGACACACACATATACATATATACAGTATATATACATATACATATATATGCATATATACATATACATATATATACACATATACACATATATACATATGCATATATAGCAAAATACCCGTGCTTTGCAGCAGAGAAGTAGTGTGTTAAAGAAGTAATGAAAAAGAAAAGGAAACATTTTAATAATAATGTATACATGATTGACAATGTAATTGTTTTGTCATTGTCATGAGTGTTGCTGGCATATATATATATATATATATATATATATATATATATACACACATATCTACATATATACAGACACACATTTACATACACCTATATCTATCTATCTATCTATGTATATCTATATCTATATCTATCTATATATATATATATCTATATATATCTATATATATATATATATATATATATATATATATATATATATATATATATATCTCCTTTGGGGTGCGAGGAGCTGTTGCTGGGGGTGCCAGAATCCACTGAGGAAGAAAAATTTTAAACATTATTTGTACAAAATCTTAATTTATCTATCCATTCCTAAATAATTAAATGGGCAGGTTATTTCGTATCAGTGCAATATGCTGCTTGTTAAAACGGATGACTCGTAATCTTACGTGCACTTAGTGCTGCGTGGGTATTATGAACTATCGTATTTGTTCAAGTACTATTTAAATTTTAAATATAAGTAATTTTTATTTGGTCGACAGAAATATGTTTAGTAGGAATGAAAGTTAAATTTAATCATCATTGCATAAATTTTTCTTCACCATAGAAATTTAAAGACTAAATCCAACTTCCATTCCTACCAAAGATATTTCTGGCGACTAAATAGAACCTACTGTAGTATATCCAAATTCGAGCTATTGAGCTGTCGCCTGCCTGCCTGTGTCACCCTCGCCGCTCTTACATTTTCCGTTCATTTAATCTTGGCTAGTCGCGGAAATATTATAACATGGAAGGAGGATTACACCGAGTATGGCTTTACCAAAACAATCATTGATGTCGAATACAGTATCTATGATTCCTAAAGCTTAAATTGGTGATCTGGTTTTCTCGTTAACCTCATATTTTTCATACTTCTTCCCAAACAGGGGTTGAGAGTAAAATGGATCATTAAGCTGATATATATATATTGAATATATTGAAATAGTTTTACTATCAAATAATGCAAATAGTACGCGGCACGTGCTTCGCCCTAATTCTGGGCTCATCAGGCAGTACACGCACTGCACCCACTCTGAATCGAACCTAAGACGTCAGTGCTAAAGGTGAAGCCTCTCATGTTGCGCTATGGTGTGTGGGTCGTTTGTTTGACAGTATTGTAGATCGGGGTGTATATATATATACATATATATATATAACTTTTGAGAATGCAACGTATAGTTTTGTCCAGGAGGAAAGCAATGTTGCCTCAAATCAATGGCAACCTTTTGTAGGGTGTGTCCCTGAGACTTATTAATTGTCATCGCGAACAACAACAACAACAACATTTATTTATATAGCACATTTTCATACAAACAGTAGCTCAAAGTGCTTTACATATTAAAGAATAGAAAAATGAAAGACACAATTATAAAACAAAATAAATCAACATTAACATCGAATAAGAGTAAGGTTCAATGGCCAGGGGACAGAAAAACAAAAAACTCCAGGCGGCTGGAGAAAAATAAAATCTGTAGGGATTCCAGACCATGATACCGCCCAGTCCCCTCTGGGCATTCTACCAACATAAATGAAACAGTCCTCTTTGGATTTAGGATTCTCACGGAAGGGCTTGATGATGATGATGGTCACGTAGACTTCTTCCTTTTAATCCATCCATCATTGTTGGAGCATCATGAAGCTTTGAGTAGGTGGAGGTGGCAGGCCACCACCACAAAGAAACGGAAAAAGAAACAGAAAAGAGAGTAGGGGTCAGTACCGATTTTAGAGCCACCATGAATAGTTATTATGATGAACTGAACATACAGAGTATCAGGATTATGTTAAATTGAAGTTATAAAAAGGCCATGTTAAAGTAATGTGTTTTCAGCAGTGTTTTAAAGTGCTCTACTGTATCAGCCTGGCAAATTCCTATTGGCAGGCTATTCCAGATTTTAGGTGCATAACAGCAGAAGGCCGCCTCACCACTTCTTTTAAGTTTTGTTCTTGGAATTCTAAGGAGACACTCATTTGAGGATCTGAGGTTACGATTTGGAATATAAGGTGTCAGACATTCCGATATATAAGATGGGGGAGATTATTTAAGGCTTTATAAACCATAAGCAGAATTTTAAAGTCAATTCTGAATGACACAGGTAACCAGTGTAGTGACTAAACTGGTGTGATGTGTTCTGATTTTCTTTTCCTAGTTAGGATTCTAGCAGCTGCATTCTGCACTAGTTGCAAACGATTTATATCTTTTTGGGTAGTCCTGAGAGGAGTGCGTTACAGTAATCTAGTCGACTGAAAACAAACGCGTGAACTAATTTCTCAGCATCTTTCAGTGATAAAGAGGTCTAACTTTACTTATGTTTCTTAAGTGAAAAATGCTGTCCTAATGATCTGATTAATATGTGATTTAAAATTCAGATTACAGTCAACAATCACCCCTAAGCTTTTTACCTCCGTCTTGACTTTTAATCCTAATGTATCCAGTTTATTTCTAATAGCCTCATTGTATCCATTATTGCTGATCACTAAAATTTCAGTTTTCTCTTTATTTAACTTGAGAAAATTACTATTCATCCATTCTGAGATACTAGTCAGACATTGTGTTAGTGAATCAATAGAATCGGGTCATCAGGTGCTATTGATAAGTACAGCTGTGTGTCATCAGCATAGCTGTGGTAGCTCACGTTGTGCCCTGAGATAATCTGACCTAACGGAAGCATGTAGATTGAGAATAACAGCGGACCCAGGATAGAGCCTTGTGGAACACCATATTGGATATCATGTGTCTTGAGTTGTAATTCCCACAACTAACAAAATATTTTCTCCCTGTCAGGTAGGATTCAAACCAATTTAAGACACTGCCAGAGAGGCCCACCCATTGACTAAGGCGATTTCTAAGAATGTTGTGATCAATGGTGTCAAATGCAGCACTCAGATCTAAGAGGATGAGAACAGATAAATGGCCTCTGTCTGCATTTACCCGCAAGTCATTTACTACTTTAACGAGTGCAGTTTCTGTGCTGTGATTTGTTCTAAAACCTGACTGAAATTTATCAAGAATAGCATGTTTATTTAGGTGGTCATTTAACTGCATAATGACTGCCTTCTCTAGAACTTTACTTAAGAAGGGCAAGTTAGAGATGGGTCTAAAATTTTCAAGAGCCGAGGGGTCAAGATTATGTTTCTTAAGTAGGGGTTTAACTACAGCAGTCTTAAGACAGTCTGGGAAGACCCCAGTATCTAGTGACAATTTACTATGTCAAGAACATTATCAATTAGCATGCCTGATACTTCTTTGAAAAACCTTGTTGGTATCGGGTCAAGGGCGAGGTGGAGGGTTTTAATTGAGATATTATTTTTTGTAAATCAGGTAAATCTATCCTAGTGAAAGAGTTTAATTTGTTTATAACAGAATGTTGGGGTTTAGGGGGATCCTTAGTGTTGGGGAGATATACTATGTTATTTCTAATATCATTAATTTTTTGATTGAAGAATACAGCGACAGCCTCACAGGTTTCACTGGAAGCACTTAGGAGGCATTCCTTTGAAGCAGAGCCTTACTGGAAATTTGAGGCATTTCAATTCAAATGGGAGATCAGAGGGTATAACGGTGATGCCAGGAATACATTCAGAGTGTGGCGCTCTGCTTTTTCTGTGTAGCTGCCTTCACACAGCCTCTCCGCTGCTTTATAAACGAACGCCATAGAAAGCCATCACCTTGTAAATTGTGTAATGCGTTTTTTGAACAGGTTTGATGCATGGAAGTGATCACTCGTACTGCGTTCAGTAAGTTCTCGTGAGCTGCTATCTTGTGTGATGTTGCGATATCTACGGCTTAATTTAATGTTATCTAAGACCCGGTACTTAAAAGTTTCTGGCTGCACTCCGGTTGTAATATGACGAAGCTGCGTGAGCTCACTTTTGAGAATGCAAGTATAGTTGTCCAGGAGAAAAGCAATCTTGCCTGAAATCAATGGCATCGTTTTGTAGGGTCTGTCCTTGAGACTTATTACTTGTCATCGCGCAGCTGAGCCTTACTGGAAATTGGAGGCATCTGAATTGAAATGGGAGATTAGAGGGTATAAAGGGGGCGCGAGGAATATATTGAGTGTGGAGAAACTCTAGAGACACCGTGTGTATTAACTTGTGGATTTTTCTGTGAGTATTTGGTGGGAGTGTTATGAAGTTGCTTCAGAAGACGCCGTTAGCCGCGGAGCTCAGCTCAGAGCGAAATGAGGTAAATGGGAGGGGATATGATGACGTGACTCCCCAACGCGTTAACTGTCAATCCCCCACAAACACAGTCTCTCGGAATTTGCATAAGCACACCCCTTCACCTGCAATTTTAACTTAGTTACAAAGTGATCAAAACTCTCGTTTATATCCTGCGTCCTCTCATTAAACTTGTATCCCACATTACCCGTGGGCATGAGAAACACCAGCGGCACCCTGTCTATTAACTTAATTTAAAGTTTAGGTTTACACCTTTCTTTCCGAAGTAGCAGCACTCATTAATATGGTAGTATATGTCACTCGCTCGCTTCTTATTGTTTCGCTGCCTTCTCAATTATATAATGCATGTTTTTATAATGCATGTTTTCTTCAGTGCGTTTTGGAGCTCTTTCTGGTTTTCTACGTAGTGCGTTGACAGTCAGTTCACGTGATTACGTGACAGGCGTGATGATGTCACACGAAACTCCGCCCCCCACAGAACTGGCTGAACTCCATTACAGTAAATGGAGAAAAATACCTTCCAGTTATGACCATTACGCGTAGAATTTCGAAATGAAACCTGCCCAACTTTTGTAAGGAAGCTGTAAGGAATGAGCCTGCCAAATTTCAGCCTTCTACCTACACGGGAAGTTGGAGAATTAGTGATGAGTCAGTCAGTCAGTCAATCAGTCAGTCAGTGAGTCAGTGAGGGCTTTGCCTTTTATTATATAGATTTATGTGTATGTATGTATGTGTATATGTATACTGTATATGTATATGTGTGTGTGTGTATGTATGTGTGTATATGTACAGTATGTGTATATATATGTTGATATGTGTATATATGTATTGTGAAGGATGGCCGGCCATTTATCCTGGCCAATACCCCCAAGCCGCCAGGTGGAGCCCTTCTTGCAGCGTGGAGGTCCCCAGAAGACCAGCAGGGCATCATGGACATTGGAGTTTTTATGCAAAGCCCTGCTGGATGCCGTGGGGGCCACAGGAGGGAGCTGCAGGGAGGACCGAGGGCTTCTTCGTGCCCTGTGACCCAGAGGTTCGTCACAGGAAGAGCGACGGACTTCCGGGTTGAAGAAAAGGACTATTTACCCTGACCCGGAAGGAATAACGACTTGTGGACTGTTGGGCAGAAACACCTCCGGGTCAGGGAATATAAAAGGACTATGGGAACTCCCAGACAATGAGCTGAGCTGGGTGGAAGGGTGGCAACGCGTTTTGGAGCTGGAGGATTGTATTATTATGGTTTATTGTAATTATATGAGTATTGTGGTGGAGAGTGTGCATTGTGCACTGTGGCGACAAAATAAAGTCAACTTGAGGACTTTTACCTGGTGTCTGGAGCCGTGGACAGGGGTTCAAGGGAGCGAGAGCTCCCCCTATCGTTCACAGTATATATATGTAGATGTGTATATGTATATATGTATATATGTGTATATGTAGATATGTTTATATTTAGATATGTATATACAGTATATGTATATATGTATATGTATATATGTTTATATGTGTGTGTCTGTGTGCGTGTGTGTGTGTATATATATATATATATATATATTTAAATATATATATATATATATATATATGACAGCAACGCTCATAACAATGACAAAACAATTACATTGACAATCATGTTATGTTATTTTTAAAATGTTTCCTTTTCTTTTTCATAACTTTTTTAACACACTACTCCTCCGCTGTGAAGCACGGGTATTTTGCTAGTCTCTGATATATTTCAAAAGTGGCCAATGGCTCATTGGCAATTGCAAATAGCAGTGGTAACAGGGGGGCATCCTTGTGGAATATCACATTCTAGTTTAAAATAATGTTGTTAAAACAAACAGAGGCTTCTGTACTGGTATAAAGTAATTTTATCCATGCACATATATTTGGTCCAAACCCAAATATCTGCAATATGGTGAATAGGTAGTCCAATTCACCCATGTCAAATGCTTTTTCTGTGTCCTAAGATAATAAGATCTCTGGTGTGTTAGATTTTATGGGTTATTACATTACATTAAATACAAAGTATTACATTAATATTACATTAAACATTAAACATCGAATATTAGAAGCTAAGTGTCTGCCTTTAATAAATCCTGTTTGGTCTTGTGATATTACAGAGGGAAGCACTTTCTCAATCTTTCTAGCTAGAACTTTGGAAAGTATCTTAACATTATTATTCAGAAGTGAAATTGGTATGCTTGATGCACATTGTAATAAGTCCTTATTTTTCTTTGGGAAGATGTAAAATTAAATAATGCTTGGGAAAAAATTTGATTGGCAAATTTTGTTATTCTTAGCTTTTATAAAAGTTGCTAATAATAGTGGAGCTAACTTATTTGAATTTGTTTTACAAAATTCCACTGGGTAGCCATCAGGGCCTTCTACCTTCCCAAATTTGAGTGAGTTTATAGTGTCTAGTAATTCTGAGAGTGCCAGATGTTAATCTAGTTCCTCTGCACTAAGAGTATCTAGCTGTGATAATTGTAATACATCAAAAAACTCATTATATCGTGTCTTATTTTCTTTAAACCGAGTAGAATATAAGGACTTATAGTAGTCTCTAAATATGTGGGTTACATTTTTATGGTCAATGATTTTATCTCAGTCTTTGATGATAATTTCTGTTATTGTGTAGCAAACTTCCTGCTTGTGGATTTCTTGAGTTAACATCTTATTAGCCTTCTCTAGCAATGTAGTAATAATGTTGTGATTTAAAGATGAACTTGGGGCCTCATGTATAATGCCAGGCATAGAATTCATACTAAAACATGGAGTAGAAACAAAAATGGAAATGTGTATATACACAAAAAAATTCAGATGCATAAAACTGTGCATACAGCAAGTTCCACACATGAGCATGCACTTACAGCCACACCCTGACTCCTCCCAGAATTTTGCATATTTTAATACGCAAATCGATATGAATATCACCTTCCATTTGGTGTTTTGTTAAAAGACAATGGCAAAAGCACTTGGAAAAAAGAATTTCAGCGAATGCAAAGTGTAGGCAAGGAAAAATGTAGTTTTTGTTTGCTTAAGCAGTGGTATAAACAAGAAAAGAAAGTTATGGAGTGATAGAGCATGCCAATGACATGACTCCATGCAGTGATGTGCTGCTCTGCCAAGCTCATCTTCGGGAGCTGGCTGCACACACACCTCTGTCTCGGAAATCACTGGCCGACCATCTGGCTGTATGCTGACAGACACTGTCCTGGAGTCACAAAATGCAATAGTGGATGCTGTAAGAAATGTAGCCAATGAACTAAGGAATGTAAGGGCAGTATTATATGATAATGACCACAAATTAAATTAATTGGTAAAAAAAAAAATGCTGCATCTGATTAACTGTTTTTTTCATTCTGTTAATTACATTCAAACAAAATTGTAACACTGTTCAATTTGGCTGATCATTTGGTGGTTCAGGTTCAGGTTCATCATTCCACATCTCTTCAGATACGGGCAAGCCACATTTATGTGCCACATTAGGCAGCATGCTACACACTTGCACAATGCAACACACTGTAAACTATATAGCAGCACAATATAGAGTGGAAATGCTTTCTATTTACACAAGTAAATTCATTCTCTGAAGGCGCTTTAATAGTGTAGTGTCGGCACCAAGTGCCAAAATGGATAGATTCTCTGCTCTTTATATGGCTGTTTGAGGTGACTGACTATCCTTAAAAGGACTGCTTGCTTTATGTCACGCTAATTGGAAAAAGTACCTGCAACTGTGCAGAGCTGCATTTTTATAGGCTCTCCTACTATAGACAATGTAATGCCAGCTCATTCTTTTGGTGATTCATAAATGGCTGATGTAACTTGTCCAGCACCATTGCAATAGCAATGTGCATACAGTTGACTGCTACGATTACATTTGGAAAACTGGACATTGCTATGTATTTTGCTTTGATGTTTACTAGTTCAACCTCAGTGTAAAGAAATCTTAAATATCTGGCTGACAAACAGATAATACTATCCTATATAGCTGCCATGGCACAACTCAGTGATGTCTGTGAAATACCCGATCAGTCAGCAAGTTCATGTTGAAAAGCTCCTGTGGCTAAAAACCTGAGAGTGGACAGAACTTGCAAAGGAGCAGGTAGAGCACTATTCCTCAAAGTCTGCCTTTGTAAAGCCAGCACCAGTTCAGCACACAGCTCCAAGAGGATAGCTCTTGGAAACCGAAATCAACTTAGAAGTCAGTCATCATCATTTCTAAATATGCGCTGTCATCTAATTCTTCCACTTGCAATGTCTTCAAACAATGCTAAAGAAGCTATTGGAGTTGGAAAAGTTTGGCCATTCCATGCACCATTATGTTGCTACAGAATGATTACAATCAAGTAAATTAAATTTGTAAATGATATGCAATTAATTTTGGTGCATTTTATAAACCTTCATCATGGATGTGAATATGAAAAAGAAAGGTAAACGACAGAAAAACAATAGCGCTGCTTTGACGCTGGGTGCTGCCAGTTTGCAAAAGTGAGCACAAATGTGTGCACGCAAGGTGAGAGGCTACCATGAAAATGTCTTGACTTTATGCTAAGTTTAGTTTTTATAACAACAACAACAACAACATACAAAAAGTAGCTCAAAGTGCTTTACATAATGAAGAATAGAAAAATAAAAGACATTAAGAAAATAATAAGTCAACATTAATTAACATAGAATAAGAGTAAGGTCCAATGGCCAGGGTGGACAGAAAAAACAAAGAAAAACTCCAGACAGCTGGAGAAATAAATAAAATCTGTAGGGATTCCAGACCATTAGACTGCCCAGTCCACTCTGGGCATTCTACCTAACATAAATGAAACAGTCCTCTTTGGATTTAGGGTTCTCACGGAAGGACTTGATGATGATGGTCACGTAGACTTCTGGCTTTTAATCCATCCATCATTGTTGGAGCATCATGAAGTTTTGAGAATGGAAACGGAAGTATGCAACATTTTTATATATAAGGCCCCTGTTCCATTTCTTTTGTTGTCAAAAGGTTAAATTCTGATTGCAAAACTTGTCTTTTCCTATAAACTAGCTCAGCTGGAGACCTGGCATATTCTTGATTTTTTCTGGTAATTTCACTGATTGTCTTTGATACCTTCTTGGTTTTCAGTATATTTTTATGATAAAGATATGAAATAACCAGTCCTCTTAAAAAAGCCTTCAGAGTTTCACAGAGTATTCCTGCAGAGACCGCCGTGGATGCATTTGTCTCTAAAAAGTAATCAATTTGTGTGGAGATGAATTCTGTGCAGTTTTCATCAGCTAATGAGAGCGAGTTAAGACACCACCTATGAGATGAGTGTGGGGGGCATAGTGATTTAAGCTCCATGATCAGAGGGACGTGGTCGGAGATAACAATAATGTCATACATGAAATGAGATTTTTTGTTCACTTCATTGTCTTGCCATCTGGACTCACTAAAATGCCAATATCAAAAAATATTTGAGCACAATTTATGGATGGGCAAAACTTGCTGTAATGTTAAGCCAGTTTTCACACAAAGTTTGTGTTTATAATTCTTAGCATTTGCGTAAGAAATAGCTTATGCAAATTTCCAAACTTAAGCAAGTTTTATATGAGGCCCCAGAATGAGCAAGAATGTCTTCCACGGCTTGAACAATGGGTGAGCAAATAGTTAAACTGGAAATAGTTCCTATGTATTAAGGACCATCAACTGTTAAACTAAGTAGAAGTGCACAGCACATTTCTTTTTTCAATAGATTTCCCTTAGGGTCATTACAATATTAAAAAGTTGATCAGAGCAAACATGATAGCTCATGGTCATCTGACCAAAAACATATCACAAGCCAATTAACTGAAACAATTAACAAAAGAAAAGATCAAGAAACAGCTGTTCAACACAGTGGTGTTAGCAATCAGTCAACATAGGTTTATATCATGTGTGACTTTCTATAACTGACACATAGAAGTTTGTTGTAGTATATTATACCCGTGTGCTTTTTATTGTATTTTTGTGTGCTGCTTGTCACTGCCTGGGCTTCCACACATTTAAATTCAGTTGGGGGAGCTTTTTCTCAGGACAGGACTGTTTGCCACAAGGTGGCAATTGATGGCATCGTCCTTCATGGGTAAGATTTGAAATGTACATCTGAAACTGTTACAGTTATTAACCAAATGCAAAAATTCAAGGAAGTAATATGATAAAGGAATGGCCAATCTAAGTTTTGCAGTTGCAGTTAAGGAAAGGAGTGAAATGACAGATTCTATCAACACCAGTCAATAAAGGATGAAATACTCTTGCCCTGTGTCGGCATGGACAAGGTCAGTGAGGTGGCCACCTGTACAAATTTTTAAGACTATCCTTGCACCCTGGTTAGCCAATTTTCAGAGAAGGGTGAGAATTGAACCTTTCCTGCTTTCAGGATAGCTCTGTCTTTGTATCTTCCTTCTTAGACCAAATCTTCATTTTAATTTTCCAATGTCCTCCCCTACCCACATGGACAATATACCATTTAACTATCGTGTCTGGAGTGTCATGGTGATAAAGTTTGTATCAAGTTTTTTTTGTGTATATTTAGGTATACTGTATATATGTGGGGTTAACTGTATGGGTGCATCATTTACAGTTAAAATTTGCATTAAATCTGTTTATGTTTATTTATGTATATGGGGTGGGAAACTAATTGAGGGAACAGCTCAATGTAACATTATATAATCTGTGCTTTGTGGGGGAAAAAACGTATCTGACCTGAGGGTATTATAATGCAATTGTTGATCTTTTGTTTTTCTGTCTTTTACATGACTGCAAGCTTTGGGAGAGAACAACCAGGTCCACTGTTACAAAAAAAAAACGAATTTAAGATTTATCTGACAGTGTAGCATGACTTTAGGGGGAATTGTTACAATCTGTAGGCAGCACACTAGCACCCCAAACACCCTGACACAACCAAGCCACACAGTCACTTGTTGAATAATATTTTATCAAACAAAATACCTTTTACAAGTTTTTATCAGCTGGTAAATCACAGTCACAATTCCTTTTCCACCGTCACTCTCCTCCAAGCAAGACTTATCCACAGCCTCTGACCATGACCCTGAATGAGTCAGTGCATCCGCTTTTCAACCTGAACCCTAGAGTACTTCTGGCATTACAGGATTGCTATCTGGAAATCCTTTCAGGGCCAGTTGGACTTTTCCATAACATGGGAGCCTTATCCCAGCAGCTCACCCTAGTAGCACCTGAGAACCCTAAAAGGGCTGTCCACCAAAACAAAACTCTTATCCAGTCCTGTGGGTGTCCAAACAGGAGTCATACCAAAGGGAAACTGCCATCCAGTGTACTGGGAAAACACATAGCCACCCTTCTGTCTTTCCATCATAATGGCCTTATGACCAGGAATGGTACCACAAAAACCAACCTGGTCAGGTTGCTTGTCCATCTACATCCTTTTGTTATCACGGCTTACAAGAACAGGTAAGGAACCATCCACCCTGACCGAGGTGGTGACAAATTCATGTCTATGACACATGGTTCACTATAATGCTGGAATTTATGAGGGAAATAAACAAATTATGACAGAGCATGAATTTAACTTCATGTTGGATAAATTCATCCAATCAGCCTTTATTTTATATAGCATCTTTCTCTATAAAACTCCATCCCAAGACACCATACATGTACAAGGGTACAGAGCAATTGCTTACACATACATTTTTACAGTAAGAACACGGTCAAGGTAAGTGATTTGCAAATAGTCACATAGTGTTTCAGAGACAAGAATTAAACGATTAGACATGTTTGAAAAATACCTGTAATTTCAGTTAAGAAGATATAGCAATAACACAAAAATAAACTCACATACTGTATATACTCGCGGATAAGTCCTCCCGCGGATAAGTCGGAACTTGATTTTACTGTATAATTTCTGGTATTTTATAATGTCATTCATATAAGTTGAATGTGGAAAACTCACACTATTCGTCATAAGAGATTATAATATGCTAATGCCCACCTGAGAGAGTAACCACGGGGCACATTGGCTTTTTTTCTATGTGGGTGTGGCAATGCGCTGTATTAGCATGTGCTCCTAACTTCTCTCTCTCTCGTGCCTATGTGACACCCACGATAATACCCGAACTATTCCGAAGTGACGTTTGCACTGTTTTGTAAACATACAACTTTATTATAAGAGCATCCCTTATCTACGATGGAGCATTCGATCAGGAGAAAATATGAAGCTGGTTTTAAATTAAACATCGTTGAAGTAGTGAAAGAAATTGGTAACGGTGCTGCTGCTACAAAATTCGATTCATCTGAGAAACTGATTGGAGTTATGAACAGAATCGGTGATAAAGGGCAGCCCTGGCGGAGTCCAACTCTAACCGGAAACAGGTTCGACTTACTACCGGCAATGCAGACCAAGCTCTGACACCGGTTGTACAGGGAGTGAACAGCCCTTATCAAGGGGCCCAGCACCCCATACTCCCAGAGCACCCCCCACAGGATTCCCCGAGGGACATGGTCAAACACCTTTCCCAAGTCCACAAAACACATGTAGACTGGTTGGGCAAACTCCCATGCACCCTCACGGACCCTGCCAAGGGTGTAGAGCTGGTACACTGTTCCGCGACCAGGATGAAAACCACACTGTTCCTCCTGAATCTGAGGTTTGACTCTCTGATGGACCTTCCATGGCCTCCCCAACTCCTCCCACACCCAAGTTTTGGTCTAATTTTATGATCGATTTTTCGAGTTTCAAGACCCAACTTATACGTGGGTATATACGGTAAATACAAATAAGCTGACTATGTGAGAAGACTATTTGAAAAGAATTTTCCATCTGCCTTTGAATCTGCAAACTATATTTGCAAGATATGAAAATAACAATTTTCAATGCCAACTCAATCCAAGTAAGTGTTGTTTTAGCCCTGGTAAAGGTGAAGGAGCCCTGAAGTAGTATATAAGCTTCAGAATGCTCTACAAATGAAAGGCTTGCCTGCACTGCCTTAACTGGTACCAACAACATGGTTCCCAGGTTGTAACCTTTAAAACTATTCAATTGTGTTGCATAAGTACATCTAAATAAAGTGCTTTATTTTGCTCTGAGTAAATCAGCGTACAAAATGTACTCTTGAGAAAATCACAAAATTTGTGTTTAAGCTTCCTGCTACATATCTACTAGATTTGCACTTTTTTATTCAGCTAGAAATCCTGGAAAAAATAGCTTCCTGTCAATTAAGAAGCAGCATTATTGGAGCTGACATTAATTTGTGACACAGTTTCTGACACTGATAAATTTGAAACTTTCCCTTGAGCTCGTATTTAGCCTTGAAGGAGCCAAGTTGCAATCACTGTCAGTTTTGAGGAAAAGCAGAACACTAATGCAGATATTTTATTCAATAAAGCAGGTTACAAAAAAAATTAACATCTCATAATCTTATTCCCTTCTTCCCTCCAAATGCAAAACAAATCTTAGGTGGTCTGTGTCACATTCTGTCTGCACTCTCGGATTTTCTGCCAGTTAGGATGTAGAGCCAATTAAAGGCTACGTCCAGAAGGAATGGGGATGAAAAATTGAGAATGAGTCAAGAATATACAGTATGTCTTGAATAATTTACATGCACAGCAAAGGATTTGGTGCAAAATATATACCCATGCCACCCCTGAAAAAATTTTAAAATGACAGGTTCTGAGAACAGAATGCTTGCCCAGTGGTTACCCCTACTGGTCCTGTGCCTGATCTGTCTCTGTGGAGTTTCCATTGTCTCCTCTTATCTGCATGGGACTGTAATCAGTTTCCTACCACATCTCTCAAAGACATACAGGTTAGGTTAACTGCCGACTCTAAATGAACCTTATGACAGTGAGTGTGAATGCATGTTTGTACCATGTAACAGACAAGCTTCATGCCTGGTCCAATGGCCCACCTTGTGCCCTGTTTTTCTAGGATAGACTGCAGGTTGACTAAGCAGCTTGCATTGCTGGCTTTATAGGCTCCATTTCTTAGAGTTTGACTTGGTTAGTGTCTGTGTGGAGTTTGCAGATTCTGCTTGTGACAGGCCATACAGGTAGCCCAGTTTGCTGCAAGTACTTTGTCTCCTCCCTAATCCTAATTGACAATACTTAAACTGGCCTATTGTAGGCCATTGCACTTGGTAATTCATTGTTGTCTGTTCCAGGGATTGCTCTAATGTATTACATCTACCACAGTTCTGTGACCTGGTGGCTGAATTAACAGATTCAATAAAGTGTGGCTAAATCAGAATATAAAAGTATAATATAAAATAAAATTTAAAAAAACATCACCGACAGTCAGTGCATGTAGTAAATACCTAATACAGGCTTTTTGACAACGTCTCATTGTGAATTTCCAGGATAATGCAGAAGTATAAATATCTAAAATAATTACATATGTAAAGATTTACTTATAACCACCAAGACTAAAGATATATGCCATTATAAAAATGTTGTCACACAGGCCTACTTTGGAAACAGCTTCAGGGTATGTCAGTGTTTAATTCCACCCCAAGTCAAGGATTGGCACTGTCTTATAATGCTTCTGCGCTCCTCTTCTGCTCTCTGCAGATCCAGAAACCAACAAATTACCAACTCATAACATCACTTCTGGTTCTTGGACCTTTTCTGCTTCACCAACTTCAACTGTTGCCATCTTCTCGCATCTCATCAGCCAAAAGACTTGAAGCTGTAATTGCTGCCAAAGCAGCTTCTTAAAATCTACTGAATTAATTGTCTGAATACTTACATGAATGAGAGATTTTGGTTTTCGATGTTTAATAAATTCAAGACCTTTTTGACAACATGTTTTCACTTTGTCATTATAGGTTAACAGTAACGGCACACTGCACTATAACATGCAGTGAATACACTTGACTTGAGCATTCATAGTTTTCATACTCTTTCTCTGTATGTTTAGCATTCATTTACTCAGAGGTTGATGCACTTAATGCTTCCTGAGCAGCTCTTCTTATCTCCACCCTAGCGGCCCGCTTCTTCTCTTCTTTCGATGGCATCTTTTTGCGTTAAAACTGATTAAGTCAGTGTTTGTGTTGCAATTACTTAGTACGTTTTCTTTAATTTTTTACTTAAGCTGGCACTTAAGTCTTCAATCTACCTCAAGAATGATTTAAGATATGAAGAGGTATGGGAAGTGATGGCGAAGGTGGTGGTGAAGATGGTAGAGATGAGAACAGCGCCTGTACGCATGCGCCACACGGATGCCCTGCTGCCGAGAGTTGATTCTACAATAAAATAAAAAAGAAATAAAAACAGGAATAACCTTGGAGGTCAATCATCACCCCAAAAGCAGATAGTAGATGTCACATAGTATATGTGTACCAAATTTCAGGTCAATAGTTCAAATGGTTTGCGAGCTACAGGTGATTTAAAATCCTGGACAGACAAATAAACAGCCACGGTAGCATATTATATATAAAGATTGAGGAGTTTGGATTGACGGGCACAAATGGCAAATGTATCAATTTAAACTTATATCTACAACATAATAAATTGTGCATAAATTGTTGAGTTCTGAATAACTTCTGAATCCACTGTAACTGTCATGGTTTTGAATGAATTTTAATTTTTTGACATTCTCTGTTTTTTCTGATTCATTTTACTTATTATTGCTTTTATTATTTTGATATTGACAAGTAGTTATTTCTGGTTTGAGATAGCATTATAAGAACTGCTGTTCTGTTGATATTTTTTCCCCTCTGTAGCTATATTGTTTGTGTTAGTGGCATTTTCTGTTGCTCTGTGGCCACCAATGTCATTATGCAATTAGTATTTAGTAAATAATTAGTAAATAAGTCTGACATTGAGGTTTATGGCTATTTACTAAAAACAATGCTCTTCTGCTTATCAATGTATATAAGTAAATAATATTAAGATAGCCAGATTAACCACACTAAATATAAAACCAAACCTGAAGTAAAATCAAAACAATATATAAAGTCAGTAATGTATTTTAAAAAGCTTTTTTGATTTTGTTAGCTTGAAACCGGTGTCTTACTCTTGTCCAAACTGTGATATGCACACACCCCTCTGTTAGAACACAACCCTGCCAAAATCACTCAACATACCATGTTGTTTGGCAGTGTGCCACATCTGCATCCATAACATGCTGGTGCATATATAGTAAAACAATAAAAATATAAATGAGAAGAAATCAAATGTAATAATATGTCAGACAGGAAAAAAAGGAAAATTATTTATCAAAACATTCCCAATGGTCTTATCATTAGTTTAAGTTGCCTACTGAAATATTATTCATCAAATAATCTTCCACCAATCAGTCTTCCACTCGGTTCTCAATGGCATGATGGGAGTGCTTAATCTTTCCCTTACAGGACAGCATCATTTGCACAAATGAACAGCCTCAAAGGAGAAAGAGCCACACTATCGAATCATGCATGGATGTTTAAGGTAATGTATTACATTTTATCTATTGTACAGTACAAAAGCCCATGGTCTACAGTTATGGGAAGCAAAGGCAATCAAAGATGGGCAGCCCTGTCCATTGAGTGCTGAATAGTTGAACTATTGATCAATTTCTGGTCAACAAGACTTAGCTGTCTTTTGAAAGAAATCTAGTTAGATATCACATTATTTTAGAATATAATCTTCCTTATTAAATTTACATTTTGGAAGAAATGAAGGAGTGTTTGATGGTATGAAGCATTTTACACTTACAGGCCATCCAGCACAATTGAGTGTTGGCACATTTGGGCATTGATTTCTTAAGAAACTGGCTGGAATCGGGGGCAACAAATTAAAATGGCAATTCCAATGTTATACTACACTTTCTCCTGGAAAATTTTAGGTAAAGTACATTATCATTAAAACAGATGATTTCAGCCAGTAGCGATGTCTTATGTAATAGTATGTGTTAGATAAAGTACGTGCATTTTTAGAAGCTCTCTGTTTTTCAAGAACATAAAATAGGTACATTTAATATCAGAAAATTCCTTACAAATAATTTTTTATTCCATGATAATAAATACTGTTATTTTGCAGTGTAACATAAAGAAAAAGAGACAAATGCTATAATCAAAGATTATAGAGCAGAGGGCACCGGTCAGTAAATATTAGAGAAAAGATAAGCTCCCACTTCTCAAACAAAACAATAAAACCTCAAGCATTTTTCAGCAACAGGTGATATTCTGCCATATTAGGTCTGCCAGCTGCTATGCAGCTTCTGAGTCTATGAAAAGAATTTTGTTATTTCTAAGAAGTATATTTTGACTGAATAAGTGAAAATGAAATATATACTGCACCTTTTCTAATATGGTGGAGGGGTGGCTCTGAGACTTGGGATCTGCACTGGCAATCAGAAGTTTGCTGGCTCGAATCCTGTAAACAGCAGAAGTGACTCTAATCCATCGGGCCATTGAGCAAGGCCCTTTACCTGCAATTATTTTGTCCTGGGTATGACGTTAACCTGCATCCAGTATTTTTATCATAGGTCCTCCAACTTGCAGGGAAAACGCTGGGGTTGGGGACAGGATTGGCACTCCAGCCACTGTAAAACACCTCACAAGTCTGATTCTGAGGTGTCACTTGTTGCATGGTAATGTGGTTTGTGTTGTAGTGGGTGAGCATACTCCCAACCTCTCTCTCTCTTCTCCTTTTTGTTCTAATATGATATGAGAATGTTAAACTAGTAAGAAGATGTATTAATTACTGTATGTAACATTCTGCTCTGTTTACAGACTGGATTAGCTGGGTTGAAATTCTGAATTTTTTAGTCACTTGAAAGAGCTTGTTATCACAATTGCTTTTTAACTTGTTTTTGTAACATTATTTCATATTCAAAAATAACATTGATAATAGAACTGTAAATGCCAGTGTGATTTTCTATGCTGTTGTGTGGTGGGCTGGTAACATCACTTCAAGTGAGTCCTGTCAAATTAACACGCTAAATAAAAAGGCAAGCTGAGTTATAGGACACACTCTGGACACCCCGGAGGCAGTAGTGAAGAAAAGAATTAAAACAAAACTGTGCACCATTTTGAACAATGCTGCCCTCTCTCTGACACAGTAACACTGAGCACTTTCAGCCAACAAATTATTCAACAGAAGTGTGTCATGAAACACTACTGGGGCTTCTTTATACCAACAGCAATATGTCTTTATAACGCTTCACTTGGACTGGGACAGCCAAATTAGAACTTTTCTTTCTTTTTAATTTTCTTGCTTTATAGTCACTCTGGTGTGTGTTCAGACCAAAGTATGTGTATATATGTATTTATTACATTAATTAATTGTTTATTTTCCTACCTATTTATGTATGTATTTATTTTAAGTAAAAAGCCACATTTCCCCATGGGACAAAAAAAAATCTATCTATCTATCTATTTATCTATCTGTCTATCTATCTGTCTATCTATCTATCTATCTATCTATCTATCTATCTATCTATCTATCTATCTATTTATCTATCTGTCTATCTATCTGTTTAGCTAGCTATCTATCTAGCTATATATGTGCTATTAGTGTACATGTATATGTGTTTTAATAACATTTTACAATACTTTGTGGTTACAATTCCTTTCATAGATCAAAGATTCCAACTCAAGTGATGAAAAGATGTATGTACTATTGTTAGTAGATGAATGTTTGGTGTGGAATTTGGACAACATTTCTTTCATTCCGGCTAATGTGACCCTGAAGAAACCTATGCAAACATGAATTTTGCTCTACAAATGTTAATTTACAGTAAAATTTAAGAGTAATTTAAAAATTTAAAATTGCTTGTGTTTTTCTGTGAAGTATCGACTGTTGGTATGATGGTAACTCCCTGAATTCCTTGCAGCTCTGCAAAAAATGACATCATCAAAGCAGCCACATATAAGACCAAAAGAGATTAGGATCCTGTGAGTTTTTTCTTTCTTTTTGAGCTTTGATGGTCTATTGTTTGATATCCCAAAACTGTTTCCTAACCATGCATTCTTGTTCATTTAACCTTCTCACTGTTTTTTTCAGAGTCAGTTCACTAGCTCTTCTAAAGGGAATAACATATTACACAGAGTCAACTAAATATTGTCAGTCGATAACATTAATTAACTGTGCAATTATATACAAAGCAAGGGTCCACAGAAGAGTGGGAAAATTAGAGTTACACAGTACACTACCCTGTCACCCATCTCTTGTTATATAAAACATGAAAATGATGTACAATATGCATGAAGAAAAGATTAACACGCATCCAACCATTTTCCACAGCTAATTGTCCAGTTCAGAGTGCTGGGCAATGGAAGATAGCTCAGAACCCAAGGCAGACACCAACCTTGCGTGGTGCACCAGTCCATCATAGGATGCTCTTACACATACACATACACATTCAATTTCGCATCAGCAATTAAGCTAACATTCTTATCCTGTGGAAGGAAAACTAAAGACATAAATTAATAGACAAAAAGAGGAAATGTGCAAACTACACACAGACAGAGTCCAAGGTGGAATTTAAGCCAAAAAATGTGAGTAAGCAATACTGGCCACTGTACCACCATTCTGTATAAATGACTATCATTTGTAGCTCAAACAACACATCACCATAGTCTTGCATATCTTAACCTGGGGGTTGTCCAACAGTCTCTTTTCTGTAGGAATGTTTTTAAAAATGGGTAAAGTCTTAATTTAAAAAGCCACTAAGTCACTGTTAAAATGGAGCCTCTTCACTTTGAAATCCAGGTTAGCAGCACTGCCAATTGCTACGTTTATGATAAATTGGCACTGAAGTTAGAAAAAATAAGGCCTCTCCACTTCCCCATTCTAGTGTGATTCAATGTCATTGTTTGGAATCACTGATGACAGTCATCTTATGCCTTTGCAATAGAAAAAACATATGTATGTATATCGCAGCTAAATTTATCAAAAGTGACATCCCAGCCAAACCCCTGAATCTTACACTGCCACTCTGTAAGACAATTATCTTTGCAGCATTTGGCTAAGAATGAGTGCAACCTGCAATGAACTGGGCGGCAAGCAGGCACTGGGTGAACTTGAATGGATGCATTGAAATGAGAGCCAAAATCAAGCTAAACCACCCAAATCACTTATGATATTTAGTATTATTTATTATCACTAGAGGGCTTTGCCCCCTGCTCGCTTCGCTCGCCAACCCCCATGTTTGGTTTTCTGGATACACACTTGTAAGATTTTTTTTTTCTTTGAATTGTTGCTATTTCATTAGATTCACTTTTATTTCAGAACTTCTGTAAAAACCTGTCCCAATATGCTGAATCTTTTAAATGAGGTCTATGAGACTTGTGTTTAATGACTTTGTACCATAATTTAGGATAGGTTTCTCTGTTTGAAATTTCAGCACAGACAAAATGATCCACATTATCAGCAGTTAAAATTTTTTTTTTTGCAAAGTAACCAATAAATGCATGTGAGTTAAACCCCGTTTGTTAAATTCTCTGACTTAAACTAATTTCCTTTTGTTTTTTGTCAGTGCGATCTGGTTTTTTTTTTGATACTGTAGCAACTGACGTAATAAAGTGTCGCAAAAGTTCTACTTTAACAATCGCCGACTGCGTAACCTCAAACACAACTCTCTAGAACCCTCTCCAACCCCTCCTCCCACGGGTCTCGCCTCCCCCTTACCGCATCAATCAGCACCCAGCTATCAGTCTGCCATGCTGTACTCTGCCATCCCTCAATCGGACCTAACAATCACTTAAAATAAAAAAGGCTTCAGCTTGGCTGGGACGCTACAATACTTTTGCCTGTTACTGCTTTCACATTCTGTATCTTTCTCTGCATATGTATCACGCCTTGGGTGTCTTTTCTCCACGCTGTCCTTTCTTCTTTGCTAAAGGCACAGGATCTGTGTGTGCCACGTGACTTTACATGACTGAATGTTTTGCTGGCTGTCCGTGGTCTTATTTGATAAGAAGGGCGTGTCTTGCAAGAATCTTATGTTCCACATCCCCGCAAGACGCTACGTTGTCAGTCTCTTTTGTCTCGCGGGTCTTTAAAATGTCTTTCAAGAACTTCCGAGAAGATCACGTATCGCCTCCTTGCTTTTACATTCCAGGATTTTTTTTATATATAGAGAGATATAAAGCTGTAAACATCACTACAAGAATTCTTGTCTATATGTGCAATGCTCCATTATTTGTTCTTATATAGTGGTGAAGTGGCTAAAGTACAGGATTTTAAACTACAAGTTTGTCAGTTCAGATCCCACTTGTGCCTCCCTGTAGGACTCATGAACATACACAAACTCACACTTGTCCAAGAAATAGGTTTAACACCAGCCACAAGGAAATTCCATTTGGAAAAAATCTGACAATGCAAACACTGTAGAACAACAACACTTTAAAGCACAGATCTGCTGACCTTCTTTAGACATTTACAACGTTTTTAATTAAATCAGCCCTCCTTCATTTCAAAAACATATTGGTAATGTTTATGTTAACAAGATATTTCACACCAATTAGGGCACATTGATCAGTTAACTAAAAATAATTCAGCATTTTAAAAAGTACTAGGCTTCAAAGTAAAAGAGAAAAAAATAATACAGTCTAACACAGGTTTAAAAACTGTAATGAAGAGTGAATGAATGTCCAGTGAAGACACACATTTTAGTCTGTTCAGTAGAAAATCTCAGTTTACTGTTCATAAGCATGCATTATTCTTAATGAGGAAACTACCTCATTCTGACCAGTTGCATTGATGTGAAATTACACATTTAAGTGGCTCCAGTTATCATTCTGAACACCACTCCACTGAAGACATGACCTCCTGTGTTTGGTCAAATAATATTTACATATATTAATTAGTCATTAGTTTAGAAATAGCCGACAATAGCCCACACTTTCAAGCACTTAATAACACAAATTCCACACTAGCAGTGCAGTTATGTTTTGCCCAGAGTTCCTTCCTTGGCTTATGCTTAAGTTCACGTTCCTTGTCTTTTTTGTTCATTTTTCAATTTGTATTATTATTATTTATTATTACCAGTAACGGTGAATACACTTGACTTGAGAATTCATAGTTGCCATACTCTTTCCCTCTACATTTAGCATTCATTTGTTCAGACGTTGATGCACTTGCTGCTTCCTGAGCAGCTCGTCTTTTCTCCACCGTAGCGGCCCGCGTCTTCTCTTCTTTCATCTGCATCTTTTCGCGTTAATACTGAATAATTCAGTGTTTGCGTTGCAATTACTTAGTACGTTTTCTTTAATTTTTCACTTAAGCTGGCACTTAAGTCTTCAATCTGCCTGAAGAATGATTTAAAATATGAAGAGGTATGGGAAGTGATGGTGAAGGTGGTAGGGATGAGAAAGGCGCCCGTACACATGCACCACACGGCCACCCTGCTGACCTGCTGCCAAGAGTTGATTCTACAATAAAATAAAATAAAAATAAAAATAGGAATAGCCTTGGAGGTCAATCAACACCCCGAAATTAGATAGTAGATGTCACGTAGTATATGTGTACCAAATTTCAGGTCAATAGGTCAAACGGTTTACGAGCTGCAGGTGATTTAAAATCCTGGACAGACAAGTGAACAGCCACGATAGTGTATTATATATAAAGATTATTTCTGTTTGTTTGTCATTTAGTCAATATATTTAAAGTATTATTGGTTTGGTTATGTTTATAAATATTAATGTACAATTTCTTTAAATGCCATTATGTCTCATGCTTATTGTGGGTGGTTCTCCAAGAAGTGGGGCCACCTGTTAATCACTTTCCACAGCACTATAAAGGCTCATGAGATTTTCAGTCCTTCTGTGGTACATTGTGTATGTGTTGGTGGTTTGGTGAGTTCCCCCTGTTTTTGCTCTTCTTTGTATTTAGAGGCTTTTGATATTTTACTTTTCTGGTTTCTGTGGCGGATTGTCGCCCTGCCTGGGGTTTGTTTCCTGCCTTGCGCCCTGTGTTGGCTCGGATTGGCTCCAGCAGACCCCCATGACCCTGTGTTAGGATATAGCGGGTTGGACAATGACTGACTGACTGACTTTTCTGGTTTTGGTTTATGATTTCTGTATCACATAGTCACCTCTTGTGTTCTGCGGAGCTTTATTATGTTACAGAATAATTTTGTAATTTTTTTTTTATTCATAAAGATTCTTTGCATCTCCTTATTCATCTCTTAAGCAAGCGTTTGTATTCATGCCTTGACTAGTTTTGCATTTTTGACATATTGAAACATTCAAGAATATAATTTTTTGAATGTTGATTTGCAAATGCACTGTTGCACTGGTGCAGGCTAAAGCCAGCCAGTCTTATTTGATGTCAGGTTGGTTTTGTGTGCTCCACTCTGGGCAGACCACTGGAGATTCTGGGCTGTTATCCTGACCATTTTGGAGGCCTCACGCCACTTTTTTGCCATTTGTTAAAGCATTTTGGCACTCCAGAAAGCAGGATTCATTTTCTAATCATTTATTTCATCTTTACATGTTTTGTAGCTCGAAACAGAAATGCATGCTGATAAAACATCTTAAATACTGTATATTCCAAGGCGTCCCTGAAAATATAAAATCACTCAAACAAAGCAACACACTTTTGCATGTAGTAAGTGATGGTTACTCATACTGATGCTAGCTTACAAATGGATTAAATTAGGTGGCTAAAATGGTGCTTAATATTAACTAAATGGAATAAAACATGGTTCTTAAAGTGTGGTCCACTGACTACCTCTAGTTCTTAAACATTAATCACAAGATGACAGTCATTGCATCAGGGCAAAGTAACTTAAATTGCTCATTCAAGTCAGATTTATATGCTTATTTCATTATTTATTTATAACATACAAATTTTTGCCAGATCTCCACTCTGCTGAATTAATGTAGGTCTATGAAAAACAATTTTAAAAACTACTATCATTTAGTGTACTGTTTGAGTTTTTCACAGATGGTAAATGTAGTGCGTCATTGACTTTGCTGTGTATGCGCATGTGAAGAATATTTGCAACGAACCAACATGATTACTGAACAAGCACAAGCAAGGCCTTTATTCATAAACAATAGGTAAACAAACTTCATAAGTTTTTCACCACTTTTTATGCACTAGTGCCTGAGCTCACAGCCATCGCCATTGCAAATCACCTTAAATCTATTTGTAAACTGCATGCTACTATGTTTCTGATAGCATGTGCACAGGCCACAGAGAATATACTACAGTACCAACTTTTACTTCTGTGCTGTTCCCTCCTGCCTCATTCCAGTTTGCTTCCTGCCTGTATTTCTTTTTCTCGTCATTTCTTCAAATTGAGTCCCTGTCCTGGCACAATACAGGTTCACTTTAATGTCAGCCTGGAGAGTTCATACTGACATAAATGTTTGGCATAACTGTTGTTCCCATTCATCCCAAAGATGTTAAATGAGGCTGAGGTCAGATCTCTGTCCAGCCCACTCAAGTTCCTCCACATCAAACTTTTCAAAGTAAGTCTTTATGAATAGTGGCAAAGCCATGCTAGATCAGAAAAGGGTTTTCCTCAAACTGTACCATAAATTTGAAAGTGCACAATTGTCTAAAATGTTTTTATATGCTGTGGTATTTACAGTACTCTTCACCTGAAACCTTGGTTCCAGTGAAAACCTGAAAAACAGCACTAGGCCATTATCATTCCTCCACCAAACTTTACAGTAGGTACTATGGCTATGCAGTCCAGAAGGTAGCATTCTCCTGGAATCTGCCAAACTCAGATAGGTTCATTTAGTTGCCAAATAGTTAAGTGTGATTCATCACTCCAGATAATGTTTACACTTCTCCAGAATCCAATGGTGGCTTGCTTTACACAACTCCAACAAATGTTTGACATTGCACACAGTGCTTGCACCCTGTGCTGGCTGGGATTAGCTCCAGCAGACTCCCGTGACCCTGTGTTAGGATATAGCGTGTTGGACAATGGATGGATGGATGGATGGATTTTAGGCTTTTGTTCATGTGCTTAGCCATGTAAACTCCCAATGCATAGTTCTCTGATGTTGCTTCCAGAAGCAGTTATGAGTGATGCAACAGAGGATGGATGATTTTTATGTACTATGTGTTTTAACTCAGTGTGAGTTTGCATGGTCTACCACTTTATAACTGAGCTGTTGTTGCATCTGAATGCTTCCACTTCACAATAATAGCACAGCTGACCTGGAAAAATCTAGAAGAGCACAATTTCCTGTAAAGACTTGTGGCAAAGGTGACATCTGTACTCTTCAGTATGACCCACTAGCACTCTTTTACAAGCAGTGTTTGTCAATGGATATTGCCTATTTATATGCTTGATTTTATGCAAAAGTTAATAATAAAACACAGGAACTCAACATTGTTTTAACATTTTATTGAATTTATTAAAAGAAAATAACATTCCATACAAGCAAGTCAAATTTTACAAAACTCAAGCTCAAATTAAATCAACTCACACCCATGAGAAAGAGAGCTAGGCCAACAGAGTAAAACCTTAATAGTAGGAAAAATAAGTAAATAAATAAATAAAATAAAAATAATTAAAATAAGGGAAGAGAATCCACTTTCTCAATTTAAATGCTTATTCTAAAATGTTAGTGATTAGATCCTGCCAGGTTTGATTTTTTCCAATTGCAAATAATATATAACAGTCAGTTACCCATTGACTTAAAAGAGGAGAATTAGGATTCTCCCAGTTGAGCAAAATACTGTAGGTCTGTCTACGTGCCAATAGTGAAGTGAAGGCAATTACAGTTTGTCCATCTTCACTTTAAACCCATCTGGGAGTACCCCAAAACACAGCTGTTAGTGAATTAGGAGAGATTGTGAAACCAAGGTTATCTAAAAGGCATGTAACGATTTTGGTCTGAAATTATGTTATTTTGGTGCACAGACAAAACATATGGCCGAAAGAGTCCGGAACTTGATTGCAAAGTTCACAGGTTTGAAACATTTTGGACAATTTTACACGAGACAGATGTGCTCGATAGATGGTTTTCAGTTGAAAAATTATATGTTTTGTGCATATGGAGCTAGAGTGAATTCTGTACATTTCTGCCTTCCACTCCTTTTCTGAAATGTTGAGTGAGAGATGCTTTTCCCACTGTACTCTGGGGTTCTTTGAAAGGGAGAGACTTAAAATGTTTTTGTATATTACAGAAATGCTCTCTGAGTCCTCAAGACTGATCAATATTTTTTCGGGAATAGAAGTAGGTGGAAGATGAGAAGAATTGGTCAGGTTTTGTTAAGCAAAGTTTCTAATTTGGAGGTAGTGAAGGAAGTTTGGAGTGTAATTGTTCATGGAATGTGAAGATGTTGTTTATGTACAGATCTCTAAGTGATTTAATACCGAATGTTTCTAGACATTAAAAACTGCATACATTTGAGAGGATGGAAAAAACTGGTTATCATGCAGAGGTACCACAGTAAATGCTTCTCTGTCTTGAAGTACTTCCTACATTGGTTCCATATTCTGAGTAAATGAAGCATAATTGGGGTGTTAGTATATTGGCGATAACTTGTATTTACTGGAGTACAAAGCAAAGAATATAAAGAAGTACTGCAGGATTTTATTTCTATTGCGGACCTAGCCTGTGTATATTCATCTGTGTTAATGTTTTTATAGTTTGTATATTTGCCACCCAGTAATACAATTGAAAGTTAGGTAGAGCCATGCAACCTTCGGCCTTAAGTGTTTGTAGGGTCAGCCTTTGGATACGTGAATATTTAGAATTCCAAATAAATGTGGTTATGGTTGAATCTAATTTCCTATAAAAATGATTTATTGATGTATATCGGAATGTTATGAAATACAAAAAGAAGCTTAGGAAGGATATTCATCTTAACAATGTTATTTATTTTAGCTAAAGTGAGATGAAGGGTAGACCATCTATGCAGATTGTTCCATGCAGACAGCTAAATTTTGTTGATGAAGAGCTTCATATATACTTTTGATGTTTACCTCTAAGTATTTAAACTGATCTGCAATGATAAAAGGGAAGGTTTCTAACCTAATATTGTGTTTTTGAAAGTTCACTGGAAAAAACACACTTTTATTCAAATTAATTATGAGACCAGAAATCTTTTGAAGTTCTCTTAGTGCTGTTAGGACTGCAGGCACAGTATTTTGTGGATCAGATATATATACAGTGGAACCTCGGTTCACGACCATAATTCGTTCCAGAACTTTGGTCGTAAACCGAGTTGGTCGTGAACCGAAGCAGTTTCACCCACAGGATTGTATGTAAATACAATTAATCCGTTCCAGACCGTACAAACTGTATGTAAATATGTAAATATATGTAAAGATTAAGCACAAATATAGTTAATTACACCATAGAATGCACAGTGTAATAGTAAACTAATATAAAAATATTGAATAACACTGACACAAAACACCCAGGCTCCCTGCTCAGCTACACGAGCAGCCTCACTCGTGCTCTCTCCCTCCCTCTCTCTCTCTCTGTAGCACACACACCACCAAAGCCCCTCCCTCCCTCCCTCAGCTACAGGAGCAGGCTGGCTCACGAGCTCTCTCTCTCCTCTCTCTCTCTCTGTAGCGCTCGCACGCACACACACACACACCACCCACCCCCTATCCTCCCCCCATCCCTTCCCTGTCAGCTGCCCATGCTCTCTCTCTCTCTGCGATTGCTTGCTCGCGCTCTCTAATCTCTCTGTAGCACATGCTCACGCAGCATTTTTTTTAAAATGAGTTTTAAGCACAGCAGAAAAAAAGAAACATTAGAACAAATCCGAAGTGCATGCAAAAACCAACTCACAAGCAACCAAAAAAGTAAGATTGCAGGAGATCACGCTATTAAACTTAAAGCCTGATTGCTGTAAACACTGTTTTTAAAATGAGTTTTAAGCACAGCAGAAAAAAAGAAACATTAGAACAAAATCGAAGTACATGCAAAAACCAACTCACAAGCAACCAAAAAAGTACTGTAACAAGATCACTCTATTTTAGCCTTACATTCCAATTGCTGTAAACACTTTTTATAAAATGAGTTTTAAGCACAGTGGAAAAAAGGAACATTTGAAAAAAGAGAAAAGTAACATTGCACCTAACCACGCTATGAAAAACTCCATCTGTAAACACTTTCATGAGTTTTAAGCACAGGGAAAAAAGCGAACATTTGAAAAAAGATAAAGGTAACATTGCAACAAATCGCGTTATGAACTGAAAAATTTACTTTTGAAAAATCCGTAATACAAAAACCGCCAAGAAAACTAACCTTGCATGAGTCCAGTTCTGGCATGAAGTGTTTTCCTTCAGGGGTTTTCTCTCTTGTGATTTCTTGGGTTTCTGGTGCTTTTAGCTGTTGGGAGTGAAAGCTTAATGCAGCCATTACAAAAACAAAGTTCTTGTGACCCAACCTTTCGTGTTTGCCCCCCACATTACTGACAGTCTGGCTTTGTTTACATTGTGCTGCTTAAAAGCACGAGGGTTCTCAGATTGGTAAATGAGTAAACTAGTAAACAGTTTTTCCACCTCTTGTAATTTCTTTCTTTACTTCGATTTCAATTTTCTTCAAAACTTTCTTCTCACCACTCTTCACTTGCTTAGAAGCCAATGGAAGGAGAACAATGAACAAAGCTCTTGCAGCCATGCGGCTCGCTTGCTTTCTCT
Organism: Polypterus senegalus; assembly: GCF_016835505.1. NCBI lineage: Eukaryota > Metazoa > Chordata > Cladistia > Polypteriformes > Polypteridae > Polypterus > Polypterus senegalus. The sequence goes on along the minus strand of NC_053156.1, from coordinate 202,023,647 downwards.
CTCTCTCTATCTCTCAGCCTGCCTGTGGTGGGTGGATGGTTCTTGCAGTACTGCCTGCAGATAGGCAGGCAAACACGTGCAGCAATCTCCTCCTCCCCCTCCCCAGCAGGCACATGGAACTGGGGGGATGGTTTGCCTGCACTTACTGGCTGCAGATAGGCCGGCAAACAGTGTAGCAATCTCCTCCTCACCCTCCCCAGCAGGCACGTGCTCACTCGCTCTTGTTCTCTCTCTCTCTCTCAGCTCAGCTCAGGCAGGCAAGGGAAACTGGCTTGTTCGTATACCGAGTGTGTGGTTGTGAACCAAGGCAAAAGTTTGTCGAGCTTTTTGGTCGTGAACCGAGTTGTACGTGAACCGAGACGTTCGTGAACCGAGGTTCCACTGTAGTACCATATTATCTGCATATAGTGAAATTATCTGTTCATCTTCCTTCTCTGATAGTTCCCTTTATCTGATAAGCAATTCCAAAGTGAACTGCCAGTGCCTAAATGGTGACTGCAAAAAGTATGGTGACAAGGGCCATCCTTGTCTAGTACCATGTTCTAGTTTGAAGTAGCCTGAAATAATGTTAATAGAAACCTCTAACTGAGGTGAGAGAATCTTTCTCTTTAAATCGTGATTGAGACCTTTAACATTCCAGCTCACAAAGTTAACTGTTGGTCATGGAGACATTGCTTATGAACTTTTGTTGACATTTTGTAGTATTAATTTACGATAGTACATTATTACATAAGACAGTTCTGACCTTAATTTCCATTTTTTACAGGAGTTATTATCATGACACCTATTGTTACGTTGGGTCTTTAAATTATAATGATTAAAAAGTATAGATTAGAAATAGCATGCTCTTTTTCTCTCAGAAAAGAGAGCACATCCAAAACAAAACAACCTCCACAGCAGTGGTGTATAAGGATTAATATAGATATCTATTGATAGTACTGACCAAATACTATAAATATAAAATATAATCTTAAACAGTCTTGTAATTAAAACATAAATAAAAAGTGGCCAAGAAGGAAATCTATACTAATAAAAGGCAAAGCCCTCACTGACTGACTGACTGACTGACTCACTCACTTATCACTAATTCTCCAACTTCCCGTGTAGGCAGAAGGCTGAAATTTGGCAGCCTTATTCCTTACAGCTTACTTACAAAAGTTAAGCAGGTTTCATTTCGAAATTCTATGCGTAACGGTCATAACGGTCGACAACATCTGCCATGTTGAACTTTCTTATTTATGGCCCCATCTTCACGAAATTTGGTAGGCGGCTTCCCTGCGCTAACTGAAACCGATGTACGTTCTTATTTCGGTGGTATGACACCACTGTCGGCTGCCATATTGAACTTTCTAATGGTCTTTGTTACTTATGGGCCCATCTTCAAGAAATTTGGTACACGGGTTCCCAACACTAACTGAATCCTATTTATGTACATATATACATCCATAGCCTGCAGCTCAGTCACCATGTGAGGCGGCATTGGGTCCCCCATCTCAACGCCTTGCACGTTGTTGGCTGCCTGCCTATATAAGGCCGTCCGTCTCTCCGGTCTCTACATTCCCTTCCTTGCTTCGCCATGGGATTCACGTCTCCCTGCTGATAACTACAACCTTTTTATTTAATCCACGGATTCTCTGCTGTTTTATTGTTCGTTTATTGTGATTATAGTTGTTGTGTGGGTATTTTAGACTTACTTTACATTGTTCAGGTACCCATTTCCTTTATCATTTCAACCGTAACCCCATTAACATGTCTATCAAGGTGATCACCATCAATCAAAGAACTGTCACTTACCGAGTGGTTTCCATGCCCAGTTATGGCACCTGCCTTTTCCATTCTCTTTGTTACATATTGCACAGCCATATCAGGCTCACTCTTGATATCCGGAGGAACATTGTGTCTTATGTATTGAATGACTGGGACAGGTTCAAGGTGTGGACTGATGATGGTACAGGAGATAATTATACTACACAGGAGCACTATAAGAGTGAAATGCTTAAGCCCCTCACCTATGCATCTGCATGCGAGTTGATGGCTGCCGCTGAATTGTTCGGTTGTCGCTTTCAAGTGTACCGAAATGGCCAAATATTTTACACCTTTCGACAACTGCCAATGCCTCTTAAACATCTTAGATTCACAGGTGACGATTTCAGTAGTGGACATTTTGATGTTTATGAATGTTTAAACTCTCAAAAGCTGGATGCGAAGTTATCGATGAAACCAGTTGTATGCTTACAGCGCTTGACAGATGCTGAATGTCACTTCAACACAAGTCCTGCAAATACTAATGTAATTAAAACAAACCATGAAACTCAAACTGATTATGACAGCAGCAATCCAAGCTGTGAGATTTCAGACAAGATTACTTTTCACATGGCCAACTGTACGTTGCATGCTCAAGAGTAAGCTCAGCACACAGCTTGGTCATATTACAACTGGTATACAAAGAATACAAATAATTATTGGTATATTTTCCCTCAGTTTAAAAAGGTTTAATTTTCTTCTTAATAAACATTTTAAGGCAGTACTTTGCACTGCGTATTTTGCTAGTGGTATATATTTATATATATATATATATATATATATATATATATATATATATATATATATATATATATATATATATATATATATATATATATATATATGACAGCAACACTTATAACAGTGACAAAACAATTACATTGACAATCACGTTACGTTATTTTCAAAATGTTTCCTTTTCTTTTTCATTACTTCTTTAACACACTACTTCTCCGCATGCGAAGCGCGGGTATTTTGCTAGTAGGATATATAATTACGGTATCAGTATCATTTCAAATAGATCAAACAGCAGGTAAGATCTTCTTTGCCATGTCAAGACGCAATGTGACTCACGATCATATTTCAAAATGTGTCAGGATTAGTTTTCTTAGCTCTTTTTTTGCTTCTCCATGCAAGTAAAAATGTAGAACTTGCTTTGAATGTCCACTTTCAGTTTGGTTGAATACAAGAGTCTGTGTCTGATCTCAGATTTCTGTAAGCGCTGTTTAATGTTGTAAAATACAGCATGTTTAGCAGCTGATGAGGGTGAAAAATCAGAGAAAAAATGAATGTGGTTATTTTCAAATATAATCTCTTGTTTCTGTCTGAAAAGTAACATTATAGATATCTTAAATTGTAATTTTTCAAAACACACAATGAGAGTTCTAGGTTTTGAGGTATTCAACAACATTTATTTATATAGCACATTTTCATACAAGAAAAAATGTAGCTCAAAGTGCTTTACAAAATGAAGAATAGAAAAATAGAAGACACAATAAAAAATAAAAATAAGCCAACATTAATTAACATAGAATAAGTAAGGTCCGATGGCCAGGGTGGACAGAAAAAAAAAAAAACTCCAGACGGCTGGAGAAAAACAAAAATAAAATCTGCAGGGATTCCAGACAAAGAGACCGCCCAGTCCCCTCTGGGCATGTATGCGTTAAGCTGCTGCTATCTCAGTGTCTGAATTGAAGTCCTCACCAATTATTTTAGAGAATAGTTCAGCTACGAATTTCAATGGGTTTGGACTTTCATGATTCTCAGGGAGACCTTCGATTCTGATATTATTTCTTCTGCATTCATCTTCCAGTGCAGCTAGTCTGTTATGATTTGCATTCGGAATTTGCAGCTGTTGCTTTTCCGTCATTCGTAGATGTCAGTTGTTTAGCTATTTCAATACATCTTCAAACTGAGCACCAAGTGCTCTAAGTTTATTCTCAAACTTAGACGCATTTGCTCAATTTTTTCTAGCATACCTTTAAAGGTTACCTCAAAGCGATTACTTTAACATTTTTCCTGGTCTTTAATATCCTGAAGCAGTTTCTTGTTTGTCTTGTGTATGTCTTTTATTTATTTCCTTATATCATTTATATCACTTTTACTCATATCATTTATTCCTTTCTTTATATCATTTATATCCTTCATTATATTATTCTTGAGCAGTGGCCATTGCGGCAATCATTACCTTCAGTTCGGACAGATCGTTTTGGTCTTCTCCGTGATCTGTGGGTGAAGTAGCAAGCCCAGTTGGAGTCGGTGTTGCCAGCTCACGGGGGTTAGTTGACAACGCGGAAGGTAAGGCCATTTTCAGTTTCAATGAGCCTTCTGGAATCGACGAGTTCTCCTGGCCCGACTCGCTTACACATTTGCTATCACTTTCGCTCTCGGCTGGAGACAATGCAACAGTGTTGGTTCCCAGGAAGTGTGTGCTTTTGCCTAACTGTTCCAGCTCAGTCTCTGGCAGACTGTATCTTGAGCTCGAACTTGATGCCTGTTTAGGCTTATATGAAGCTTTAACTGACTTTTCCGTTTCCTTCGGAGTCTTTTTTCTGCCACTCATGCTTATATATGCTTGCATATACTATAATTGAACCCCTTCAGGTTGAGTAAATAAAGGATACCTCAGGATGTTAAAAAATAGAAAAGAAATAACACTGTTGCTAACTTAACTTAACACAAAATAAACTTGTCAAAAAACAGTATTATTAACTTGGTTTTCTATCCACTAACTATGCTAGAAAAATTCAGTTAGTATTTTTTTTAGGTCAAAACTAAACTCTTTGAGCTGGGCCATTGTATATACAAAAATCAAAAGATACAACCTCACAAAGTACTAATGTATAAATGCTAATTATATATTAAAACATGAATAAAAAAAGAGAACAGGCGATCAACACTACTTCCAAACTAACCTCACACATGTATACTTGACACATATAAAAATACCACAAAGGTACAATACAAAATCAAAAACAAACAAGACTTCTGAATTTCCTTTCAAGTGATCAAAATACCTGGAAAACTCTACTTTAGTTCTATTAAGATAGGCTGTGTTTTCCTCCTCTACATCTGTGCACCACTGTATCTCTTCCCTTTCTTTCCACTATTTATCACTTCTATTCCTGCATGGACTCCTCCTCTTAGTGCCAAAGTGTGTTTCCTATTATTATCTCATCATGATTCCTGTTGCAGGTATTGTAAGATTTGGTCCTGTAGACTAAGATGCAATCAGATAATTAGATTAATTCACACTTGAACAAAAGAAACAAGTGCAGACATACAATGAAATGAATTATTTCCATGAGCATTGCTACAATGACACATCATTGTGCCAGGTTACTTGCAACAGTAAACAAGTTGGCAGCAATAAACAAGTTGGCAGCACCTGACAACAGAAAATGAGAAAAAGAGACATCTCCTTTACAATAGTACAAATAACTGATGCCACTAACATGCACCTGGGGATCTGCTGCATGGCTCTGTTGAGGTAAGCTGTACCACCCTGTGACAAAAATGAGCGCTGTCGCTAACACTATCTTTTCTTTTTCACTTACAATTCTGAGAGGCAGACCCAGTAAGATGCCTAGCACCTGCCTTTAACCCCAAGATGGCCCCACCCCTTCATGATGGGACATAATAAAAACCAGCGCTCACCAGAAGATGACGACTCTTACTGGAACCCCTGCCAACTTAGAAGGAGCTCAAAACAAGAACCTTGCTCCTTTGTACTTTGACAATTGCTGGACCAACTAAGATTTGATGTTGAATTTTGCTGGGGTACTGAGTGACTTCCTTTTGTTTGTTTTTTTACACTGCCACAAGTTTAATGATTAAATGGGATAGCCCACCTGGTGCCCCAACTATTTCTCCTAGCTCTCTCACAAACCTGTTCTCCGGTCACACTGAACAACATAAGGAACAAGATTCTTCAAAATTTGAAACAAAAATAAAAGTTTGGATTCATAATGGATGCTTCAAAGACTGGATGGATATATACATTATGCATTGCATTGTTTCGTCAGCAATAAAACATTTTCTTATCTGTTTCCTATTCTGAAGCCTGCTTCATTTCAGTTGTGATGTTTGATACAGTTTCTGGCAATTATCAATCAAATGTTAGTTAATGGTGACAAGGTGGTGCACTAATTACATCCAAAAGATTGCTACAGCCTGTATAGGGTTTTCACATTCCCCAAATGTTTGGATGAGTTTTTCTCTATGTGCTCCATTTTTTCTCCCACATTCCCAAATAAGTGTGTTTGATTAATTAGGGGCTTTAAACTGACCCAGGTATGCCTGTGTGCATGTGTATGCCCAGCAATAGACAGGTACCCCACCCAAAGCTGGTTCTGTTTGGCATCCAGAGCTGTTACGAAGGGCTCCAGCCCATATACTCTAAAATGGATTAGAAAGCAAATGGACAATGCCTAATTTTTTACATTAGTCTTATAAGGATACTAAAGTGAGATAAGCAAATTTCTGTTCCACCAATTAGTTTCTGTACAAATCTCTTATTGTTCTTCTTAGTCACTGACCACTACATTGTTATCTGACTCACTTTGTGTTTGCAAAAGCCCAGTTTGGCCAGGGGATTTTGAGTGATTATTTTGAATTCCTACTAAACGTTACAGTTTAAATGCTCATTAAAATAACATTATCAGTAATGAAGATGCACACAGATACTAGGCCTTTTAAGAGTGCTCTGTTATGCTACTCTTTAAACACCTGCTCTGATTTACTCATCCTTAATGGTTCAGAGGTTTGACATTTTGCTTGTCTGTCGAAAGGTGTAGTTAGATTGATAACATAGTATACCCATGATTTTATAGCATTCGCAGAAAGAGTTTGGTTCGTTCTGCTTTAACTATCTAATGCAGGGGTCTCCAACCTTTTTTCTCCGGAAAGCTACTTTTACAAAATTAAAATGGCCAAGAACTACTCATGGTTTCTAAAGTTTATTCTCATAGTTTATTACAACCCAAACAAACTGAATAAGCTTGTTTTGCCTGAACATTTACAAAATGTCGATGTCCACAGTTCACATTTTGCATTAAAACTTCACAAAAGTATTTAGTTCACCTGCAAGTGCAGTTTGTATGTATGTATGCATTTTCTAGTGTATCTCACACTATTGAATTAAAACATGAATGCTGCCAAAACAAAATAATGCAATTACAAATACACAGATATTATTTATTCATTTGTCATTTTGTTACATGTCACTGTTTCACTTCACAAGAGTATTCACATGTCCAATTGTATGCGTGATGTGTTTTAAGTTAGTCAGATGACTGGCACTGCAAGTCAACAAGAGTGGTGTATGGTGGAGTGTAGCCATTTAGGTTCACTCTTATGGAGTCATTTAAATGTTCATCTGTCAGTCTTGTTCTGAAATTTGATTTCATGACATTCATGTCAGAAAAGGCAGACTCACAAAGGTATGTAGACCCAAACAAAGCAGACATTTTCAGAGCTGGTTGGTGAAGATTCTTATAGTTATCTGGCTCTACTAAGCTCCGGAAATGCTGAGAATGCTGCTGGGACTTTAACTACACATTATTTTGAAGGTTTACTAATATATAATATATAAAATCCAATGTCTGTCTGCTTTTCACGAGAGAACTACTTAACGGATTTAGATCGGGTATTTTTCTATAATTTGCAATAATTTTCAATAATATAAACAGGGCCGCCCCCAACTCCAATTCCCATGGAGCCCTGCTCCAACCCAGGGGGGTGGCCATCTAGCGTCCAGGGGGAGGTATTGCACTGTCCATAGCTGCTCCCCCTGAGCATATAACGAAGGGGTGTCCTGGCCGGTCATGGACCCCAGCCATCTGCCACAAGTGTTACTTAGGTCTTGATAAGTTTGAGTCCAGATATTCTCTTAAGTGTATGCCACATTGAAAAGATAACCTGCAATTCAGATTATGGATCGTGAATTCGTGTTAAAAGGATCGTGATATGATTTTTTGGAAAGATTGCCCACCCCTAATTTGACTAATCAAGTTTTCATATTTATGTAGGGGTTATTAACCATTTGGCAAGCTACTTGGAAAGGGGTTGCGAGCTACCAGTAGCTCGCGAGCTACGTGTTGGAGACCCCGATCTAATGCATGCAAACTATCTCTCCATCCTTCAATTTTCAAATCTTAATCCAGTTCTGCATTGGCTAGGCAGTAGTTTAAAGGACTATTAATTTGGAATTCAGACAAATCAATTAATATGACTTAAATGTTAGGTTTTCAAAAAAATATATATTTTTAGCTGTTTCACAGCAGATATTATTTGCATTCTGAAGAATATACAGAAAAGCCATTGAACTAGAAAGGGCCTTTGGAGACCAAAAAGGACAGTTGAATCCATAAGCCTTGTACTTCAAGCACCATGTTAACATTGTCTGTATTATCACCTTTGGAAGTTCTTAGCTCAGCAAAGCCATGCATGTCCAGGAATTGGAATAAGCATGTTTGAGAATGTTATGCTATGTGTAAAGAAAGAAGGTGACTGAGTGGTTAGTGCAGCAGCCTCACACCTCCTGAATGCCGAGTTCAAATTCCGGATACAGCGATTTAAAGAACTGGACTAGTGAACTTTGTTGGGCTGAATGGCCTGTTCTCATCCAGATTGTTCTAATGTGTTATTGATTAGACCCAATAAGTTGTTGTGGTTTGGGTTTTTGTGTGAGTTTCCTTTTTGGTAGGGTTAACCTGTCCAGGGTTGGTTCCTGCCTTGTGCCCAAAGCAGCTAACATATGCTTTGAATCCACACTCCTTAATGATTAAATAAAAAGATGTAGACAATTTGAAGAATAGATGGAAACATTTTTGGATATATTTAAAAAAAAGAAACTGTTGAAGATGTGTGATAGGATGAGTCTATGTTTCCCCACTAATCAAACAAAACATAACTACAGTGACTACATTTAATGTGACACAATATGAGAATACAGAAAACTAACACAACAACTGTCTGTCATCTGTGGTCCTACCACAACAGATGCTGGGATTTCCATTTTTATTAGGGAGTACAGATGATCTGTCTTCTCACTTTCCACTTTTTATGTCTTCTGCCTGGGGCTATTTATCTTCTGTACAAGCAAGACAGGGTCCATGTTTTTGAAAACTGTGACCATTTGCACCTCATCAAATGAACCTGCAACTACAATGATCATTAGGCCCTGGGAGATGTAGCAGTCCTTATACTTTGCTGTCTAATTTTAAGGATCATGCACCAAAGATTTCTCTTCCTTGCTCATTTTTAGCTGGCCCCCGTATTTGCAGTTGTCCTTATAGATTTGTCCCTTGACAGGATTCAGGGATCCTTCAAACCTTCTTACTCCTTGTGACCCCAAGTATGATTCAACACATAATGGTTTCCTTCCTTGTTAAACACAGGGCTCGACCCCAAGTAGCAGTCATGGGATTAGGGATTTGCACTTAGAATTCCTTCTTGTTTCTTTCTAATGCCCAAAACCACAACACAGGAATATTCATTTTCTGAAATAACATCTAAAAAAAAAAATTCTAGCATATCACTCAAACTACACTTTTGTCATTTTTTCACAAACTTTAGAAAAAGGCCACAGATTATAAAAAATCATCTTATCAGAGATATAAAGAAGAGGGAATATGGTGCTAAATAACATCTAACACAATTTACCAGGTTACACATATACACTATGTGACACTGTGGACGAAACAGAAACAAATGAAGCCACAGAAGGGTGGTAGACCATGGAAATTAAGTCCTACTATCTCTTCTTCCCTGTTTGCATTGCTCTGTATACTAGTCATTAATTATGATCAACCAAGCTAAAATCAAGTGGTTCAATACTCAGTTAGAGTGTCAATTCAGGAGACACTTTGAGGTCAAGATACTGCTGTCAATTCCACCTAAACTACACAATGTTTTAAGATACAGAAGGTGCTTGCCATTGATACCTTTAGAGGTCTGTTATATTGACAATACATTCACATCCTTTTGATCAAGTATGTCTCAAATATAATCTTATATCAGATTTTATCAAACTACTTCCAGCACTACATGCAAGATCAAAACACTGACAGAAGAAACCTATCTTATGTTCTTAGCCATCTCTCAGTATCTGCTGTGGAAACTATACTTTCTAGCAGGTGATGAGGATATTGTTATCATCACCAGATTTTACCAACCTCCTTAAAAGATTGCACCTGATCAGAAGAATACATAGTCAGGAAGCCAAAAAGGTCAATACCGGAAAGACAGCTGCACAGTACCAAGATGAAAACGTGTGACAAAAAAAACTAAGTCAGAAAATCAGGCATGAAATAAAAAAAAAAAAAAACAGAGAGTCAAAGAAATTAATTTTTTTGTAAAGCAAGAAAGGTGTTTGGATTATGTCAGATCTGATCAGAAAGAATTCTTTAGGATGACATTTTAACTTGTTGTGTTGTTTTTTCCTGGGTCACAGTCTCAGAGTGCACATTCTTGACAATGTGATATGCTATCCTGAAGAGAGGAGCACTAATTAGCACCAACTATAAAAAAATAAATTGTCGAATGAACTGGTGCAAAAAATCTTAACAACAATAAAACTACACCAAATAATTAAAAAAACAAGTTCATAATCTAAATCAGTGACTTAAAAAACCAAATATGATTATCTGATCTCCTAAAATGATTGAGAAAAACACATAAATAATCCTACAAAATCCAGTTATAACACTGGCAACTGACAACTATAACATTTTTCCAAATCTATACTGATAGCCACATGAACAGAAGGTTAACCACCAACCTTTGGCTTTATAAATAAGACAAGCAAAAAAAAATATTTACAAACATTTAAAAAATTCAAAGAACATCTGTGTAAAGAAAAACTTCCTAATGTTTATGTGAAATTTACCCTTAACAAGTTTCTAACTGTGTCCCTTTGTTCTTGATGAACTCACTTTAAAATAACAGTCTTGATCCACTGTACTAATTCCCTTCATAATTTTAAACACTTCAGTCATGTCACCTCTTAATCTTATTTTGCTTAAACTGAAAAGGCTCGACTCTTTTAATCTTCTACATAATTCATCCCCTGTAGCCCTGGAATCAGCCTAGTCGCTTTTCTAACACTGCTATCTCCTTTTTGTAGCTTTTAAGACCAGGGGCCTCATGAATAACGCCGTGCGTAGAACTCACACTATAACATGACATAAGCAAAAAAGCCAAAATGTGCTTACGCACAGAAAAATCCAGATGCAGGAATATGTGCATTTGCCAACTTCAACTTTCTTCCACTACATAAATCCCGGTCAGCATTAAAAGTAAATCTCGTGCATGTGCGTGCTGTCCTGCCCCAACCCCTCCCAGAATTACGCCTCTTTGAATATGCAAATTAATATAAATAGCCCTTAAGCTTAGCGTTCTGTGAAAAGACAATGGGAAAAGCAAGAGGGAACATGGAAGGATTTCAGCAAATACCAAGTGGAGGCAAGGAAAAAAACTATTTGTTGGTTTAAACAGTGGTATAAACAACAAAAGGAAGTTGATCGACTGACATAGCATGTCGGAGAAGCTCGAAAGCTCAAGTTCACAAAGTCGCACAGTGCCCTAAATAAAAAAGAACTTGTCAGATATCAATGTCGCCGTGAAAAGGCGAGTCGAAGCCCACCGTCTGAGTGTCATATAAAAGCTTATTAGGGCACAGAGATAAAAAAGGGCACACAATGGGGAAAAACCACAAAATGTCAACTTCAATCTCGAAATATCCACTTTAATCACGTAGTTTATTTTGTCATTAAAGTAGAACATCATAACCTTCATCTTAAAATCGTTTAAGTAACTAGTTTCTCAAATCACATCATAAGTAAAGTAGCACGTTAAATGCTTTGTTTTGTACAGTATGCGTTCTTCTATGTGCTCTATGTGTGTGAATCACTACATGCTTCCGGGTTTTCTCTACCTCTGACAGGACACAGAATCCAATACATTCATGATATTACAGCTCTCTGAATAACTAAAATACTGAGATGTATATGTGATATTTTCATGATGATAGGAATTAAAGCACGTTATTAAACATGGGTTTCACGGTGGTGCAGTGATTGTGTACGACCTTCGATGAAATAATTTATTGCAGCAGTACTCAGGGGCGGCTCTAGGCTCGTGGCGGCCCTGGGCAGAGGAAGAATTGGTGGCTCCTTCGCCCGCCAATGTCAATATGGTATCTTATGCACAGTGGATGGCCACGTCTGTTGCGGACAGTGTATAGTCGCCTTGTGCTCATGACACAAGCGTTTAACTTTTGCCGAAATTTGCCACTGCGTTTTTAGCTGTGTCGTTATTTTCTCTTTCTATTTTATATTCAATATACAGTATATTGGTGTGGCGGCCCCTGGGATTTGGCGGCCCTGTGCAGGTGCACAGTTTGCACATGCCTAAGGCCACCCCTGCAGTACTGTCTCTTTCAAACGTACTAACCTCCAATTCATGTCCTTCCTTTTCTTTCTCCAAATAACCGATCACCACACAATTAGCTCTGTAATGGTTATAATGCCGATTTTTCAAATCTTTTAGGGAACATTAAAATATCTTCGTTGTACATGTTTAATTCTTCTATCTTTCATGCCAGTCCCAGTGAAGCATACAGTGTGAACGGAGCTCCAGATCCTTACTAGTGTGGCGACACCGTTTCCTTTAATTATTAACAATATAGATTATTTAAATGAAGTTAAAGTTTTATCTGTATAATATAATAAACATATTTTGGTGCATTTCATCTTAAAAATGATATCGTTATCATATGTAAATACACTCTTTGTAAAGTGGCTCAGGTTGTGCAATATTATAACTGTACTGCAAGTTTACAGTGAGGTAACTGTACTAATAAGTACAAACAGTTCTACAAGGAGCAGTTGATGGGCTGATTGAGTTCTTGGGATGAAACTGTTTTTAAACCGCGAGGTCCGTACAGGAAAGGTTTGAAGCGTTTGTCATATGAGAAGCAGTTCAAATAGGAAGCATGGCTGAGGCAGTGTGTGCTTGATGCTGTATACCGATAATTCTCTTTCCAATCAGCTGCTCCAAGTGGTGCAGTGAGAGTAATATGGAAAAAGATGATCCGATGTGGCAAACCCTAACGGGAGCAGCTGAAAGAATAAGGAGAAGAAGAAGAAGGTGCAGTGAGAGTAACAGCGTTAAAGCAGCTATGGTATTTAGAATAGTTTGACCATTCCATGGACCATTACAGTATATTGTTACTGGTTAATTACAATCAGATGCATTAAACTAATAAACAATATGTGGTTAATTTCAGTGTATTTATAAAGCTGCGTCAGGAAATCACCTATACACCCTCAATTCTATCTTGATTATTACAAAATACTAAATCCAGACAGGCTTCACCCCACGCTGGTGCTTTAAAATACTGTTGTAAAAACTCCTGCTCTTGTGCTCCACCACTTGTAAGGTTATCCCACTTTATAATTGGATAATTAAAGTCCCATATGACTATAATATCTCCCTGTAAACTTGCCTTTTTATTATTACTATAATGATGTGTGTTGAAATAACTGTCTGCATTGGGTGGTCTATAACACACTCCTAAAGTAAGATCTCTTTCCTTAATTCTTTTCAGGCAAAGCCACATGTCCTAGTTAAGATTAGGGTTCATCGTCCAACTGAGGAGGACTTAAATTTTAAATTCTGTTTGATATAAATTGAAAGAATCTCCAACTGAAGAGGACTTAAATCTTAAATTCTGTTTGACATAAACAGCAACTCCACCTCCTTTTCTGTTCTGTCTATCCTTCCTTAAAAATGTGTATCCCTGTATGTTATCCTCATCCCCATCTTTGTTATTTAGCCAGGTTTCCATTATTGCTTTCCATTATTATCTTTATAAATAACACGCTACTGTGACTGTCCGTTTGTCTGTCCACGATTTTAAATTACCTGTAGCTCGCAAACCATTTGACCTATTGACCTGAAATTTGGTACACATATAGTATGTGATGTCTATTTCCTGCTTTCGGGGTGATGATTGACCTCCAAGGTTATTCCTCTTTTTATTTTTTATTTTATTTTACTGTAGAATCAACTCTCGGCAGTGGCCATCAGGGCGGCCATGCGGCGGATGAGTATGGGCACCATTCTCATCCCTACCACCTTCGCTGTCACTCCCCCTACCTCTTCATATTTTAAATCATTCTTGAGGCAGATTGAAGACTTAAGTGCCAGCTTAAGTGAAAAATTAAAGAAAATGTACTAAGTAATTGCAACACAAACACTGACAATCATTTTTAATGCGAAAAGATGCAGATTAGAATTAGAATTAGAATTAGAACAATCTAGACGAGAACAGGCCATTCAGCCCAACAAAGCTCGCCAGTCCTATCCACTTGCTTCCTCCAAGAAAACATCAAGTCAAGTTTTGAAAGTCCCTAACGTCTTACTGTCTACCACACTACTTGGTAGCTTATTCCAAGTGTCTATCGTTCTTTGTGTAAAGAAAAACTTCCTAATGTTTGTGCGAAATTTACCCTTAACAAGTTTCCAACTGTGTCCCCGTGTTCTTGATGAGCTCATTTTAAAATACAAGTCTCGATCCACTGTACTAATTCCCTTCATAATTTTAAACACTTCAATCATGTCACCTCTTAATCTTCTTTTGCTTAAACTGTAAAGGCTCAGCTCTTTTAATGTTTCCTCATAATTCAACCCCTGTAGACCTGGAATCAGCCTAGTCGCTCTTCTCTGAACCTTTTCTAGTGCTGCTATGTCCTTTTTGTAGCCTGGAGACCAAAACTGCACACAGTACTGAAGATGAGGCCTCACCAGTGCATTATAAAGGTTGAGCATAACCTCCTTGGACTTGTACTCCACAGATCGTGCTATATAACCTAACATTCTGTTAGCCTTCTTAATGGCTTCTGAACACTGTTTGGAAGTTGATAGCTTGGAGTCCACTATGACTCCTAAATCCTTCTCATAAGGTGTACTCTCGATTTTTCGACCGCCCATTGTGTATTCAAACCTAATATTTTTACTTCCTATGTGTAATACTTTACATTTACTGACATTAAATTTCATCTGCCACAAATCTGCCCAAGCCTGTATGCTATCCAAGTCCTTCTGTAATGATATAACGGATTCCAAATTATCTGCTAATCCACCTATCTTGGTATCATCTGCAAACTTAACCAGCTTGTTACTTATATTCCTATCTAAATCATTTATATATATTAAAAATAGCAGGCCCTAGCACTGACCCCTGTGGAACACCACTCTTAACATCGCCAGTTCTGATGAGGTTCCTCGCACCATCACCCTCTGCTTCCTGTGTCTGAGCCAATTCTGCACCCATCTAAAAACATCACCCTGAATTCCCACTTCTTTTAACTTGATGCCCAACCTCTCATGTGGCACCTTATCAAATGCTTTCTGAAAGTCCAGATAAATAATATCATAAGCTCCACTTTGATCGTATCCTTTTGTTGCCTCCTCATAGAATTCCAACATGTTAGTAAAACACGACCTCCCCTTCTGAACCCATGCTGACTGTTCAGAATAACTCCTGTCCTTGTCATGTGTTGCTCAATCTTATCCTTAATAATTCCTTCCATTAATTTTCCTGTGATGCTTGTTAAGCTTACTGGCCTATAGTTGCTTGGATCTGCCCTGTCACCCTTTTTATATAATGGGATGATATTTGCCATTTTCCAGTCCTTTGGAATCTCTCCAGTGCACAGTGACTTCCTAAAAATATGTGTCAAGGGTTTATATATGTACTCACTAGCCTCCTTAAGAACACGAGGATAAATATTATCTGGGCCTGGTGATTTGTTTGATTTCATCTTATTTAATCTGAGCAGCACTTCTCCCTCTACAATTTCCAAATCCCTCAGTACCTCCTTAGTAGTTGTGTTTACCTCTGGCAGGTTATCCACTTGCTCACTTGTAAACACCTCAGAAAAATGTAAGTTTAGGGCATCTGCTATTTCATTGTCTGTATCTTTTAATTCCCTTTACTATTCCTGATGAACTTGACCTCCTCCTTAACTGTTCTTTTACTACTAAAATACTGAAAGAATCTCTTGGGGTCTTCTTTCGCCTTATCTGCTATATTCCTCTCCAACTGTCTTTTAGCCTCTCTGATATCCTTCTTAATGGTTGCCCTCATTTTCTCATACGCGCTACGGTTCTCTTTGCAGTCATTAGTCTTATATGCCTTATACAGCAGTTTTTTCCTTTGCAACTTCTTTTTAAATCTTTATTAATCCATCGTGGAGATTTTTTTAGTTTCCTATTACTTCCAAATTTAGGTATGTATCTGTCCTGCATTACATGTAAAACATTTTTAAACCTGTTCCACTGCTCCTCGACTGTCTCCACATTTAAAAGCTTATCCCAGTCTATCCTACTTAGACTTTGTCGCATCTGCTCAAAATTAGCCCTACTAAAGTTCAACTTAACAATTTTAGTCTTTGCATCTGTACTCTTACAAAATACTGAGAATTGTATTACATTATGGTCACTTGACCCTAGTGGTTCAATCACCTCTACACCCTCAATTCTATCCTGATTATTACAGAATACTAAAAGCAGACAGGCTTCACCCCATGTTGGTGCTCTAACATGCTGTGTTAAAAAACAGTCGCTGATTACTTCTAAAAACTCCTGCTCTTGTGCTCCTCCATCTGTAAGGTTATCCCAGTTAATATTTGGATAATTAAAGTCCCCCATGACTATAATATCCCCCTGTAAACTTCCCTTTTTGATATTACTAAAAAGATGTGTGTTGAAATTACTGATGAAATAAGAGAAGAAGCGGGCCGCAAGGGTAGAGAAAAGAAGGAAGCAGCAAGCGATGATGCAACCTCTGAGCAAATGAATGCTAAACATACAGAGAAAGAATATGAAAACTATGCTCAAGTCAAGTGTATTCGACGTTACTGGTAATATCATAATTATGCTCTGCTACATACAGTTCAAACTCACTTTTCTTATTTTTGATACTTCTGCCATTAAGGCAAGTTATTTTAATGTGTTACGCCTTCTACATTTAAATGTTGGGTTAGAATTTACATTACCATGTATTTTTATTTCCACAACATTGTTTGTTCCTCCATGTATAGTTCTAAACCTTGCCTGTCCTAAACTCCCTGCTTAAATAATAAAAGTCTCAAAAAATGGAGACAAAGAAAACCAAGAAACCTCAGAATTAACAGAAAAACAGACAAGTTCCTTTATATGTAAAGAAGTTGATTGCATACGATCACAAAAAACAAAGATAAGGCAAAAAGAAGCAGGAAACAGGCAAAACCTAAACAAACAAGTCAAATAAATACCAATCAGAAAGAGTAAGAGCATAAGGGGTCAAAAGCCAAAGAATACAGTAATGAATAAAAAGAAGACAATTAGGTAGCCCCACTCCCTTAGGTTCCATATGTAGGAGGCAGGGAAAAACACAAAGAATACTTCAAAAAATACCACATACTAAAAAAAATAACAAAGAAAATCTTATACCTATAAACATACAAAGACAAATCAAAGCCAAAAACAGAAATAATAGCATAATATGTAAAACTATTTATAAATAACAATGGACATATATAAGCAACATAAACAAAGAATAAATTAAAACCAGGGCAACAACCTTGTTTAAAACAGAACAATGGCATGGCCACGATCATGTTGAAAAGTATAAAATGCAGTTACTTGCAAGAAAGATATTCACAAAATTGGGATGTAGTGAAGTTACTAAAACAATGTTAAATATAATAATGGAGATAATACTGCAATTGAATTATAATAATTACTGGACCAAAGAATTCAAAATTGATTAAGCTTCTTGGCGTTAAACCCAAATATTCTATATAAAAATGGTTAATCCTAAGTGTCTCTTCGGTTAGGCTGTTATAATACAACTAGCAAAATACCCGCGCTTCGCAGCGGCAAAGTGTTGCCTTAAAATTTTTATTAAGAAGAAAATTAAACCTTTTTAAACTGAGGGAAAATATACCAATAATTATTTGTTAAGGATCTCTTTGTATACCACATTGTGAGTTCGGCCCTCCGGTTGTAATATGACCAAGCTGTGAGCTGAGCTTACTCTTGAGCATGCAACGTACAGTTGGCCATGTGAACAGTAATCTTGTTTCAAATCTCACAGCTTGGATTGCTGCTGTCATAATCGGATTAAGTTTCATGGTTTGTTTCAATGAGGACAGTATTTGCAGGACTTGTGTTGAAGTGACATTCGGCATCTGTCAAGCGTTGTAAGTATACAACCGGTTTCATCGATAACTTCACATCCAGCTTTGGAGAGTTTAAACATTCATAAACATCATAAGTGTCCACTACTGAAATCGTCACCTGTGAATCTAAGATGTTTAAGAGGCATTGGCGGTTGTCCAAAGGTGTAAAATATTTGGCCATTTCGGTACACATGAAAGCGACAACTGAACAATTCAGCGGCAGCCATCAACTCACATGCAGAACCATAGGTGAAGGGCTTAAGCATTTCACTCTTATAGTGCTCCTGTGTAGTATAATTATCTCCTGTACCGTCATCAGTCCACACCCTGAACCTGTCCCAGTCATTCGATACATAAGACACAATGTTCCTCCGGATATAAAGAGTGAGCCTGATATGGCCATGCAATATGTAACAAAGAGAATGGAAAAGGCAGGTGCCATCTCCGGTTCCGGTTCTTTGATCGATGGTGATCACCTCGATAGAATTGTTAATGGGGGTATGGTTGGAACAATAAAAGAAATGTGTACCTGAACAATGTAAAGTAAGTGTAAAATACCTACACAATAACTATAATCGTAATAAACGAACAATAAAACAGCGGAGAAGCCGTGGATTAAATAAAAAGGCTGTAGTTATCAGCAGGGAGACGTGAATCCCGTGGCGAAGCAAGGAAGGGAATGTAGAGACTGGAGCGACGAACGGCCTTATATAGGCAGGCAGCCAACAACGTAAGAGGCGTTGGGATGGGGGACCCAACACCGCCTTACACGGTGTACCGAGCTGCAGACTATGGACGTATATATGTATGTAAGTAGGATTCAGTTAGCGTTGGGATCCCGCGTACCAGACCGTTGGAAAGTTCAATATGGTGGCCGACAGCAGCGTCATACCACCGAAATAAATACATACATCGGTTTCGGTTAGCGCAGGGAAGCCGCCTACCAAATGTCGTGAAGATGGGGCCATAAATAAGAAAGTTCAACATGGCGGATGTTGTCAACCGTTATGAACATTATGCATAGCATTTTAAAATGAAACCTGCTTAACTTTTGTGAGTAAGCTGTAAGGAATGAGCCTGCCAAATTTAAGCCTTCTACCTACACGCGAAGTTGGAGAATTAGTGATGAGTAAGTCAGTCAGTGAGTGAGGGCTTTGCTTTTTATTAGTATAAACTAGCAAAATACCCACACTTTGCAGCGGAGAAGTAGTGTGTGAAAGAAGTAATGAAAAAGAAAAGAAAACATTTTAATAATAACGTAACATGATTGTCAATGTAATCAATGTAATTGTTTTGTCACTGTTATGAGTGCTGCTGTCATATATATATACTGTATATATATATATATATATATATACTGTATATATATATATATATATATATACACACACATACATATATACATACAAATCTACATATATACACACACACATATACATATGCATAAATATATATCTATCTATCTATCTATCTATCTATCTATCTATCTATCTATCTATCTATCTATCTATCTATCTGTTTCCCCAGCACTTCCGCCACACCAGGAAGTGCTGGGGGGAAGATTTAGGACGGCACCCGGAGAGCTGCCGGGAGGACAGTCGGCACTTCCGCCACGCTGGGGCGTGGCCAGAGGAGGAATGCCGGAACACCTGGGGCTCATCCGGGGACTGTTTAAAAGGGGCCGTCTCCATTCATTCAGTGCTAGAGTCGGGTGGAAGGAGGACAAGGCAGAAGAGGTGTGGAGGCGGCCCGAAGAGAAGGCATTGAGTGGCCAGGACTGTGAATTGGGGTTTGTGCACTAACATGACTGTGTCTGAGTGACATAATTATTGTAAATAGTTTGTAAAAAAACGTGTGGTGGTGATTAAGAACGTCCGCCTGTCCGTGTCCGGGTTAGCTCCACACTATATATATATCTATATCTATTTATCCATCCATCCATCCTCTTCCGCTTATCCGAGGTCGGGTCGCGGGGGCAGCAGCTTAAGCAGAGAGGCCCAGACTTCCCTCTCCCCGGCCACTTCTTCCAGCTCTTCCGGAGAATCCCATGCTCCCAGGCCAGCCGGGAGACATAGTCCCTCCAGCGTGTCCTGGGTCTTCCCCGGGCCTCCTCCCGTTGGACGTGCCCGAACACCTCACCAGGGAGGCGCCCAGGAGCCATCCTGATCAGATGCCCGAGCCACCTCATCTGACTCCTCTCGATGCGGAGGAGCAGCGGCTCTACTCTGAGCCCCTCCCGGATGACTGAGCTTCTCACCCTATCTTTAAGGGAAAGCCCAGACACCCTGCGGAGGAAACTCATTTCAGCCGCTTGTATTCGCGATCTCGTTCTTTCGGTCACTACCCATAGCTCATGACCATAGGTGAGGGTAGGAGCGTAGATCGACTGGTAAATTGAGAGCTTTGCCTTACGGCTCAGCTCCTTTTTCACCACGACAGACCGATGCAGAGCCCGCATCACTGCGGACGCCGGACCGATCCGCCTGTCGATCTCACGCTCCATTCTTCCCTCACTCGTGAACAAGACCCCGAGATACTTGAACTCCTCCACTTGGGGCAGGATCTCTCCCCCAACCCTGAGAGGGCACTCCACCCTTTTCCGGCTGAGGACCATGCTCTCGGATTTGGAGGTGCTGATTCTCATCCCAGCCGCTTCACACTCAGCTGCGAACCGATCCAGAGAGAGCTGAAGATCACGGCCTGATGAAGCAAACAGGACAACATCATCTGCAAAAGCAGTGACCCAATCCTGAGTCCACCAAACCGACCCCTTCAACACCCTGGTTGCGCCTAGAAATTCTGTCCATAAAAGTTATGAACAGAATCGGTGACAAAGGGCAGCCCTGGCGGAGTCCAACTCTCACTGGAAACGGGCTCGACTTACTGCCGCAATGCGGACCAAGCTCTGACACCGGTTGTACAGAGACCGAACAGCTCTTATCAGGGGTCCGTACCCCATACTCCCGAGCACCCCCACAGGATTCCCGAGGGACACGGTCGAATGCCTTTCCAAGTCCACAAAACACATGTAGACCGGTCGGGCAAACTCCCATGCACCCTCCAGGACTCTGCTAAGGGTGAAGAGCTGGTCCACTGTTCCGCGACCAGGACTAAAACCACACTGTTCCTCCTGAATCCGAGGTTGACTATCCGACGGACCCTCCTCTCCAGAACCCCGAATAGACTTTTCCAGGGAGGCTGAGGAGTGTGATCCCTCTATAGTTGGAACACACCCTCCGTCCCCTTTTAAAGAGGGGACCACCACCCCGTCTGCCAATCCAGAGGCACTGTCCCGATGTCCATGCGATGTTGCAGAGACGTGTCAACCAAGACAGTCCTACAACATCCAGAGCCTTAAGGAACTCCGGCGATCTCATCCACCCCGGGCCCTGCCACCAAGGAGTTTTTGACCACCTCGGTGACTTCAGTCCCAGAGATGGGAGAGCCCACCTCAGAGTCCCCAGGCTCTGCTTCCTCATTGGAAGGCATGTTAGTGGGATTGAGGAGGTCTTCAAGTACTCCTCCCACCGACCCTAACGCCCGAAGTCGAGGTCAGCAGCGCACCATCCCCACCATATACGGTGTTGACACTGCACTGCTTCCCTCCTGAGACGCCGGACGGTGGACCAGAATCTCCTCGAAGCCGTCCAAAGTCGCTCTCCATGGCTCTCCAAACTCCTCCCATGCCCGAAGTTTTGCCTCAGCAACAACCGAAGCCGCTGCTCGCTTGGCCTGCCGGTACCTATCAGCTGCCTCCAGAGACCCACAGGACAAAAAGTCCTATAGGACTCCTTCTTCAGCTTGACGGCATCCCTCACCGGTGTCCACCAACGGGTTCGGGATTGCCGCCACGACAGGCACCACCACCTTGCGGCCACAGCTCCGGTCAGCCGCCTCAACAATAGAGGCACGGAACATGGCCCATTCGACTCAATGTCCCCACCTCCCTCGGGACGGGTTGAAGTTCTGCCGGAGGTGGGAGTTGAAGCTACTTCTGACAGGGGACTCTGCCAGCCGCTCCCAGCAGACCCTCACAACACGCTTGGGCCTACCAGGTCTGACCGCATCTTCCCCACCATCGAAGCCAACTCACCACCAGGTGGTGATCAGTTGACAGCTCGCCCCTCTCTTCACCCGAAAGTGTCCAAGACATATGGCCGCAAGTCCGGCGACACGACCACAAAGTCGATCATCGACCTGAGGCCTAGGGTGTCCTGGTGCCAAGTGCACATATGAACACCCTTATGCTTGAACATGGTGTTCGTTATGGACAATCCATGACGAGCACAGAAGTCCAATAACAAAACACCGCCGGGTTCAGATCGGGGCCATTCCTCCCAATCACGCCCTTCCAGGTCTCACTGTCATTGCCCACGTGAGCATTGAAGTCTCCCAGCAAAACGAGGGAATCCCCAGAAGGTATGCCCTCTAGCAACCCTCCAGAGACTCCAAAAGGGTGGATACTCCAAACTGCTGTTCGCATACGCACAAACAACAGTCAGGACCCTTCCCCCACCCGGCGGAGGGAGGCCACCTCTCGCCCACCGGGTAAACCCCAATGCACAGGCTCCAAGTCGGGGCAATAAGTATGCCCACACCTGCTCGGCGCTCTCACCGGGGCAACTCCAGAGTGGTAGAGAGTCCAGCCCCTCTCAAGGAGATTGGTTCCAGAGTCCAAGCTGTGCGCCGAGGTGAGTCCGACTATATCTAGCCGAACCTCTCGACCTCGCGCACTAGCTCAGGCTCCTTCCCTTCAGAGAGGTGACATTCCACGCCCCAAGAGCCAGTTTCTGTAGCCGAGGATCAGACCGCCAAGGTCCCCCTCGCCACCACCCAACTCACACTGCACCCAACCTCCTTGGCCCCTCCCATAGGTGGTGAGCCCATGGGGAGGAGGACCCACGTTACCTCTTCGGCTGTGCCCGCCGAGCCCCATGGGTGCAGGCCCGCCACCAGGCGCCGCCATCGAGCCCCACCTCCAGGCCTGGCTCCAGAGGGGGCCCGTGACCAGCGCCGGGCAAGGGAAAACGTTGTCCAAAGTTTTTTCTTCATTGGAGGTTTGTTGAACCGCTCTTTGTCTCATCCCTCACCTAGGACCAGTTTGCCTTGGTGGTTCTACCAGGGGCATAAAGCCCCGGACAACATAGCTCCTAGGATCATTGGGACACGCAAACCCCTCCACCATATAAGGTGACGGTTCAAGGAGGAGACTATATATATATATATATATATATATATATATGTATATCTCCTTTGGGGTGCGAGCAGCTGTTGCTGGGGGTGCCAGAATCCATTGAGGAAGAAAAATAAATAACATTATTTTTACAAAATCTTAATTTATCTATCCATTCCTAAATAATTAAATGGGCAGGCTATTTCGTATCAGGGCAATACACTGCTTTTTAAAACGGATGACTCCTGTTCTTACGTGCACTTAGTGCTGCGTGGGTATTATGAATTATCGTATCTGTTCAAGTTCTATTTAAATTTTAAATATAAGTAATTTTTATTTAGTCAACAGAAATATGTTTAGTAGGAATGTACTGTAAGTTAAATTTAGTCATCATTGCTAACAAAGATATTTAAAATAGAACCTACTTATATCCAAATTCGAGCTATTGAGCTGTCGCCTGCCTGCCTGAATAAGTCACCCTCACTTCGCTCTTACTTTTCTACCGTTCATTTAATCATGGCTAGTCGCGGAAAAATTATAAAATGGAAGGAGGATTACACTGAGTATGGCTTTACCAAAACAATTATTGATGGCGAATAAAATATCCATTATTCATAAAGCTTCAATTGGTGATCTGTTTTTCTGCGCTAACCTCATATCTTTTCATACTTCTTCTCAAACCAAGGGGGTGCGAGGATAAAATGAATCGGGAAGTGCTGATATATATATATATATTGAATATAATGCAAACAGTACGCGGCACGTATTTCGTCCTAATTCTGTGCTCATCAGGCATACACACTCACTGCACCCCCTCTCAGGAATCGAACTTTTATATATATATATATATATATATAAATAAATATAAAAGATAACTCCTGTAGCCATAATAAATGTCTTTATTGAATAGACAAACCAGGGATGAACAAGTTCCTTTCTACTGCAGCCACAGCCGCGACACACATAAAAAACATCAATAATAACTCATAAACTTGCAATATTATTTAGGAAAATTGCAACATTTTACTCACCAAAAATTCGGATTATTTGTGAACAGAATCCATCATCCTCTCTTTCCTCAAAAACAGTTCAAACACTCTGTCGTACGGATTATCCGTGCGCTTCAGTTCCATCAAAACCTCACTTTCTATTGCCATCGAAGCTAATGCTGAAAGGCGAACCTGCCCTATGGTATCTCTGGCATAAGTTTCAATTCGCTTTAGGGCTGAGAATGTCTACTCAACAGAAGCAGTGTACACAGGAATGCTCACCGCCAAATATACCAATGTGAATAGCTGCCCCATGCTCTCATTCAGATTTTTCTGATGAAGGAAGTCAAGGAGATCAGTGGGAGATTTTCCAGCAAAATCATCCATGGCATACATTACAGTCAGTTCTGTTTTTAGCCGAGACTGATCAAAAAGCGCTCCTTGGCTCTTGTGTTAAAGTGTAGAAGTCTGCATGCGTGAAATTTTTCTTGTATTCCCGAAGCTTCTGGGACTTGAGGAGCATGACAAACATCAGGTTTTCGTGGTCTTGAAATCTGGTCTGTGTCTGGCAAATAATATTTTCCAGAATCCTGACATGGAGTTGGCCGTAGTGCACGCGATGATCTTTCGCTCGGAGCATTTGCGGTGCTTTCAGTGGCCTCGGAGAGTTCCTCATATCGGCTTCTATCCAATCAATGGGTCTGAATACGGTGACGTTGCCGTACACCTGCTAGAGGGCCCTACTGACACCAACTCAAAATCTGATTGGTTGAAGCAACAGGTTAATCGACATTTATTCTGTGTTAGAGTGCCTCCACAACAGATTGTGAAAGCCTCTCTGCCTGGCAACAAATGATGGCTGAAATGTGATTGATTAAATGCTTTAGTACGAAACTCCGCCTCCCACGGCTATCAAGCTGCAGTCTATGCTCTCTGCCTGGCAACAAATGACGGCTGAAATATGAATGGTTAAATATTTTAATATGAAACTCCGCCTCCCACGGCTATCGAGCTGCATTCTATTACAGTATATGGACAAAATTATGTTCCAGTTATGACCATTACACATAGAATTTCAAAATGAAACCTGCCCAACTTTTGTAAGTAAGCTGTAAGGAATGAGCCTGCCAAATTTCAGCCTTCTACCTACACGGGTAGTTGGAGAATTAATGATGAGTGAGTGAGTGCGTGAGTGCGTGAGTGCGTGAGTGAGTCAGTCAGTCAGTCAGTCAGTGAGTGAGTGCTTTGCCTTTTATTATTATAGATGTACAGCATTCAGCCTGAATAAATCTACTAGCATCAAGTAGATAAAACAACATCTTGCTGCAAAAATATCATGAATATCTCTATGCATTTTGTCACTCTGTGGTAACTCATGAATATTCATGTAAAACACACAATGGCGAGTAAATAAAAAGCTGTACAGCCTGTTTAACAAACAAACTAAACTGAACCATTAATTGAATCAAGTGATAGTGATGACACTGTGAACCGGTCCTCAAACACTGGCATGGATAGTGAAACAGATGCATATGGTACTGTACAACCGTATCACCATGACATGCCTGGTGACTTCAGTGGTGTAAAGCTGCAACAGGGTTAGTATCTGTGTGGCAAAAAGACAAAATGATTGTGATCACATGGAAGGGCAAGAAAAGTGTTAGACTCTTACCTGCACTGGTCAGTGTTTGTGTCAGAGAAATATGGAAGTCATTAACCCATACACTGTGGTAGACAACAATAACACAATGGGCATTTCCATCATACAAAGCAGGCACTGACATTCTTATTTCCCATGTCCAATAAAGAAAAAATATATTATAAGGAAAGCATTCAAAGAAACAATTCTACTGTTCCAATTGCAATGTTGGGATGTGCGTTAGTGACTGTTTTAAAACATCTCACTCGAAGGACATGTACTAGATCTGCATCAGTATAGCAGTGGACACTAGATATACCTTCCCTACTTTATTTATGTTGACATTTTGATATTTTCTATATTTCTGTTAGACATAATAACAATTTTTCTTTTTGAAAAAAAAAATTATAATTTTTGTCCAGTTTTTCCAGGGGTAAACATAATATTAAGGCAGTAAAACTTTACGAACACAACAAACACAAAAACATATCTAAGTTACTGTGAAATGTGACAACTCTCTCCCAAAGGATTTAAAGTGTTTTTGGTTGATGTATAATATAATCTAATCAAAGAACAGAATATTTGCATCACTTTAGGATCACCTTTGGAATCCATGCTTTTCTTCATTTACATTCATGTCCTTTTTGTAACTATAATTGAAGGCACCTGTAATTTTTAGGTGGTATGACTCCTGGGTGTATGTTATATTTAACTTAAAATAAATCAATAAATCATATTGCACCTGAGATCTGATTAAACCAGATAACATCAAACACATCCAAATTAAACTTAGAGTTTTTTTCTATTCAAGATTCCCGGAGTATACAATATGTCTCTGTGGAGTCCAACATTGAGTGAGGAGTTACAACTGTATCTAAGGTATCTAAGTCAGAGCTCTGCAGTCAAGAAGATGGCCCAGGCCTTGCACACTCCTCATCCCATAAACAGGCTTATTATATGCTACAGTTCTGTCAGTGTTACTGTGCTTGTGTACCACTCTTTCAGCAAATGAGTCCATGAGCTCTACAAGCTGCAGGATGCTACTTGACATCACACAAAAGCAGATTTGAAGCTGAAGGACTTCTCAGAACGAGGTGATAGATAACATTTTCTGTCTATTAGGGGGAAAAAACCTACAACCACTACATTATATAAACTAGTATAAGAGGTCTTTCTTTTAGGTATTGTAGGTAGGAATATCCATGATTAAATGTTAAAGAGAAACAAAAAAGTATTTCTTTATAATGCACACAAACATTATTATTTCAACTCCAAATGGCAGAAAAACAAATATTTATTTTAATATCTTCCATTCATGAGAGGCACTGTGTTTAGTGCTGCTGCTTCATGAATTCATTATCCTGGGTTCAAATCACATACCAGTCTGGAGTTTCCACAATTTCACCATGCCTGTGAGGGTTTTTTTCTTTCACTCCTTTGGTGGTCCTCCATCATCACAGAAACAACATGCTGTGGATGCCATGTTAACTGATAATTCTAAATTGGGCCCAATAAGGGTGGGCCCTGTGATAGACTGGCACCCTGTCACCGTCTGTTTCCTGCCTTGGCCAAGTGCAGTCAGGATAGCCTTCTACCCCCTTGGAAGCTGAATTATATTATATTATATTATATTATATTATATTATATTATATTATATTATATTATATTATATTATATAAATGCATAAAATTGAGACATTTATATGTAAGAACTTGTTCAGTAGCATTGTAACGAACAGAAGAAAAAAAGTTTGCCATTATGTTAGCATAATCCTTAAACTTCATAAGCAGGTATTTTATGGAAGGGAAGTTTAAAGACAATCTCAATAAATAAAGTTAAGATTCCTGAAGCATCAAATTATTTGGTCAAATAACTTTTTGGTAAAATGTATTTTATAGCAGAGCATACATTACATTATGTTTTTCAGATATACCCTGGCTTACTGGGCGCTTATGCATTCAGTCACTCAGAAATGAAATGATTCAATCTTAAAAAATGGATTTCTAAAATGTCTGGCACACCACACTACCTCAGGGCAAAAGGCTGTCTGCTATTTTTTTTTAAATTCAATTACAAATTTTCTGGCCTATTAGCACCTAGACATTTTGCCTGCCTGGAAAAAAGATGGCATGAGATTGACATTAACATACTTCAGGAAAAAGTCAACTCTAAATGCTTCATTATAAACTGAAGAAGATTTCAAATTATGCATACAATTTGGACTATGAAACGTAATTTATCAAAAATGAATTCAGGAACCTTGTTGCCCAGTCCAATTTAAAATACTTCCTGTCTAATCTGAGTTGTTCTAAAATGTCTGGAAGTACTCACTTGAACAAAAACACTTTAATATCTTTGATGATCTAAGACAAAAGGTGATGTCACCTTTTGCAAATGAGCAAATCATGTCACAATTTTTAAAACGTGAAATATTTGGTTTTGTAGCCAAAGTTTCTATTTATTATGGAAGACAGTTAAATATCTACAGAAAAGGCAACAATTATTAAAGGAACTGTGTAAGCTTTGCAGGCTGTCACAGGGGTGCATTGGTTAGCCAGGGTCTGCCTGGTTGTGGTCCCAGCTCAATATCTAAACCAGTCATCTCAAGCTGTGAAGGAACAGTGTTGATATCTAAACCAGCAAGCTACTTCAAAAATATCTCTCTATTATAAAAAAAAACTTGCGACGAGACAAGACTTTTTCCCAGGACGAGAAGAGAGACAGAGACACTTTCACTTCCCGCGAGATGGACAAGTCACATCATACTTACAACCGTCAGACTCAAGTCCCATGATACACATGCAGAGCAGGTTAGAGATAATGGAAGTAAAAAAATTCAAAAGTCTCAAAAAATGAGAGTAAAGATCGCATTAGCGCAAACAAACTGAAAATATTACTCAGGGAAATAACAGAACAACGAAAAGAGATTGAATATTCAGGTGCTGTACAGGCTTTTAAATGTTCGAAGCTCCACATGAAATGCAGATCACACGGCATGCAACAGCAGCAAGCCAACAGCTTCTTGAGCAAAAAGGAAGTGAAAAAAACACCTGTTACTTGTTTCCCAATGTAACACCGTTTAAGAGGGGTTTTGGAGGAGTGGCCATGTCTCCTTGAGGTGTCTCCTCTTCACAATGGCACCAACCGCTGGCGGGTTGAGGGGTTGGCGAGCAAATTGCAGATCACGTGTGAGGGCAGCAGCAGAACGCCAGCAGCTGCTCGAGCAAAAAGGTGTTAAAAAAATATATTTGTTTTCCATTGTGTCACTGTTTAAGAGGGGTTTCGGAGAAGCGGCCCCTGGAAAGGGGAAAGGGGTTGGCGAGTAAAGCAAACAGTCAGCGAAGCCCCCTAGTAACATATATAAGGATCAATAAAGTGTTTTTATCAGCCCCAGAAAGCCGGACTGCTTACCAACAGTCATATATGAGTAATAAAGTTTTTAAGGTAGAATTTTAACATTCATTGAACTCTTCCGGCATTTCCAGGGTGGCAGTCTTCACATAATGTTCAAATCAGACTGTATCCATTACTCAGTGCATTCTCTATATTTGATTTCACAGCCAAATGTGCATTCCATGACACCTTTTAAGCCCTACATAGTGGGAAATGTCTCCAAATGAGTCATTATTAATAACTTTCATATTGATCATAACACCTTTATGGTTCACAGACAGAACTTTGAGTTGGTGAATGACAGAGCAGCTTTTTATAGGACTGCACAGAAACATTTCAGCTTTCTTTTTTAATTTTTATTAATTTTATTACAATCCATACAAAGCAATCAAGATTTTACAAAAAGAAAAATTGAGTTAAGAACAGATCGATCCCCACCCCGAGAGAGAGAGCAAGCCAAATAACGTTAAATTTAAGGCTTGTAAACATACCTAATTTAAAAAAAAAAATTATCTGTGCTTTATGAACTTATTTTAAAATATTACTGATTAGATCCTGCCATGTTTTGAAAAAGGTCTGTACAGATCCTCTAACTATTTGATTTTTTCCAATTTCAAATAATATAACACATCGGTTTCCCACTGACTTAAAAGAGGAGAGTTTGGATTCTTCCAGTTTATCAGAATGAGTCTGCGTGCCAACAGTGTAGTGAATGCAATCACAATTTGTTTGTCTTTCTCCACTTTAAACCCCTCTGGAAGAACCCCAAACACAGCTGTTAATGGGTTAGGAGGGATTGTGAGTCCAAGGCTGTCTGACAAGTGATTAAAAATTTTTGTCCAGAATAATGTTAATTTGGAGCAGGCCCAGAACATGTGACCTGTTGAGGCTGGGACTTGGCTGCAACGTTCGCAGGTTGGATCATGTCCTGGAAACATTTTGGAGAGTTTTAGTCGAGACAGATGTGCTCGATATATAATTTTGAGTTGTATAATTGTATGCTTTGCGCGTATGGAGCTTGAGTGAATTCTCTGCATTGCTACTTTCCACTCCTTTTCTGATATATTAATTGAGAGATCTTTATCCCAGTGTACTCTTGGATCTTTGAAAGGGAGGGATTGTAAAAGGATTTTATATATTGTAGAGATGGAGTCTAACTCCTTGAAATTGAGCAATAATTTTTCCAGCATGGTTGAGGGTGCAAGATGAGGAAAATCTGGAAGGTTCTGTTTAACAAAGTTCCTGATTTGAAGATAGTGAAAGAAATGTGTAGCTGGAATGTTAAATTTGGAATGTAATTTTTCATAGGATGCAAAGACGTTGTCTATATAAAGATCTCTAAGCAAGTTAATTCCAAATTTTTCCAGATATTAAAAACTGCATATGTTTGTGAAGGTTGAAAGAGGTGGTTCTCTTGCAGAGGTGCCACAGAAAGAAGCTTCTCCGTCTTAAAATGCTTTCTACATTGGTTCCAGATTCTAAGTGAGTGGAGCACAATTGGGTTATTAGTGTATTGCCGATAACGTGTGGTTATTGGAGCACAGAGCAAGGAATACAAAGAAGTACTACAAGATTTTACTTCTATTGCGGTCCAAGCCTGTGTATGTTCTTCTATTTGTGTCCAGGTTCTTATCGCCTGTATATTTGCTGCCCAGTAATAAAACTGGAAGTTAGGTAGAGCCATGCCACCTTCTGCCTTTTGTCTTTGTAGGGTCGCTCTTTTGATGCGTGGATGTTTTGAATTCCAAATAAATGAGGTTATTGTTGAATCTAATTGCTTAAAGAATGATTTATTAATGTATATTGGGATGTTTTGAAATAAAAAAGGAGCTTAGGAAGAATATTCATCTTAACAGTGTTAATTCTTCCAGCAAGTGTGAGATGAAGGGTTGACCATCTATGCAAGTCTTGTTTAATTTTTTCCATGCAGACTGCGAAATTTTGTTGATAAAGAGCTTTATGTTTACTTGTGATGTTTACCCCTAGGTATTTAAACTGTTCTGCAATGATAAAAGGTAGGGTGTCTAATCTAATATTATATGCTTGAGAATTCACTGGAAAGAGTACATTTCAGCTTTCTATTGAAATTTCTTGTTGCTGTGGATTTATTAAAATAGAGTCATTGGTGACCAGCTGATTGATTTTTCTGTTTAAGAGATGGAGGCTATTCATGGATGTATTTGCCTTTTGTAACATGTACAATAGCATTTTAACTTGTACTTGTTCACATTTTAAAAAAATTAGCACACATAATGGATCAAGAGACTTACCTCCCGGGTCCTGTCTGCCCTCGGCATGGCCTTCCTAGACATGATGCCGTCCCGGCCGTCCTCAGCCACGGCGCGCTCATAGGAGCCTGCTACACTTCGGCAATGCCCATTGTCCTCCTTCCGCACTAGGGGGAAACGGCCCTTCTGCGGACCGGTGGTGGTCTCTTGGGTGAATTACTCCCACGGGGTTGTGCGTGTGCCGCTCCCGCGGTGCGTGTGTGGGCTTACCTGCTGCACTGGACTGTCCACAAAATTATTATTAACGATGGGTCTCCGCCTTGTAACAGGCAGAGATTCCCATCTGGGATACCATTGTGGAGGCTGGGCCGGACACAAACAGGCAGACATGTTCATGTCACCCACAACATGTTTATTTACACTACTATCTACAAGTAATAAGTGCCACACAACCCCAAACTACCCAAAGATCTGGCCACAACACAATTCCGTTGTCTCTTCCTTCAGGCCGCCTCCTTGCCTCCTCCAGAGACCTCGTCCTCTTCCACCTGACTCTAGCCATTGTATGAAGGGAGGTGACCCCTTTTATGCTCCCCCGGATGTGCTCCAGGTGTGTCCTGGCAATCTTCCACCGACACACACCTGGAGCCCGGGTACCCGGGTAAGGTGAAACCAGTGCCGAAAAGGGGCCAGCAGCTCCTGCTGCAGCACCCCTTGGTGGCATCTGCGAGAACCCCACAGAGCTGCACAGAACTCCAACCCCATGAAGCCCTAAGGGAGTCCAAGGCACCGCTGCAACCCAGGGAGGCTGCCATCGAGCGTCCAGGGGGAGATACTGGGCTTTCCACCCTTGTCCCCCTGGCAGATGTGGTGAAGGGGGCGTCCCAGCCAGGCATGGACCCGGCCATCCATCACACTGGACAGATTGATACCCAAGAACTTTAACTGACTTAGTGTTAGACCGTGATGACTAAGTTTTCCCTTAACTTTTTCAGCAGTGTATATTAAACCATATATTGTTAGTTTTAAAATACAGACAGGGAAGCTCATTTTCTGGTTTGTGTGACATTATGTTAAAGTATTTGCATGCATGACACCTAAGACAGTGATTTATCTGCTCCTGTGACTCAGCGAATCCCCCATATTACTTTTCCTTCTTCACAACTTCATAGCTAAATGTCGCACAGTGGGCAGTCAGGGTGATAAATGAGCACATTGGTGGACTGAAGAGCAGACTTTACCCATGCAGGCATGCATTCCTTGTCCTTCTCACAAGTTTACCTGTATTCTCTATAAGAAACAGAACTTTACCTGAAAGGAATTCTGCAGACAGGCCATCATTTCTAATTTCTTCACAAACTTGCTCACAATCAACAAGCTAAAAGTGCCTGAAGACTGTTGAACACTTCACACATGAACACAGAGTTACCAGTTAGACTAACTTATATATATTTGAAATGTGGGAGTCTTATAGTACCCACACTGCATAGGGAGACAATTCTAAATGTGTTAAAGACTGCAGACATGTTGGGAATTGAAGGATCTCGTCTAGTCTCTGTGTCAACAAAATAGCATCCTACTGTAGGTATTTCATATTTTTAGAACTTCTTCACTGTTCTTGTGAAGGAGTACTACTAGTATACAATATGTTCATTTTTAGTTTTTAATACATTCTGAAATTGCTGGAATTCTTATTTATAATTAAAAGTATCAAATGTGTTTTGCACGCCAGTCAAATAAACTCTTACATACATGTATATCCATATTGATGCGAGAATGTGACGGATATAAAAAGGTGTAAAGATAGATAGATAGATAGATAGATAGATAGATAGATAGATAGATAGATAGATAGATAGATAGATAGATAGATAGATAGATAGATAGATAGACTTTATTAATCCCAAGGGGAAATTTACATACTCCAGCAGCAGCATACTGATAAAAACAATATTAAATTAAAGATTAATAACAATGAAAGTATAACAGACAGACAATAATTTTGTATAATATTAACGTTTACCCCACCGGGTGGAATTGAAGAGTCGTATAGTGCGGGGGTTGAAAGATCTCCTCAGTCTGTCAGTGGAGCAGGACAGTGACAGCAGTCTGTCGCTGAAGCTGCTCCTCTGTCTGGAGGTAATCTTGTTCAGTGGATGCAGTGGATTTTCAATCATTGACAGGAGCTTGATCAACGCCCGTCGCTCTGCCACGGATTTCAAACTGTCCAGCTCTGTGCCTACAATAGAGCCTGCCTTCCTCACCAGTTTGTCCAGACATGAGGCATCCCTCTTCTTTATGCTGCCTCCCCACCACACCACCGCATAGAAGAGGGCACTCGCCACAACCGCCTGATAGAACGTCTGTAGCATCTTATTGCAGATGTTGAAAGACGCCAGCCTTCTAAGGAAGTATAGTCGGCTCTGTCCTTTCTTACACAGACCATCAGTATTGGCAGTCCAGTACAATTTATCACCCAGCTGCACTCCAAGGTATTTATAGGTCTGCACCCTCTGCACAAAGTCACCTCTGATGATCACGGGGTCCAAGAGGATCCTGGTCCTCCTAAAATCCACCACCAGCTCCTTGGTTTTGCTGGTGTTTAGTTGTAGCTGGTTTGAGTTGCACCATTTAACAAAGTCTTTAAATAGTATCTGTTGTCGTGAAAAATTCGTCACCAGAAGGCTTTTTACCTGAAAATGAAGGCTATTAGGACTCGAGATAAACAGTCAAGAGTTTTAAAGCTTTATTACAATACAATACAATACAATACAATACAATACAGTTTATTTTTGTATAGCCCAAAATCACACAGGAAGTGCCGCAATGGGCTTTAACAGGCCCTGCCTTTTGACAGCCCCCCAGCCTTGACTCTCTGAGAAGACAAGGAAAAACTCCCAATAAAAACCTTGTAGGGAAAAATGGAAGAAACCTCGGGAAAGGCAGTTCAAAAGAGACCCCTTTCCAGGTAGGTTGGGCGTGCAGTGGGTGTCAAAAGTAGGGGGTCAATACAATACAATACACAGAAATAAAACAACACAAAAAATAATAAGGACTCAACCCAATATGGCCAAATTGAGCTGAGCCCATATGTTTATTTATATAACAATTTCTTATCACTTTGACCTCGTTCAATTAGCTCATTCTGCAATTGTCTATACTGTCTATTGTTCACTCTAGTTTCTGTTTTGCTTATTTTTGATTGGTTCTTCGACTGGGCAGATGTTCCTTCTTCCTTGGTCTTTCATGGTGTCACTTCCTTCTCTAGCCTTTCAAGCTATGTTATAATGGTGGCCTAAAGCTAAGCTTTTAACCAAAAGAAATATGATATATGCTTTAATTTAATCATTGCATGGCAGTCCTGACTTGTCTTAATTTCTATGCTAAAGTTAATTTCTAATATATTCTTCTATATTTATTGCTAATGTCTGAATATACTAGTGTTTCTTTCATGCATTACATCAGTGTGACCTTGCTTACAGCAAAAGCCTTTTGTTGCCTTTCTGCTGATTCATCAATCCAGCTGGATTCTTACTTACCTACCAGAGCCATTTTTCTCTCTGTGGTATCGTTCCATAGCTTCCTAGCCTTGGTCACAGGTGTTCTCAATCTCTTATCTTGTTCTAAGCTGGTCTCTTCATGTCATTTTTTATTCTCATTTTGTTCTTTTCCCATACTAGCAATTCTGCTGTAAGCTTAAAAAATAATGCAAAATAACTGATTTTTAGTTAACTATTTACTTGACCTATCTTATTGCTAAACATTCTAATTTATGCTTAATCTAATGTTTTAGAAGCTTTTAATTACTTTTTGTGGCTCTTTATGTTAATTTACTATTTTTCTGCTAATTTAAAATTTTTTCCTTCTACATATCCTATACTCCTACTCCTGCCCACTCCTGATGCAGCCCACAATAGCAATGTCATCTGCAAACTTTTGCACATGGCAGGACTCTAAGTTGTATTGGAAGTCCAATGTATATAAGCTGAACAGGACCGGAGAAAGTACAGTCCCCTGCGGCGCTCCTATGTTGCTGACCACAGTGTCAGACCTGCAGTTCCAGGGACACACATACTGAGGTCTGTCTTTAAGATAGTCCATGATCCATGCTACCAGGTACAGTATGAATCTACTCCCATCTCTGTCAGCTTGTCCCTGAGGAGCAGAGGTTGGATGGTGTTGAAGGCACTAGAGAAGTCCAGAAACATAACTCTGACAGCACCACTGCTTCTTTCCAAGTGGGAGAGGGATCGGTGTAGCATAACAATTTTGGCATCCTCTGCACTTACCTTCTCCTGGTATGCGAACTGCAGAGGGTCGAGGGCATGGCAGACCTGTGGCCTCAGGTGGTGAAGCAGTAGCCTCTCCATGGTCTTCATCACATGTGATGCCAGAGCGACAGGCCGGAAGTCGTTCTGCTAACTAGGACATGATACCTTTGGGACTGGGGTGATGCAAGATGTTTTCCAAAGTCTCAGGACTCTCCCCTGTTCCAGGCTCAATTGAAGATGCGCTGTAGAGGACTCCCCAACTGCAATGCACAGGCCTTCAGTAGTCGTGGCGATATTCCATCTGGACCTGCTGCTTTGCTGGTACAAAACTCTCTCCTATGCTGGTATCAGCAGAAGAATGGGTGGAGGGTGCAGTACTCTGAGGTGAGAGTGGGTTAGGGTGGTCAAACCTGTTGAAGAAGTTGTTCATCTGGTTTGCTCTCTCCACGTCTCTCTCAATGGTGGCACCCCACCAGCTGGACTCAGAGTTCCTTCTGCATGCGCTTAAGCTCATGCTGATCACAGCCTTTAAAAGCTCTTTTCTTCTGGTTCAAAAGGCCTTTGATGTCACTTGTAATCCATGGCTTGTTGTTAGCATAGCAGCATACTGTTCTTACTGGAACTACAATGTCCATACAGAAGTTGATTTAGTCAGTAGTGCAGTCAACAGCCTCTTCAATATTCTCACTATGTGACCCCTGCAGGATATCCCTGTCCGTAGTTCCAAAGCAGTCTCCCAGAGCCTGCTCTGCCTCAGCGGACCACTTTCTGAATGAGTGTGTGGTTGTAGGTAGTGCCTTCACTCTTGGTTTGTAGCGAGGCTGAGGCAGAACCAGGTTATGATCTACTTTCCCAAGCACAGGCAGCGGGGTGGCGCTGTATGCATCTTTAACATTTGCATACATTAGGTCGATAGTCCT
Source organism: Polypterus senegalus (assembly GCF_016835505.1). Classification (NCBI taxonomy): domain Eukaryota; kingdom Metazoa; phylum Chordata; class Cladistia; order Polypteriformes; family Polypteridae; genus Polypterus; species Polypterus senegalus. The sequence continues at coordinate 201,986,999 of NC_053156.1, read as the reverse complement.
ATTTACCCGGGTGTTACAATCCACATACTTAGAGAAGGGAGGTAATGTTTTGTCCAGCGTCACATGGTTAAAGTCTTCAGCAATTAGCACAAGCGCCTCAGGGTGCTGCATTTGTAACTTAGCAACAGCGGAATGGATGATGTCACCTGCTATCTCCATGTTCACTCGAGGAGGGATGTAAACAATAACAACAATGACACGTCCAAACTCTCTGGGCAAGTAATAGGGACGCAAACTTACGGCCAACAATTCGATGTCCCTGCAGCAAGTGGAGATTTTGACGTTTACATGTCCTGAGTTGCACCACCTTGTAGTGACATAGAGAGCGACACCCCCTCCTTTCTGCTTCCCGCAGGTATTTGCGTCTCTGTCCGCTCTAACTGTGCTAAACCTGGGTAGCTTCACGTTAGCATCTGGGATGGTAGTTGTTAGCCACGTTTCACTAAAACACAGCAAGCTGCATTCTTTTTAGGTACTGACATTTTTCACCAGCACAGTCAGTTTGTCGATCTTATTTTGTAGTGAGTTCACATTTCCCAGGATCACAGAAGGCACCGAAGGTTTGTAGCGCCACCTTCTCGCAAGCCGCTTGGCTTTTATCTTAGCGCCGGCTCTGCTGCCCCGATACCGTCTTCTTACCTCATCAGGTAAACAAGGAACCAGACCGGCATGGGCATTTCTTCTCAGCACTTGAAGTTGATTACTTGAATAGGCGAGTCTTAGCGTGTAAAAATCCATGTCAAGTAGTAAAAAGTGTCCAGGGAGCGATTCCATGATAAAAGAAAGTGGTAGAAGTGATCAGTGAAATAGAGAAAAAAAGGTAAAAAGATAAAGTCATACACGGAGCTGCTGCCGTTTGTTCATGTGAACATGCTTCAACCATACAAAACTGTGCAGCATGTTGCTATAGATTCATTTTCATTCACACTTCGACTAAAGCGCTATATAAATGCAAAGAATTATTATTGTTATTACTTCCCTGCTAATCTTTGTGCAGTCAGGGATGAAGATGGTGAAAGATTTCACCAGGACATTGAAATGATGGAAAAGCAGTATCAGGGCAAGAGGAATCCATCATTGCTGGTCAGTGAAATAGGAAGCATCTGATACTGAGTACAAATGAAAATGAGCAGGAAAATATTATTAGCTGAGTTAAACTAATGCAATATAACAGCATTATTAAGTGATTAAACACACTAACTTAAATACAAATGAATAGCGTGTTTTTTTCAAAATCCTGCTTGATATGGCAGATCGGAAATTATATTTGTGTTCGGCTTGAAGCTATTCATCAAAATCACCAAATATTTTTCAGAAATCAAACATTTAGTGGTAACACACTGCCTCTTGCATCCTGGTTTTGGATGCCTTCTTACTTTCATTTCTGTCTTGCTCTCTTTCATGTTACAAGAATTTAAAGGGTTCTCTGTTTAATTTTCTTGAGTTTTCTTCTTGCTTTTGCATTTGTTTCTTTTCTTTCAGTCAGCTCTCTTTGCTACTGATCTTTGGCTGTCCCACACCATGTCACTGTCTTCTTCACTTATGTCTAGTCACTTCCTGATCATTTCTTACCTTTCTCAACCTCCAGGCACCTTTACAATCTCTTTGTGTTTACTTAAAATCCTGTGTCCTGATCATTCAACAACACAGCAGGAATGAAGATTTCAAGAGGGCATTTTGAACCAACAGTCTTAGTGCAAACACATTTATGAATCTGGGACATCAGAGAGGAAATTTCACATTAACAAAAAAGTGGTAACCTACCTCCATCTAGTGCTTAAAAGAGGAACACGATAAAAAATGGAATGGATGTGCTATTGAATATGAAGGAGAAGACATCAGCTAAATAAATATCAACTGATATATGTCAGCAAAGTAAAGAACAGAAAACAGACATATTCTGATATTTAAGGAACGGGACTTTAAAAACAGAACTGTAGGAAATGGACATGTCATACTAAAAAGCCAGATTATTTTTCTCTGTCTTATTTTCAATGTCTGCTTTAAACATGTTTACAGATGCACAATCATTCTTTAATAACCTAGTAATTTTATTGTTGATGTCCTTAATCCACATTATTAGCCATGAAGCCTATTGCACTGCCAGGGCTAAGTGCCAACGGAGTCTTGCACTCTACAAGGCACTTTTACATGGCTTGCTATCCTTACTTGGGTGCTGACACTGCTCTTTAACATGATGGAATGCCAGCTCATAATATTGGCAAATCATCCCAGGCTGATGACACTTGCCAGTACTGTTACATAGTCCTCCCTTTCAAGTCGCTGTTCCTAGTGACCATTTTAACTACTTACAACCGCACACTGGCTGTTTGAAATGGCAGGGTAGTCTTTATTTCTGCATCAGTCATGGAGACAGTAACAAAGATACATTAATGGGGAGTCTTGAACGCTTTCTTGTCAGGTGGCGTAGCAGGGATGTCGAGTGCTATATTTTCAGATGGTCCAGCAGAGGCATTTAATACCGCTCTTCTGGGCTGAGATCTGTCCATTTTATGTATATATGTGAATCTCCTTGTGTGGAGCTGCACATCTATCTATCACTTGGCTGTCTTCCTTGTCTGAACTGATGCTGAAAACAGTGTTTCAAGTCCAAATTTCAGCTTTGAGACTCCCTCTCTTATGGCTGCTCAGTAACACCTCTACAATCTGCCTTGAAGTGGCACTTCAATCTACCACACTTTTTCCTGGCTCCATAAGCCTGAAGCTCTGCAAGAAACAACACACCTAGGCTGATGGAGTTTAGACAGATAGAGAAGCTGTAATGGTAGCAGACTCTCAGCTGTCTTCCTCCTTGAACTGATGCTGCAAACTGCATTCTGTATCCTAGAAGCCAGCCTTGACATTTTACAGTAACTCCTCAGAAGAGCCCAGCAAGTCCATTTTGGATCTCCACTGCATTCTGTGTTTTGCTAAGTCAGACTGTGGTTCTATTTATACCACTTGTGAAACCAATGTGGCACAGACTGCCAATGGATTCTTCCACTTTTGCATAGCTCTTTTAGGTAGCTCACTATCTTTAAAAGGACCGCTCGCTGTTCTTCTGAAACTTGGACAGACTTGCCTCACCTGCCACAGCTCTGAAGCTGGTCATCTACATGATGGAATACCAGCTTATTCTGTTGGTGACTCATCCCCAGGTTGATGCAACTTGTCAGTACCATTAGAATATGTTTTTTTAAAAAGTAAAACACAGAAGATAACAGAATGAAGATGTTAATGTGCCAGACACATTTTAATTAATGCACATTATGCTAATCTGTCCCGTGTGGTGACTTGCCGGCATTTCCAGATCAGACAGAGAATTCAAGTTTCTCGTCAGCACAGAAGTACTTCTGGATTTCCGTCCTCATGACTCGACAGTACTTCCGGGCTATAAGGAAAGTACGACTCCCCGGTCCTTCCATAGTACCTCCTGGCGGCATCTATGGCACCCAGCAAGGGTCAGATAGCGAACTCCAACTACCAGAATGTCCTGTGGTAATCCGGGGCACCGCTATACGCCAGGGGAGCCGCCATCTAGTGTCTTGAGAAAGGCAGTGTCCAAGAGTAGTTGCCTTCCCCCATCCATTCGTTCTCGAGGTGTCCCGCCAGGTTGAGCTGCCAGCCATCCATCACAATATTTATTACAATTCATGGAGTAATTCATTTAAAAACTTAAAAAAGAAAAATTACACACTATCTTTTTCTTCTTTTCTGACTGCATACATTTTAATACAGTGAAACAGTATTGATTAGTATATTTCATGTTTATTTTCTTTTTAAGAAGTATTTTTCTCAGTGGTTCACTTTCGCTGTGACCACACGCTTCTGATCAAATATCAAGTCCGACCACCTGCGCCTTCTCACAACTCTTAAACTTAGTGCTGAACTGCAAAACCTTGAACTGGGTGTTTGTGAGACAGCAGAGCTCGACCACCTTGAGATGGAGAAGGCTGTTTCAGAAAATGAATGGATGAGAGAACTGGTGATTAAATGTGCTCTTCAATCTAAGTGGAATTACACAAGAACAGGTAAATAATTAACTGCTTTTTTATGGCAGACATCTTTCATAGATCAAGTGCATTTAAATAAAAAACAAATACATTCTTAACATAATAGGCAAGAATAACCTTCTCAAGCCCACTTAATCCAAATAGGGTGTGACCACCAGGGGGTGCCAGTGTGCCCCCAAACCGAAGGCACAGTAAAATGCCAGACATTTTTAGAATAAAAGATATTTATTCACTCCAAAGCATGTATTCAAACGCCTTCCAGAAATTAGCCACAATATATAAAAATAAAGCAATTCTTTCTCCTCTCTACCTCACATTGAGTGTTGCCCGCTGCCTCCTGACTCTGACTCAACTGAAGTGAGACAATGGAATTCTTTTATGTCGGACCTGGGAATGCTTCTGGGAACATTCCATGTCTTCCAGGAAGCATTTATAGGCCATAGAAAAAGTAGAGAGGTCCCCTCCCAACATCGCCCTCTAATGATACCCAGAGACCACAACAGGGCTGCACTTTCAAACTATAACTTCCATGTGTCTCTGCAGATGTTCTGACTGGGTTACCACCTGAGGACCACTGCCACCTGGCATATAGGGAATCCTGACTGTCAACTTCCACTGGTCCTCTATTGTATTATTCCAGCTGGGCGCAAAGTTATTCATCTGTCGCCCTGGCCAATTTATTTGTGTCATTGTCATGGCCTCCCATCCAGGTAATGAATTATTCACTGTTCTGGCCACGATGCCCGTTCTCCTACTACAAGGGCTACATGAGGCCAGTAGCCTTTCCAGACAACACTGGGTGCAGGGAAGTAGCCACCACAGTCCATCATAAGGCCGTTAATACTCACTTACATAGGGAAAGGATAGAATTGCCAAGTAACAAAATGCATTTTTTCTAAGTTTGAGTAAAAACTCCATTCAGGCAAACTAGATGCTGAATATGTGGATGGATGGGCTTACAGGTAGGAACATTCTGTTTATTGCTGCTGTTGTTACATGGAAAAAATGTAAGGTAGGAGAATATTAGGCCTTCACAGTAGAAGTAGTTCATCAGACAACCCCTAAATGATGCGGAGATCCTTTTAAAGAGGTCCAGATGTGGGACTGTCAATAGTCAGAGAGTTAGACAGAGACAGTTGGAGAGCACGTTTTTTTTGGGTCACTGATCTCAGAACTGTAAAACAAGCTGACAGACACATGATCCCTCTGGTCTTTTCCTGAACCCACTTCTTTGTACCCTTTCAGTTAGTCCCAGCAGGATCGAGCAGATCAGCATACCCTTGTCACAGGTTTCGTCACATGGCCAAACACACTTGTAAAGTCAAGAGTATCATGCTAATTTATAGCACAAGTTTTTTCATATACAGTCTCACAGCTCCAGGGTTTAACTCCTGGCTTTGTTCTTGTCAGTAAACAGTTTTCTTGTTCTATGCGTGTTTGTGTAGGCTTCCTCTGTCTTTTAAAGATTTGCGGGTAATATTAATTGGGGTGGGGGGGACTTTGAGTGTGCACTATGATAGACTGACGTCCCATCAAAGGGCTGCTTACTGCCTTGCATTTTGGGCTGCCAGCTGTAGGACTGGTTGAAAAGGGGTTGAGGTTCAAATGAAAAATGAATATGAGGGTACAAATATGTAACAACTTGCAGCTGAAAAACAGAAAGAAGGTGCTGAGTGTTAGAAGTGTCCTCCTCAGATGCTGGTTCTCAAATGATTGCCCACTTCCGGTGGCTTCAAGATTTTTTTAGTGTGGATCCATAAACAACAACAACAACAACAACATTTATTTATATAGCACATTTTCATACAAACAGTAGCTCAAAGTGCTTTACATATTAAAGAATAGAAAAATGAAAGACATAATTATAAAACAAAATAAATCAACATTAACATCGAATAAGAGTAAGGTTCAATGGCCAGGGGGGACAGAAAAAACAAAAAAACTCCAGACGGCTGGAGAAAAAATAAAATCTGTAGGGATTCCAGACCATGAGACCGCCCAGTCCCCTCTGATAAAGCAGAAGTGGAAGCTTGGTCAGTGAGCCACTGAATTGCAGATGGAAAAAGAGATGGTGCTAGTGACAGCACCCCCTCTCTGAAGATGACCTGAAGATGTCTCCTAAGCACATGTGCTTCACAAAGCATAGAATTTGTGACCATACAATAGGAAAACTGGTACAAAGGAAGAACTAATGAATAATTTGTTGTATGTTATATTCCTTTAGTATTAATGAGAAAGTTTATTTAATGCTGAGGTGGTTCAAAATTTGTGTTTCTGCAAGGCACCACATGCTGTGCCACAGGTAGAGGCCAAAATTAAACAAAAGCCAGCTTGTGAAAATGAAAACACTTAGTAGTAAACCATGACAATTTTACTCATGTCACCAGCAAGGAATGGCTCAGGGCAGCACTCCCTCTCTCTCTAGATAAACTCTGTGAAACAGCAAATGCAAGACATGAACCCAGGATGTTACTGTAATTTCTACCTTTCAGCTAAAGGAGAACTCTGTTAGCTAGGTGCAGATCTGGCCATCTTAGCTTGTAATGCAGTTTGTTGTGTTTCACTGCATGCATGAGTAATCTCAGAAAAGGCCCCAGATGTCAACTGTGAGGAATCACTGTCAGTGATGCTCCCACTTTTTATCTCAGACAAGGACGTTCAGATGACAACCTTCCATTTTTACTGCTCAGCTAATGGAGGTCTCACCATAAGGAAGCCATAATGTCATTAGAGCTACAGCTTGTCAATATGCACTACTGTATAAGGCCAAAAGTATATCGAAATGCCTCCACATTATTGAGTTCAGGTGTTTCAGCCACACCCATTGTTAACATGTATATAAATCAAGAACACAGCCATTCAATCTCCATTGGCACTAGAACGGATTGTTCTGAAGAATACAATGACTTTAAACCTAACACTGTCATAGGATGCTACCTTTACCACAAGTCCATCCATCCATCCATTTTCCAACCCACTGAATCCAAACACTGGGTCACGGGGGTCTGCTGGAGCTAATCCCAGACAACACAGGGCACAAGGCAGGAACCAATCCTGGGCAGGGTGCCAGCCCACCACAGGACACACACAAACACACCAAGCACACACTAGGGCCAATTTAGAATTGCCAGTCCACCTAACCTGCATGTCTTTGGACTGTGGGAGGAAACCGAAGCGCCCGGAGGAAACCCACGCAGTCACGGAGAGAACATGCAAACTCCACGCAGGGAGGACCCGGGAAGCGAACCCGGGTGTCCTAACTGTGAGGCAGCAGCACTACCCTCTGCTTACCACAAGTCAGTATGTGAAATTTCTGCTCTGCAAGGACTACCCTGATCAACTATATGTGCTATTACTGTGAATTGGAAGTATCTAGAGGCAACAACAGCTCAGGCATGAAGTGGTAGAGCGAAGCCACCAAATTCTGAAGAGCAACATCAGCACAAGAACTATGCACATCGTGAGATTCCTGAAATGAGTGTCCATGGCCAAGCAGATGCACACAAGCCTAAGATCACTATAAGCTATGCCCAGACACAGTTGGAGTTGTGTAAAGCTCCATTTATTCTCTGGAGTGAGGAATCACACTTTAATAGCTGCCAGTCTAATGGATAAATCAGCCTTGGTGGATGCCAGGAAAAAGCTACCTTCTGGACTGCTTAGTGCCTAATGTAAAGTTTGGTGGAGGAGAGATAATGGCCTGGGGCTGCTTTTCAGGGTGTGGGTTACACCCCTTGGTTCCAGTGATGGGTAATGTTAATGCTACAGCATACTAAGGCATTTTGGACAACTGTGTGCTTCTAACTTTGTGACAACAGTTTGGGGAAGACACTTTTTCTGTTCCAGCATGACTGTATCCCTGTACCAAGGTCAGGACTACAAAGATTAAGTTTTGTACGTTTGGTATGGAGGAATCTGAGTGGCTTGCACAGAGTCCTGACTGCAACCCTATTGAAAAATTTTGGAATGAATTTGAACACCGCTTATGAGACAGGTCTTCTTCTACATCATCACTACCTTCTCTCACAAATGTCTCTTTTTGCAGAAATGGCACAAATTCCTACAGACATTCTCCAAATTCTCCAGATGAATGCAGGCAGTCATAGCCCCCGGGGCGGCACCTCAATATTATTTCCACGATTTTTGATTGGAATTTTCAACAAGCCCTAATAGGTGTGATGGACAGTTGTCCACAATCATATGGCACTATATTGTATGTAATGTCTTCACAGCATTCATTTACAGGTTCAAGAGGAGCCATATTAGCAATCCAAGAATGAACATCAGATGGGAGGCCAGAATTTCATGTGATGCACTGTTCTCCTCTGCCTGTATAGAGCTACCAAAAAAAAACAAACATACTTTAAATATCTTTGTAGCATGCAGCTCCCTGTTACTCGTAGGTTTTGAAAGAATAATAAATAATGAGATACATTATAACAGAATTGAACTTAGCTGAGTGAGGCTTTCTTTGTCCAGGGCTTTTCATAAAATGAACTACATGTGCTCAAGGGGAGCTTTAGGTGATGGCAGCTGACGCAAGGTTCATTAAGTTGATACAGAAGCTCAGGTTATGGGAGTTTTATCAGACCATCCATTTAGTAAATTGATTTTTCCAAGTCTTGTAGGATCAGAAAGGGGTGCCCACCTAATCAAATACGTAGGCTGCTATAAAGACATTGAGTTTCCCAGCTGTCTCAGGACTACTAGAAGGGAAACTAGGCAATCATACAGAAAGCATATGCAAAAGTCACAAGGAAGACAAACCTTAATAGTTGTGGACCTTGTTAAGTCCTTGTTAGGTTGTTCTGATCTTCCCTCTTCTCACGGTCACACAGAGACTGAAAAAAAAGAAACATTGTAATAACGACAGAGAAAAAATGTATTAGCCGACTGTATACATTAACATCACCAAATAACATGCAGAATCATTCGTGTAACATTATATATACAGCATGCTGAATTTACCCAGAACCCTTTTGCAATACGTTAAATTCAGTCTCCACCCCGATCTGTTTAAAGCTTCATCTTAATAAGATACACCTGATCAGTTTGCCTCACATATATACATAAATACACACAAACCAATTCAATACGAACTTTATGTACACAAGACATGAGACACAACAGTCCAAGATTAAATGGCGTATTGCTCAAGGTGGGTGTGAGGAAATCACAGAAAGCCATAGATGAAAGGAAGATTGTGAAGATGGCACTATCCTGAAGGTAAGAAAAGATCAAATCTCACCCTTCTTTGGCATTAGGCTAGCCATGGTGCAGGAACAGACTTTTAAAGGCATGCAGGTGGCCACCTCACTGACCTTGTTATTACTTCCGTCTCTTTAATTTTTCCTTTTCTACATCCCTCAAAAGACAGTGATACCTGCCATGATGTTTGTGGATTACTTTTTTCTCCTTTTTGAGTTTGGCGGCCTGATCTCTCATTGGCCACTGAACAAAACAGTTCCTCATGGATGCTTGAAAATTCCACCCTCGAAGGAAGATCATGTAAGTCACTACCTTTCAGCATACAGCCCTTGAATGTGAAAAAGTTCCCCAACTGTTTTTAAATGTGTTGAACCCCAGTGAGTGATGAACAGCACCCATAAATATGACATTATGAAACAGTACATGTATATAGTAATTACATATAAAATAATAATAATTCTTTACCTTTATATAGCACTTTTCTCACTGTTCAAAGTGCTTTTCATAGTGAATGAAGAGCCACTAAAATCACCACAAATGTGCAGCATCCACCTAGATGATATGATGGTAGCCATTTTTGTGCCATTATGTTCACCACATATCAGCTATTAAGTGGTGAAGGGATGAGAGATAGAGACAATTGGTGTCAGCGGAAGATAAGGGGGGCTGCATGATGAGGCCACTTTTTATGAAGGATACCCAGGGATCTTTTATTACCACAGAGTCAGAACCTTGGTTTCATGTGTAAAATGAAGGATGGCACCATGTTTACAACACAGTGTCCCCATCACTACACTGGGGCATTGGGATCCACGTTCAGACCACAGGGTAAGCACTCCCTGCTGGCCTCACTAACACCTCTTCCAGCAGAAACCCAAGCTTTTCCTAGGTGATCTCCATCCAAGTACTGACCAGGCCTGAATGTGCTTAGCTTCAGGTCGATGTCCTCTTCTAAAGTGCAAAAAGTATGGCAGTGCTACTACATTAGCATAAACGATGTGGACTCAAGTGATGATCCTATTGTTGAAACTACACTTTTACCCACAGACTCTGTTGTCGTAGTTATGTTCAATGTTTTCGCCATGATATAGGAAACTGTGTTGGTGAGGTCCAAATCAGCCACTGATGAAGCAAGCATTTGTCACAATCAGACACTTAAAGCCAGGCTTTCACATATTCTGCTTAATTGTCCTCACCTACACACATTCTCAGTGGCTCTCCAGGGCCAGAAATCCATCTTTAGCACTTTTGGATGTAGCATCCGCAATGGATGTTGGATGAAACTTGTTAAGTGACCTGAAAAATTTTCAATAGCAGTTTCAAAAAATTACCCAAGCTACATGTAAACTAGTTGTACAACTTGCATATAAAAATGAATTATTAGAAAGGCAGTCCTTTAGATATACACATTTTCACACTATGCCAGTAAAAGACACATTTACCATATAAAAAGAATTAGAAATACTCTGAACTGAGTATTTTGTTATCAATGTTTGCTCGGTCTAACGGTCTTTTTGCATTTCTTTTCTTCTTCTTCCCTCCTTCTTCCTCACTGCTGATATAGCACACCAGCACCACAAGCCTATTTAATTTCCTAGCCCATGGGTGTCAAACTCCAGGCCTGGAGAGCCGCAGTGGCTGCAGATTTTCATTCTAACCCTTTTCCTAATCAGCGAGCAGTTTTCACTGCTAATTAACTCTTCTTCCCTTCATTTTAATAGCCCTGTTTTAAGGATTCAGTCCTCTGAATTGATTCTTTTATTCATTTAATGATAGCCAAACAGAAATGAAATGTGAAACGAGCCAACAGACGACCAGCTAAATTGGGGCTTCAAACTCCAGCCAATTTCACTCCAACCAGTTTTTAATGAGAAGCCAATTCTTGCTGTTAATTAAACCCGTTATTTAATTCCATGATTTGTTGCTGCTCTGATCTGCCACAGCAGTCATTTCCCAAACTGTTGGTTTTCTGTTTTTTCTAAATGTTTTGGTGACCTGAGAGATCAACCTTACTGAGACCTTCACCTTTCTTTATTTTCAGATATTGTGTGATGGGCACAGTTGAGCTGGTCATGTGGCGGCATGTTTTGTATCTCATTATTGTTTGGCTGCTAATTAAGGAAAAAGAAACAACTAAGGTGTCTGAGTCGTTATTTAAAACTAAGGTAAAAGAAGTTAATTAGCAGCAAAAACTGGTCACTAATGAAGAAGACCACAGCCACTGTAGCCCCCCAGGACTGGAGTTCGACACCCCTGTCTAGCCCCTCAATCTGACAAAATCATCTTGAGCACAGACTGCGTGAGTATTTGAGTATTTGTCGCCATCTACAGGTAAAGATAAAAACATACTTTTAACATTTCTGTAAAAGCTTGATATGCAGCTCATGTGTGTTATTGTTGGAAATTCCTATTCTGTGCTCAAATGGTCTTTCAGTTTAAATATTTTTTTCCAAATGATCAAATTATTTCTTCAGTAATAGTAGTAATAATACTATGCTTGCATGTTCAACCAATATGTAGCACATTACCTTTCTCTATCACCAGGATGAACAAGAATCCATTAAAGTACAAAACTCCATATGTTCAGGCTCTTACACTTGAAAATCCTGATACGATAATGTATTTATAAAAAAAAACAAAAAACACACAAACTAATTAACATTTAATTATGTGCTTTAAATGGATATAATTTATATTAAGACTAGCAAAATACCCGCGCTTCGCAGGAGAAGTAGTGTGTTAAAGAAGCAATGAAAAAGAAAAGGAAACATTTTGAAAATAACGTAACATGATTGTCAATGTAATTGTTTTGTCACTGTTGTGAGTGATGAGTGTTGCTGTCATATATATATATATATATATATATATATACTGTATATATAAATATATATATATATATTTGCACACACACACACATACACACACATATATACACACAAATACATATATATATATACATACACACACACATATATATAAACATATATATACATATACATACATATCTACATATATACACACACAGCTATTTCGTATCAGTGCAATACGCTGCTTGTTAAAATGGATAACTCCCGCCTTACGCAAGTCTGCGTGGATATTATGAACTATCGTATTTGTTCAAGTTCTATTTAAATTTTAAATAGAAGGAATTTTTATTTAGTCGAGAGAAATATCTTTGGTAGGAATGGTAAAAACAGACAGGAATATTATTCCTGAATAAATCAACTCAAACCTTAAACAACTTATAATATTTTGCTCTCCATAAAAATATATCCTGTCTAAATTATACAAGTTAGAAATAAAGTAAACGTTAAAAGAACAAACATTCAAATTTCTTTACTCTTATGTAATTTTATATAAAAAATAAACTTAGATTTTAAATACCCCAAAAGATTTTGCTCTCCATAAAAATATATCCTGTCAAAATTATACAAATTCAAATATGAACATGCTGCATAACAAAACCTGGAAATATAAATAAAATGTGTTCCTTTCAGCAATAACAAATCAAATCATTCAGTTGTCTTTGCTCATATGTCATTTTAGAGCTGGACGCCTGGCATCTTTTTTTGGCCACAGGTTCGTTTCTGTTTGGTGTGAGGTTCTGTGTTGTGGAGATTCTCAGGATGGATTGCAGGTGCTCATCAGTGAGGCGACTCCTGTGTGCTGTTTTGTTAGTCTTTATCACTGAGAAGAGCTTCTCACACAGATATGTGCTACCAAACATGCACAAGGTTCGAGCCGCATGTAGACGGACTTTTTGTTCTTCAAAGTCACCAAAGCGCCGTGCAAACTCAGTGCGCCAGTTTATCAGCAAAGTGCGATTTGGGAACACCGTAGTGACGACTTGGTTTAACATTACTTGGCAACAGGGAAAGTGGGGAAAGGTGCACTGGTGCATTTGTGTCTCCCATAAAAGCAGCTTCACTTGAAATCACTTTGTGATTGTGCACGGGTAAAAACGTCCGCTGAAGTGTCAGATTCTTATTTAATTATTCTGCTTTCTGTATCTTCTGCATTGCAATCAGGTTACCCTGATGTTTTGTCTCATAGTGCCGTTTAGATTAAATTCTGTAATTGCAGCCACATTAGCTCCACAAATGAGACACACGGGTTCAGTAAACATATACTCAGCCTCCCATCGGTTTTAAAGGCTCTATTTTCAGAATCAACTTTTCTCTCAGCATCGGTGAGCTAGCTTCGCAATAACTTGCAGCATCATAAGCTAGACTTGATTAACGCGTAAGTGTTCGGCAAGGCAGCTGAAGCGCTGCATTATGGGATCTGTAGTTTATTGTGTTACCAGCGCTTCATATACCCGGGCCATTAATAACAATAATACAGTATATAAAATGATCTCGGGCCGGATATAATTACACGCTGGCCGGATGTGGCCCGTGGCCCTTGAGTTTGACAAATATGGACTAAATAGAACTTGAAAAGATATATTTTTCAAATGTGATCGCGCAATTCAGATAGAGTTGACGCGCACTACAGCCTGCATCCTCCCTCGCTCTTACTTTTTACCGCTCATCTAATGAATACACTGAGTATGGCTTTACCAAAACAATCATTGATGGCTAATAAAGTATCCATTATTCGAGTATGTAGATCGGGATATATATATACATATATATATACCCGCGTATCGCAGCGGAGAAGTAGTGTGTTAAAAAAGCTAGAAAAAGAAAAGGGAACATTTTAAAAATAACGTAACATGACTGTCAATATACAGTATTTGTTTTGTGAGTGTTACTGAGTGTTGCTGTCATCAAGGATTTGATTATCATTATTTCTTTCAATCAGGTTCGTATTTGTAGGATGTGTTGTGTTCAAGTTACATTCCGTGTTTGTCAATCGCTGTAAAGATGACAGGTTTCATTCATCGATTCGCTTCTTACTGCATCAATAAACAGCTCGCCTTCTTCTTTATCTGAGACCTGACACACTGCATGCACGGGTTTTTTTACACTGTCTTCCTTTAGCGGGACATTGACTTTTTCCAACGTGTGCTTTGTTTCCGCAGTAGCTGGATTTATGAATATGCTTGTATGTATCAGACGCTTCATATTTTTTGCTGCCTTTTCAATTGTGTAATTCGGTTTTGTTCAGCTCTTTGGAACTGTTGCTTTTATCTGTGCACTGCGCCAGTTCACGTGAGCCGCCGTGTACATGCATCGAAGGTTCCCAGCTGTGCTGGTGCCATCTCGTGCTATGTCCATGGCTGTATTTAATGTTACCTTAGTCCTGGCACTTAAAACTTTCTCTCGCAGTTTCGCTGAGTTTGTGTCAAACACCACCCTGACCATCTCATCTTCCTCTCCATAAACACAGTCCTTCACCCGTGAATATTTAGTGGGAGTTTGCTATTGGATTGCCGCTGACGGACGGCCTTATATGGGCAGGCACTAAATTACAAACGCCAGCGGCAGCCTGTCTATGAAAGTGTAGGTTTACATCGTGCTTTGTTTCCAAAGTAGCAGAACTCATGAATATGGTTGTATATGTCACTCGCTCGCTTCTTATTGTTTCGCTGCCTTCTCAATTATATAATGCATGTTTTCTTCAGCGCTTTTGAGGTCTTCCTGGTTTTCTATGTACTGCGTGATTACGTGGGAGGCGTGATGATGTCACACGAAACTCCGCCCCACGGCGTTCAAGCTCATCTCCATTACAGTAAATGGAGAAAAACAGCTTCCAGTTATGACCATTACGCGTAGAATTTCGATATAAAACCTGCCCAACTTTTGTAAGGAAGCTGTAAGGAATGAACCTGCCAAATTTCAGCCTTCCACCCACACGGGAAGTTGGAGAATTAGTGATGAGTGAGTGAGTGAGTGAGTGAGTGAGTGAGTGAGTGAGGGCTTTGCCTTTTATTAGTATAGATAGATTAACTACAATTGCTCAGTGTCATGCCTGCAAGCTTTTGTGCCAGATTGCAGCCGGTGGGATTACAGCCTAGAACTACTACAGTATATACAGTTTGATTACTGCTGACAGCTACTGACCCAGGCAAACTACCCACTGTGTTGCTGCTTGGGGGGCTTAACATTTACTGTCAAAATGGGCATCTGCACCACCACCAATGACTGCTTACGTCTGCATTCAATGAGGGAACACCCTGTGGAAACTCCTCTATATATGGTGATCTCCTGCATCACTTGTGCCAGTGAGTTCACCAAACATTAATAGCAAGTGTTGCTGTTGGAGAGCTAGATGCAGAGCAGCAGAACACATATCCACTTAAGGAAGCATGCAAAAAAAGTGAACATTCACATTTAGCTTGAAGAAATTCTCAAAAAGCCAAGAAGTTTTTTTAAGACCTCCAAAAAAACGTTTCTGATTTTTGGAAACCCATGGTAGACCTTAACCATTATAATGTCTTCTGGTCAAATTTGATCTGGTTTTGTGTTCAAAATTAATAAAGCACCTTAAATTGAATTTGTTCAGGATGAAACTTTGTGACCTTGTCAAATTAACAACCACTAAAAAATTCAACATGCCATAAATTGTACAGCTTCTAAAAATGTTTGGGGCTGATTTGGCTCACCACAGCCCTGGATTAACCATCAACCAAAATAATCACATACTTAGGGCACCGGGGGTTACCACACAGTTTTTCCCCTAGCCTTCATGCCTTTAAAACTTTCTCTGCCACGCTTGAGTTTAGTAGAATGTCTTTATATTTAATTTTACCTTTAAAGGTCTCAAAGTGTAGAGCTAAGCATTCATTTTTCTCAGTTCAAATATTCTAAAAATTCAAACAGAAAAAACTATGCAAAAAGAGAGGCTGGATGCTTTGTCTCTACTAAATTTAGTAGCAGATATATTATGCCAGATCAGTTTTAAGGACTTGATCAAAAACATTTCAATTAAAAAGGGTAGGGGAAAACTTTATGAAATAGAAATAAAGTTATAAGTAATCAGCCATAACCATTAGTGTGCATCTTTGGATCTATGTATGTTGAAATGCTATTATTATTGAAGTCAAATATGTTTTGTTTCAAGCAAATTATGTTTCAGAATATGGACTTTAATTACATTCACTTTTGGTTGATGCGCGGCTGTGTTTTCAAAACACGTTAACTGTTGTATAAAATACACTGTAATCGCCGATATACTAACAACCAAATTAACATAATTCTGGAGCAAAATCTTTAAATGCCTGTCAGACAGACTTGGTGTCACAATCCCTCCTAACCCATTAACAGCTGTGTTTGGTGTACTTAAAGTGGAGAAGGACAAACAAACTGTGATTGCCTTTACTACACTATTGGCACGTAGACTTATCTCGGTCAACTGGAAGAATCCTAACTCACCTATTCTAAGTCAGTGGGTATCTGATGTTATATACTACTTGAAATTGGAAAAAATCTAATTCTCACTTAAATGATCTGTACAAAACTTTTTCAAAACCTGACAGGATCTAATCAATAATGTTTTAGAATAAGCATTTGAGTAAGCAGGTTCTCTCCCTTTTACTTTTTATCTTTATTCATTTATCTATTTCCTTATTTTTACTAGCTTTAAGTTTTACTCTGCTGGCCTAGCTGCAGAAATGTTTCAAGCTGGCCAAACAGTCCTGTAAAAGGAAATCAATGAATGATCTATGTCATATAAGAGAAGGTACTCCAATCACAACGTTAAATGATATGGCTGTAATGATCTGTAATCTGCTCAAGCAGGTTGATATCACTTATGCTCTATTGACTCTATGAAATGCTTTAGTATTTGTTGATTGTAAAGTAGAATTCAAAAAAAAAGAAGAAAACAAGGATTCTTTTTAAAGTATATAAAAGGACCTGCATTCCTTTTAATGTGAAGTCAGAACCATTATATTTCAAAATCCTTTAGTGTTTTACCATGCTTACAGCACAAAGACAGTGGTGTCATAACCATTAATAGCTACTGCATTCAGAAACTCTTTTGACTATAGACGATCATTTCCAAAGAGCAAAAAAGAGCTTTTCCCTGTTTTTCACCAAAAATGGCAGCATTTAGAATAGCTCAACACTACTGTTTTGTTGTTTTCTGACACTTTTACTAAGAACGTGTCTACAGTATCTGCAGCTTTTAAAAAACTGCATGGCACTCGTCACAATAAAAGTTCAGTTTGATAATAGAAAGCACTCTAGTCAATTCAATTTTCAATTTATTTTTATAACCGCGCTCCTCTCTAAATAGAGGCCTTGTGCCTGCACACATTCATCCACACTATATTGATGAACCTTACAGTACTGTGTAGGATGATGATTTGATAAGTTTATTGTGGAGACCACAGGAACACCCAAGGCCTTGACCAGACACTTCCACATTCACACACAGAGACACTGATAGGCAGCACAATGAACCGATAAATAAAAATGAATATATTAATCACATACTGAAAAAGAACAAATAAAATTACAAGGAAAAACAGTTTGCAAAAGCCCTCCACAGTTCCCCACGACTATAATTATATACAGTAATCCCTTGCTATATTGCGCTTCGACTTTTGCGGCTTCACTCTATTGCGGATTTTATATGTAAGCATATCTAAATATATAACACGGATTTTTCGCTGCTTCGCGGGTTTCTGCAGACAATAGCTCTTTTTACTTCTGGTACATGCTTCCTCAGTTGGTTTACCCAGTTGATTTCATACAAGGGACGCTATTGGCGGATGGCTGAGAAGCTACCCAATCAGAGCACGCAGTTAAGTTCCTGTGTGCTGATTGGCTAAGCGACGGAGTGCCGAATTTGATTCTGCTGCGTTAACCAGGAAGTCTTATCTCGCTCATTCAGCATCAACGTGTTTCGCTGTGTAAAGAGTTCACTTTTGTGCTCTTTTGTGTTTATCTTTGTACATAGTCAAGCCCTTCGTTATGGCTCCAAAACAATCTGCTCCTGCTACTGCTCCAGGGGCCATGCCCAAGCGCCAACGGAAGATGCTAACAATTGCTGAAAAGGTAAAAGTTTTGGATATGTTAAAGGAAGGGAACAGCTACACCGCTGCAGGACGCCATTATGGCATCAATGAGTCCATGATTCTTTTTATTTAAAAAGGAGGAAAAGAACATAAGATCTACGGCCACAGTGTCCTTTAACCAGGGCGCAAAACGAGTAAGTGGATGTAATAAGGCAGTAGTCTGGATGGAATCTGCTTTAGGGATTTGGATTGAAGACTGCCGGAAGAAGAACAATGGCGGTGCTTGTGGTATAGCGGGTCCACAGCTCTCAGCAAAGGCCAGTTTGTAAAATAAATAATCACTGCAGTAGTGGTCGCTCCCACTGAGTGATCATGTAGCGGGAGTGGCCAGTGAAGTAGGACGACTGGCCGTGTAAGGCCGGGAAGGCAGCGGGAGTCGGGAGGCTTGGTGTGAAGTCCTTGATGTGAGCGTCCTGGTCATCAAGGATACCAAGTCTTGGGCCTGGGATGAGTGCATGACCGAAGCCAGGATCGGGAGGCCTCCAGACTGGCTGAGAGGAGTGAAGGTCAGCTGCAGAGAGAGTGTCTCGCAAGGGCCCAAACAGGAGATGCAGGAGAGAAGCTAGGGTAAAAGCACCGGGCTCTGAATTGTATTTTAAAGGACTGCTTCCAGCATTGTTTTTAACCTTGTTTTTAATAATTGTTTTTCTATTGTTTTTTTTAACCTCCACGTGTTTCACTTGATTTTTATGGATTATTTATTTATTGAAGACTGTTTTTTAAGACACTGCACTCTATTTATTTGAACACCCTGTTTTATTGATTGTTTTTTTAAATAAAAGCACTTTGCACTTTTTCACCATCCCCTTGCTATGTTGTTGTCTCACTGCTTAGCTCATCTCGGTTATAACTATAGACGGTGATGGGTTTAAAGGCTCCCAAACAGCAAATGGGAACCCACATCATGACAGTGCTACACAATCGCCTGAAGAGGCTCCTTTAGAAGAGCTGTAACACTCTCCTTTGTTGTGCAGTAAAATTAAACTCATCGTTATCAGACAAGTCGTCGTGTCATTGTTGGTGAGTAACCATAATTCATTTTCTATGTACAGTACTTATTACATGTACATACGTTTAGTGTCACTGTACACACATTTTACTGTATACAATTTTTCTTGCATTGCACATATTTATTGCTGGTGGCCTGTCTGTCATAATGGCTGTAACATACGTGATATCGGAGACGCTCGATATCTTTAAAATAATATTTAGGTTTTACTTTATATAAACGAATCTTACCTAATATCTAAGAGAATACAAAGGGTTTATGCTGTATAACTGTGCGGGAAATGTTAATAATAGTGTGGGAGAGTTTATAAGGGCTTAAAATATATAAAAATAACGATATGAACATATGGTTTTTACTTTGCGGATTTTCACCTTTCGCGGGGGGTTCTGGAACGCAATCCCCTCAATCAAGGAGGGATTACTGTACATACATACTACACTGTACACAATTAACACTAAGTACAAAGTCCAACACAGTCCAGATGGCAGGAGTAGATGATGATAGTGTAGTATGTATTATAATGTGTAAAATTAAATCCCTGTGAACAGCCCTTTGAAAGAAATGTCAAGTTTTGTCCTACCAGGTCCTTGTGGCAGCATGAGGACTGGAATTGATTGGAAGCACTCCCCTGACTAAGCTGAAGCCAGCCAAGACAAATCCACACTGACAAGCACAGGAAAGCACAAACATCCAGTTGAAACTATAATCCAAGGCAACGGCAGATTATAATCCAATAGAGTGTATGATGAATAGAAACAAAACTATTCAGCTGGGATGTCAGGTGTGATTTTGGTGACAGCCAAACGAAAGTCACTGTGCACATCAAGCTTGTTGCATACCTTTGATTTGATGGTGACAAGAGCACTGAAAGCAGTTTCTGATAGGTATGTCGTTGCGAACGGCAGGATGAATCAGGTGGTTGCATGAAGCGCAAGTTTTGGAGCGATGCCAGGTCCTTTCACAAGCCAAAACCACATGCATCCATATTCATCATAGAATTTCTTCAAGAGAGAATTCGACTTAATATCCATGAGCTCGTCCTCAGTCTGAGGATATTCCACATCCTCCTATTTCACAAGAAATGGGTCCATCACCCATGCGTCTTTTGTGACGTGTTCATTTTATGTCTCCTCCTGAAGCTGCTCCATGTGGTGGGTGAACTGGCGGATCAAAGCATCGGATAATTTCCCCCCTGCTTGTTTATTTAAAGAGGGGGAGGTCTGTAGATCCCTCTTCATTAGTTTGTTCTTTCTGTACTCCATTTTACCCAAAAATGCATCCACTGCTTCCTTGCACACCATTATACTGGTCTCTGTGCTCTGCATGCGGTTGTTTGTTTCATTAAAAACATCGAATATCTCTGCCAGGTATGATGACTTAATTAGAAACTCGGCTGTCATTTCCTCCAGTAGTTTCTGATTATAGAGTGTCAGAAAGTCTCTTATCAGATTTTGAAGTTCAATGAAATGGTCCAACACTTTGCCCCTGGAAAACCAGTACACCTCAGTATGGAGGAGGAGTGTCTGGTGGGTCTCGTCCTCACACAGCTGTGCAAAGATTTGTTTGTTGACTGGACAAGCTTTAATAAAGTTCACAATTTGTACAACAGTCTTTAAGGTTTCGTTTATTTCCTCAGAGAGGTGTTTGCTGGCCAAAGCCTGTCTGTGTATCATGCAGTGAAACACCAGGCAGGGGGGCGCTTTCTGCTTCAAACGGCTGTTGAAGCATTTATTCTTTCCCATCAGAGAGGCAGCTCCATCTGTGCAGCATGCAACTAAATTATTATAGGGAAGATTGTGTTTTGTAAAGTATGTGTCAACAATACAGAAAATATTTTCTCCATGTGTGGTGGTTGTTAGATTGACAGACATAAGAATGTCTTGTTTCAGTTCGGTTTTGTTGATGTACTGTACATATGCAATCATTTTCGCCTCCTCTCCCACAGTGGTAGTTTCATCGAGCTGGATGGAAAACTGGTCCATTTTGAGATTTTCTATCAGTGTGTTCTCAACGTTTCCAGCCATTCTATCAATCCTGTCTTTCACCGTGTTGTTAGACAATGGTACAGTCTTGAATTTGCTAGCAACCTGAGGTCCACAAATTATTTCTGCCATTTTAATGACAGCTGGCTTAATAAGTGTCTCTGCTATGTTATGTGGCTTTTTGGCTTGTGCAATAAGGAGAGAGAACTCAAACGATGCAATAGTTGCTTAATTTTGGTCACTTCCGGCCCTGGCAAAACTTTCCCTAACATTCTGGGGCCTGTTAGTTATCACGGTTTCTTTTTTTCGGAGAAAAAACTTCCTGAGTTTACCCACCCTGTCTGGGTGTTTGATAGTCTGGTGTCGCTTCAGTTTGCAGGGTTTCATACTTTCACTCACCAGTTTCTCTTCGCAAATGACACAATCAATTTTGACTATGTTCATTGACTCAATGAAACCAAACTCCAAGTAACTGTCCTGATAAGTCCTTTTTTTTCTTTCTGAGACAATCAATACTCTCTTCTCCCTGACACTTAGTTTTAAATGTGAAGTCGATTACAGAAGCAGAGCCTTCCTAGAAGTGTTTAAGGTGTGTTGTGGGCCGTTCTAGACTCCGTGAAAGAGCAATGGACACTCACGTTTCAAATCTCACTGTATTGATCTCTTAAACACTTCTAGGAAGGACCTGCTTCTGTAATCGACTTCACAGTTAAAACTAAGCGTTTCTTTGAGAGGAGATGTGTTGCTCAACTGCAGGAATGGGTTCATTTAGATCTGTGTTCTGGTAGTTTAGAGTAAACGCAGACATTAATGCTTTAAACAGGACGACATGTGACGGGAGTGCAAAAAAAATAGCTCTATATAGTCTCATCCTTCTGGTGAACCGAAACAGCCACAGACTTATCTTTGGTTTCAATTTAAAGCAGGCATCACTGGCTTCAAAATAAAATCAAACGCGTCATCCCCAGTGTTTATTGGGCCATTCTAGACTCCGCAAAATAGCAATTGACACTCGTGTTTCAAGTCTCACAGCACTTATCCCTTGAACACTCCAAGGAAGGCTCTGCTTCTGTAATCGACTTCACAGTTAAAACTCAGTATTTATTTGAGAGGAAATGTGTTGCTCAACAGCAGGAATAGGTTCGTTTAGCTCTGAGTTCTGGCAGTATAGAGTAAACGCGGACATTAATGCTTAAAACAGGACTGCATTTGACAGGAGTGCAAAACAAAATAGACCTAAATAGTCTCCTCCTGTTGGTGCAATGAAACATCCAGACAACTATTTCATTAGTTTCCTTTAATGGAAGTATGACTGGCTCCAGAATAATATCAATGTTGTCATCCTAGTATGATAATAGGCACTTCTCCCATAGTCAGAGTCGGGTGGAAAAGAACGAAGCTTCCTGGATGTGGAGTGGAGGCAAAGAAATAAAGAAAAGTAGAAGAAGAGAACTGTGTTTCTTCTTTTGTGTAGTGCCGAACTGTGCTATACATGTGGGAATCTGGGGAAGGTGTTTCCCATGGAAAAAGGAAAAAATAAACCTGTGTTGCACCTGCGCTTGTGTCTTTTCCTGTCTGTGTCGGTTTGGGTGGCTGGTTCGCCCCCTGGTTGTCCACAGCGAGCAGACGAAACATTGGCTTCTTTGAGAACGGGGACCTGTTCTGGGACAGATTGTTTTTTTCCAAACTTAAAAGCCTGTATCCAAACAGATTCAGTCCCTGCATACTCTTTGACACTATCTCAAAGGCAATTGTTTTTTTTTACTGTGTATCTTTAGTCCTAATGTTTACTATAATTCCATGTTAGAATGTGATAACTCTGTAGTGGGTTCACCTATAGATATGCACTTATTTGAACTATAATAACAGAACATTGTCTAACTAAAAACACCTGGACGGAGCAGTATAAATGCAAATGACTAAATTACTATTTCACTCATAGATGTGCACTGTATTTGCACTATAATAATGGGCCATTATTTAATAAAAATATCCAGACATGGCAGGATAAATCCGATTAACTTAATTACCACTTCAAGCTGCTGTAACACTCCGATTCATCTTTAGAGTATATTATGATACCGTATGCAAGGATGGTACTCTTATACTAGTTCTATATCTGTTTTATAAGATTGTATGGATTTGTTTTGTCTTTATTTGTTACTTATTCATTAATATTCTTGCTTACTCTTATTTTTATTTCTTTTCTTGTAACTTTCTCTTTGACATCCTTTAAAGCACTTTGAGCTCCATTCTTTGTATGAAAATGTGCTATAGAAATAAATGTGTTTGCTCTTGTTGTAAGCACTGACTGCTGCAAACTCCTTGTACACAATCTATGATATATTTTTCTAATTCGTGTGTTAATTCAGGAGTCAAATAAACTATTCTGGAGCTTTGATAGTTCATGGCTCATATCTACAATCTCATCCAGCCTGACTAGTTCACATTCAACAGAGAAGTACAAGAAACAATCTGAAAAATGTCATCACTCTTTGTGCTTTTGAGAATCATATAGATGGCACCTACCTGTTAATGACCATGAGCAGCTGAATTGTCCATCATATGTTTGTGTCACTTTCGACAAAGCTGATAAAAACCTCATAAAATCATAAAAGGTTACTCACCAGTGTGCTTTTCTCTTCTGTATCTGCTCCATCTCACTGTCTGCCAGTTCATTCCAAATTTGTCACCAAATGAGACTTCTTGCCATTTTGATCCTGTAGGAGGGGAGCAAGCATTACGAAGTGAAATGAAAGGTTCTTGTCCACCAGATATGTGCACCATTTTTAAAAAAAAGAGTTTGTAGAAATAAGCATTATCCTGTGTGAGAAACTGCTGAGGAAAATGTAACAACCACAAGTCAGCAGCTCTTCAAAACTTTCAAATGTTTAACAAATGTCTAGTTTATTAAAGCCAAGTGACAGAAGCAGAAAGCAACATCTCAAGACTGAGTGCCTGCAACTTTAAGTGTGAAGCTGATGGGTGTATGGTGTGTTATTGGAAAATGTGGAAAGGTTTATATGACTGTCATAAAATTGCAAAACATGAGACAGACAGTGGCAGTCTTTTCAGCAACTAATCAAAAAAAAAAACAGGAGTGGTGGCGCAGAAGTCCATAGCAGACCGATGTCGTAGTACATTATGGCTTCAACTAAACATTGATAAAAATAAGACTTTTAATACACTGAATGAAAGCACAAACATCTGACAGAAAATCATCAAGTCCAGTGCCTGACCAGACTTATCAGCTTTTAGAAGTGTTTCAATTTTACTAGAAGGCCCTCAGAACATTTTGGATTTTTAAAATCTTATTACTATTAAAAAAGTTTTAATAAAGTAGAGGTCTAATAATTAATTATGGCGGTGTGCAAGTGAACCCGTTAGCACGCTACTCTTTATTATGATACAGTACACATCCTCATATTATCAGGACATGTCCTATCTCAGAAATGACTAGCAGCTTTGTTGCTATTCATTTTTTTGGCTTTTGCTTTAAAAGCTCAACAACAAACGCAAGGACAGCAGCACACCAAAAGGTCTTAACCTTGACATTTTCTGTTACTTTAATGTTTGAGGTTTACTGACTTAGAATCTTGGCTTTTTATACCTGCCAGCTTTAAAATTATGGAACTCACCATCTTAACTTATTTTTATTATTAGATCTTTATGTATTGTCTCTTGCTGACTTAAAAGATCAACAGGCACGAATGGCATAATCATAAACGTGGTATATTATTAATTCTTATAATAATAATAATAAAAGCCTTCGAACATCTCCCAGAGATTTTTTTCTCATTGATGACAATTTTCATGAAGCCTCTATTAACAACACTCCACTAAGCTTCATCTTTAGCTTTGTATGGACCAGACTGACCAAGCGTGATTTGCTCTAGTCCTCTATAGTGGAACTGAAACTCCCTCAGATAAGCCCACGCCTCGATCTAAGCAACATTCACTCGCTAAGCGCACTTTGTATATCATCCACAAGTTCTCTGAAGCTCCTAGCATATTGTCTGTTGGCAAAGTACTGTTATATCTGTGCCAGCTCATCTGCTGTCTACCACCCATGTTCTTCAAGTCCATTCTGCATTCTTTTGAGGTTATCATGTCCAGTATAGCTAGTGGAATACTGTTGTATGATTGTTATTTTTTATTTTGTTACATGTAACAGTATAGTGTAGTTTGTGAAGGAAAAGTTGAAAAATGTACTGAAATGAGTGCATTTAAAAAGCAAACACCCAATGATGGTAGGGTCAGTCACCCTTCTACATCAACAAATTGAGTTGCTTTTAGTTGCATAGAATTAACTTCAGAGTTCAATGTTTTTTATTTTGTTGTGTTTACACAAAAAAACATTAAATGTGCCTTCTAAGTTGATTCCAATAACATATAGAAAAATATAGAACAAATACAGACAAGGCAGGTTAAAAGTTAGACAACAATTTAAAAATATTTACAAATGGTGCACATTTGATTGCTGCGAGGCACTGTGAGTTCAGACATCTCTCTCTCTCTCACGGCCAGCATTAAGTCTGACAAAGTTTACCCAAGACAAGGTTCCTTGGAATCGCAATGGAAGGGTCAAGCCCAAATGTTCCTGATCCCTTTCCCCAGCCCTTATGTTCTTCAGTCAGCCAACTAGGAATTTATTAACAGCAGCTCAGAAATCTCTACTCAAAGGATCCCTTGACTCGAGGTGGCACTTGGATCTGGAGATGGCTGCCATTGCAGCATGGCTCCAAAGAATCACTTTCATGATTGACAGGCACCACAAATTGCAGCATAGGATATTTTGCATTTATACCAAATCTCACCCTCTTCCATTATTGGGCTACATATTCAATATTTTCCAGGCCTTTTCCTTGTGGTGGTGGTGAAGTCTTCATTGACCCCAATTAGAATGACATTGAACTCCATACCAATATTCCACTTCATCTTCTTAAGGGGATTCCTGTCCCATTATGTTGTCTGCAGATGTCTGAGAACATAACATATTCATCACACTAACTGCAGAATCAAAATGCTGCTCAGGACAACATCCACACTTAACATGCCGATTTACAGTATGCTTTTTAAGACTCTATTCCTACACACTTTGCTATCTATTTTACTTTCTATTAAACTCTTCTGTTGGTGTTGTTATACTTTATAACCATGTTGTTTATACATTTCTAAACTTTGTCATTATAGCTCGAGTGATTGAAGAACTAAAGTAATTATTTGGGCACCAGGTACGACAGAGATTGCCATTTACTCATCCCTGCAGTCTTATCAAGGCCAAGAGGTTAGACCCCGATAGACAGGATATGTGTAGTCGAAGTAAGACATCATTGGTTGGTATGACGCATAAAAAACAAAAGTGTTAGTGAGTCGCTGTGTGGTGTACCGTGGAGTGATAGTCATTGCAGTCCTCACACATACATACTTATGTGGACAGGACCCTATGTAGAATACTAGCGAGACAGGAGGTAGAGCGTTACTCATTCATACCTGTGTGATAAGATCTGTGCATGTGTCTGGGTGTTAATCTTAACATGCAAGTGTAGACCAGTATAACTAACCTGTTAAGTCTCACTCATCAGTCAATAACACAAATTTAAATGTACTAATACACCCATAAGCACATATGGAACATACCTGAGCGGACATAACCTCATCCTACACATCAGTACAAAAATTGTAAGCACACAGGTACCAAACATGACACAATGGAAATCTGCAAAGAGAAAAAAGGATATTTTAAAAAGTAAATAAAAGCACAAATGAATGACTTCTCTGTATTTGACATGCAGGATCCCTAGGCTAGTAAAAAGCAGATGAGATGTCGGCTTAAAATTCAGCTATCAAGACACTTCACTGCATCGATGATAGGGGTGCTCTGATCAAGTGTATTAAACCTGATACCAATCACCGATTTCATGTTACTTGATCAGCATATATGTTTTTTTCTCCCTAAAAAAGCATTTTACACTAGTCTCCTGCATAACTAGACAAAAACAAGTTTTATGTCATATATTAAAGTTTATTTTCATAATTAAACTATAGACCACATATGTTAAATGTTCATTTATTAACAAAATGAAATTCTGTTGAATTATTGTTCAGTCACCATAAAATACCAAAAATAAAATTTCCTTAAATTACAGGGAGAAGCAAAAAGAAGTACCACATTTTAAACATTTATTCTACACAAACACTACAAGAAAGGGTATACAAAATGGATTTTTTTCACTGTTTTTTACAAAATAATGTCTTCAAGGTGATGACCATCATTGGCGATACACTGTTAGAGAAGATTTCTGAATGCTCGCATGACTCGATCAGCCATTTCAAGGGAAATAGCGGTGATTTTGTGGAGAATAGCATCCTTGAGGGCTTCAAGATTTTGAGATTGGCGTGTGTGTATACCTTCGACTTGAGATCCCACAAGAACAAAATTGCACAGAGCAAGGTCTGGCGAATGTGAAGGCCACCCGACATTGCCACACAGGGAGATCAATTTCCCCGGAAACATTTCTCGCGAAACTTGCGTGGATCTCCATGCCGTATGAACTGTTGCTCCATCCTGTTGACACCAGGCATACACCACACCGAGTTCTTTCAGTCAGGGCTGCAAAAAAGCTCTAGCATTTCAATGTAACGTTCTGAAGTGACAGTGACCTTTGTCCCCCCCTCAAAAAACTAAGGGCCTACAATGCCAAACTCTGCAGCGGTACACCAAACTGTAACAGGTTCACTGTCCAGGGGTCTCTGATGAAGTTCATGAGGGTTGGTTTCAGCCCAATAGCGAACGTTTTTCTGATTTACACAACCATTCCAATAGAAATGTGCCTCATCACTGCTGGCATTTCGATGAACGCTGTGTAGAATGTTTGTGCACAACTCTCTATGGCTCACCCAGTCTCCCTCAGCGAGTTCCTGTACTCTTCTTGTATGGATGGAAATTAAGGTCCTCATGCAAAATCCTCCTCAAATACATGTTGAAAATACCTAAGGCAGAAGGAGGTTTATGAGCTGAACATCTAGGATACTGCAAAATTGATGACCTTACAGCTTGGATGTTTTTAGGCGTTCATAGAGTCTGAGGATGGCTTGGAGATTTCCTGTTCAATGTTGTACCAGTCGGTCTAAATTTTGCCACCCACTAAAGAATTGTTTTCCGATTTGGGATGTCACCATTAGCAGGAATGCTGAAGTGTGTAGGGAAGGCGCATTGTATAGGGATGATGGATTTGCTGTTTTTGAAGATCGCTTTGATAGTGAAAGCATGGTGTGCACCAAACAAAGGCATGTTTCTGACTGAAAACTAAAAGGGATCGCCTATCAAAGGACCTCCACCCCAACCTACTCGACTACCTCTACATCATGCAATGACCTTGAGAAATGTGGTACTTAATTTCGTCTCACTCTGTACATTGTAGTGAACAGCTGGAACCCTTGCCTATGTGTTGGAAGGAATAGGGAAGAGAGTGGGCTTAGGACATTATCTCTCCAGGCAAGCTAGAGGGCAGGCCCCTTGAGTTGTTGTGGCTCCACTGATTCCCGAAAGGCAGTCTGGGCATCAGAGTTTGCTGCAGCCCTGTTGGGTTCCGTGGATGCCACCAGGGGAAGCTGTGGGATCAGCAGAGCCCTGCATGGCAGGAATGCCGCTGGAAGGAGAACACTGGATACCTGGAGCATTTCCGGGTGCTCTATGAAAGAAGCCAGCTGCCACTACAGGGGGAAGGCATTTCCCCACGGGAAAAAATATATAAAAACATGTGTGCTAACTTGTGTCCTGAGTTTGTCTGTGTAGGGGTTTGGTTGCTGGAGCACCCAGTGAAGACCACAACATACTTTACTATGTACAAAAATATTTACACATAGTACACATGGCATAAAAGAAAATAAAAAGGTCATAATTTACAGCTAGTTTTTTTTCTGTAATGTGCCTATCTGAAACAAGGCTTAATTAAAAAAGTAGTTTTCACCATTTCTTTAACATAGAGATATATTTTCTCAGACAATCTATTGATATTGGCAGTTAAATGCTGCTTAAATGTACACCTATAGGTTTTAATCATTTCAAATCATTAATTGCACTACAGCTTTTTGCTGTTGAAATATACATTTACTATATTTATATAGGTGCTTTTTTCTTTTTAATTGATTGATTGATTAATTATGTGGCACACAGCCAATCTGTAGGAGCCAGATTTCTCGCTGGGTTGTAGGGGATCAAATACTTATTTCCCCCACTGTTATTCAGTTATTATACAGTTATTCACAGTATGAGAGCAGCAATAGCTCAAATATGGCTACTGCAAAGGCCAAGCAGTTATGGGTTGGACCACAAGACCAAAGCTGCTATAGCTGATCCAGGGGTCCCTCCAAACCCCAGAATACCCAATTAGGCAAGATGAAGCAGCACAAGAAACAGACAAAAAGATCCAAAGATACATATTATACAATTCCAGAATTGAAAACAACTCTTTACACTAAGAGAACATACAAAATCACAGTTGAGTGACAAATTCTACTAACACATAACCTCATGCCACAAACAAGAATCAAACAAATAAAACAGGACATTGTTGTTAACTTAGAGACACAAACAGAAAATAACCCAGAGTCATGTGACTTACAGACAGATAATACACTGAATGCAAACCACAGAACCATGAACATCTCAGACACAGTTAGCAATTAACCCATCAGGACACCATCCATCGAGGACTATACACTACTACACAAACTGACAGAGGATATTGACATTTATACAATACGAGGGGATGGAGCCCAGCAAGTGTTCCCTTATACTAAAAGCTATTGAACACAAACTTTCGCTAACAAAAACTCATTCACTTCCACAACATGGACACTCAAAACACTAGCAAGTGCACAAATGCTGAAAAAGGCACCTGCAGTCTCCACCATCACCCACACTGGAATAAAAACAGGAGAACATCACACCCAACCAGGAAACCTACCTGGTAACAGCAAATAGAAAACACAGATTAAGAACATCAAACGTAACCTACACAAATTAACACAGCACAATAACAGACAAACAAAACTGCAAAGAAACCTTCGAAATAAGAGAATAAAGACACAGGAAACACAAAAAGCACATTGAACAAAAGACAAACACACAGATACAATTAAACAAAAAAGAAGCTAAAACAGTACACATTATGCACACTATGAAAACACCACAACTTTATTTGAAAACCATGAAAAACTTAGACAGACACATACTGACCATCACAACAGTGGAACACCAGAACAGGACAACCTCCCACAGTCCTGGGGCCTCTTGCATAACGCCATGCATAGAATTCACACTATAACATGATGTAAGCACAAAAGCTGAAATGTGTTTCTGCACAGAAAAATCCAGATGCATAAATCTGTGCGTTCTCCCACTTCCGCGTTCTTCTGCTACATAAATCCCAATCAGCGTGAAAAGTAACGCTCGTGCACGCGCCTGCTGTCCCGCCCCATCTCCTCCCAGAATTACACCTCTTTGAATATGCAAATCAATATAAATAGCCCTTAAGCTCAACGTTCTGTGAAAAGTCAATGGGAAAAGCACGGGGAAAATTATAAGAATTTCAGCGAATACCAAGTGGAGGCAAGGAAAAACATACTATTTGTTGGTTTAAAAGGTGGTATAAACAACAAAAGGAAGTTGATCGAGTGATATAGAGTGTCAGAGAAACTCGAAAGCTCAAGTTCACAAAGTCACAGAGTGCTCGAAATAAAAAAGAAGTTGTCACATATCAAAGTCGCTGTGAAAAAGCGAGTCGTAGCCCACTGTCTGAGTGTCATATGAAAGCCTATTAGGGTACAGAGGAAAAAAAAGGCATTAAGTGTGAAAAAAGCACGAAATGTCAACTTTAATGTTGAACTTTCCACTTTAATCATGTAGTTTATTTTGTCATTAAATTAGAACATCATAAACTTCATTTTAAAATCATTTAATTTACTAGTTTCTCAAATCCCATCGTAACTAAAGTAGCATGTTAAATGCTTTGTTTTGTGTTTGATCTTCTGTGTGTGTGAATCACTATGTGATTCTTAAACGGGTTTTCTCTTCGTCCGTCAGGACACAGAATCCATTACATTCATGAAATTATAACTCTCTGAATAATTAAAATACTGAGAAGTATACGCGATATCATTTTCATGATGATAGGAGTTAAAGCATGTTATTAAACATGGGAACATGGTGGTGCAGTGATTGTTCATGTCTCGATGGAAGATGCTTGCTGCGCCGTGCGTGACCTGCAATGAAATGCTTTATTACAGAAGTACTGTATATTTCAAACA
Organism: Polypterus senegalus; assembly: GCF_016835505.1. Classification (NCBI taxonomy): domain Eukaryota; kingdom Metazoa; phylum Chordata; class Cladistia; order Polypteriformes; family Polypteridae; genus Polypterus; species Polypterus senegalus. The sequence goes on along the minus strand of NC_053156.1, from coordinate 201,955,505 downwards.
TACTAACCTCCAATTTCTGTCCTGCCTTTTCTTCCTCCAAATACCCAATCGCCACGCAATCAGCTCTGTAATGGATGTTAAGCCATCTGTAAGCTTAGTTCCTTTTAAGGAACATTGAAATATCTTCATAGTACATGTTTAATTATTCTATCCATCTATCCTTCCAGTGTTGCGCCAGTCCCAGTAAGAATACAGCGCGAGGCAGGAACAAACTGTGAACGGAGTACCAGCGGCTTGCTATAGTGCTGCAACACCATGTCCTCACATGTTTATTTATTAACAATATAGATTATTTAAATGAAGTCAAAGTTTTATCTGTATAATATAATAAACATATTTTGCTGCATTTCATCTTAAAAATGATATTGTCATTATATGTAAATAGGCACTTTATAAAGTGGCTCAGGTTGTGCAATATTATAACTGTATCGCACGTTTACAGTGAGGTAATTGTACTTATAAGTAGAAACATTTCTACAATGAGCACTTGATGAACTGATTGAGTGTGTTTATAGTTCTTGGAATGAAACTGTGAACCGTGAGGTCGAAACAGGAAAGGCTCTGAAGTGTTGGTCGGATGAGAACAGTTCAAATAGTGAATGGCTGAGGCAGCGTGTGCTTGATGCTGTATACCGATAATTCTCTTTCCGATCAACTGCTGCTGTGATTCCCCACTCAGATACAGTGATATAAATACTCCAAGTGGTGCAGTGAGAGTAATATGGAAAAAGATGATCCGCTGTGGCAATCCCTAACTGGAGCAGCTGAAAGAAGAAGAAGGTGCAGTGAGAGTAACAACGCTAAAGCAGCTATTGTATTTAGTATAGTTTGACCTTTCTGTGAGCAATTATATTGCTACAGGTTAATTACAATCAGATGCATTAAACTAATAAACAATATGCGGTTAATTTCAGTGTATTTATAAAGCCACATCAGGGATGTGAATCTGAAAAAGACAGGAACAGTGGCACTGCTTTGATGCTGGGTGCCGCCAATCTGCAAAACCGAGCACAGAACTTGCGCACGACAGGGTATGAGCTACCGTGGAAATGTGCATGGCTTTATGCCAAGTTTAGGTTTTATACATCACAATTTGAATTTGGAAATGTTCTTACGCAACATTTCTGTGCGTACGCACTGTTTATAAATAAGGCCCCTGGTCTGCACTCTGCTCACGAGGTTCAGCAGCTTGGATCGAGGAGGAGCGACAAAATACAGCCAGCTTGGTGCCAAGGCATTTCTCACAACCCACCTGAACAGATTTCATAGGAATAATGAGGAGAACACAAAGCTGTAAGGCTCTGGCGTGGATGGGGGTTACAAGTTCTGGTTTAAGAAGTTCACCATTTGCATAGAAATGGATGGACAGTACACACAGCCCATAAGACACACCGGGTTTAGTCTTCTTAGCATTATTTTTATCCCAGAAAAAAAATAAAAGAGTCAACAGCTTTGAAGTTTGCAAAAAACAACATTTATTACTATCACCCAATTTCATACAAATGCATTCAAATTACTCTACAAGATGTTACAAGAATTAAAGAAAAACATTAAAATTCGATAAGCATAACAATGCATAAATAGTAAAGAACAAATAAATAATGCACACTTACAAAGACATTTAACAGAAAATGAGTCCTTAAATTTAGAATTGTTTAAAATTCTAAATGATGGCTCGATGACAAGTTCAAATAGCCAGAGTGGACAGAAAAAAAGTTCATAATAAGAATAAAGTTAAGGTGGAAGGAAGAAAGAAAATGTGCAGGGGTTCAAGTAGGCACAAATGGCCACCTAGCTCTAACTAGCAATTCTATCGAATAGCAATCTTCTCAAGTTGCTCCTTATTGGTTTTTAGGTTTCATCTTCAAGGATTCAATGCAGGGGGACTTTTGGCAGGTTGGGGTATCTGCTTTCATTCAGTCATTAGAGGTGGCTGCACAGGACTTTCATCAAGTGGCACAAACCACCACGACAGAAGAACTGGAAAAGAAAACAGAAAACATCAATATAATAATGATCTAGTGTTATCCTGGCATTTCTTGATTTGTAAAGTGTTCCAGATTGTTGATGTAAAACAGCAAAAGGTGTCCTCACCACTTTTTATACTTGGCTCTTGGAATAAATCAGCAGACAACTATTGGAAGATCTAAGGGTACAAGTGAGAATGCAGGGGGGCAGGCACGCCAAAGTATGAGGAGGATCAAACATTTTTTAAGACTTTATATATTGTAAAAGAAAGAGACATTGAACATAAAGGTTTGGGGTTTCTGGCCCCATATACTGTAAAACAGTAGAAAATATGAAAAAATTGTCATCAATGGTCAGTACATAAATGCAGTACACAGTCGACAGTTCAAACATGGCGGAGGAGGAACATTTATGGAGGAGGAGCTGGAAGTAGAGAGGTATGCTGGGTAGGAGCCGAGATGGATAGTGGGATTGCTGACATCATAAGGAGTAGACAGAGGAAGGGCGGAAGTAGCGAAGTGCGGGTACTGATGCAGGCAGATTTATGGCGGCGGTGCGTCTTTCTTTCTGCAGGAAACAAACAGAGAAAGGTTAGTACCCCACCATTCCCTTCCGGCATATGATTTTACGATATCATTTAGGTCCGTCCGCAGCCCCCCACTCGCACGTACGTGACAATATCATTAGTTGTATTTTAAAGTCAGTTATAAAAGACATGGATAACCAATGAAATGATGCTAACTCTGGTAAGTGGTGCACAGATTTTTCTTCTCTGGCTAAGATTCTTGCTGCTACCTTCTGAATTTACTGCATTGTCAATTTCTGTCTATTAGGTAGAATAGTTAGGAGTACATTACTGTAATCTAGCCGACTAAGAAAAAAGCTTAAATTAATTTAAGTATCTTACAAGGTTCTTAGAGGTCTAACTTTTGCAATGTTCCTTAACTAGATAATTTATAATAATAGATGTTAATCTGGTTAATATGCGATTTAAAGTTTAGGTCAAAGTCCATGATTACACCTAAATATTTCGCTTGCACCTTGACTTTTCACTCTATGGGATCAAGTTTATTTCTAACACCCTCATTATTACCATTTTTAAAAGCTACTAAGATTTCTGTATATTTAGTTTGAGGAAATACTCATCCATTCAGAAACACCAGACTGACATTAAGCGAGCTAGCATCAGGGTTATGTGCTACAGAGAAGTAAACCTGTGGGTCATCTGTATAGCTGTGGCAACTCACCTCATGTTTTGAGAATATTTGCACTAAAGGAAGCATTAAGATTAGAAGCTCATCCTTTGACTAAGATGATTTAGAAGAATTTTGGGGTCTGTGGTGACAAATACTTTGCTCAGGTAGAAGAACAGATCCATGGTCTCCATCCTCAATAACCTGCAGGTCATTTATGATTTTAAGCAATGCAGTTTCTCTACTATGACTTGCTCTAAAAATCTGACTGAAACTTGTTTTGTGTTTCAAACTTATTATGTTTGTTCAAATAGTCTTTTAATTGTAAAGTCTATCATAATTAGTTCTTATGGATAACCAGTTCAAGGACAGATCAATGAAAGATGCATTATAGACCTCTGAAATGTTAACAGTAAATACAAGAGACTATGTCACTCCTTGAAAAACTAAGCCAAGATCCTCGAAGGACACAAAACAAGAGTGGGCATCTTTAGCTTAAATGGCTTGAGAAAGCACTCACTACAGCACTGCTTTTATCTTGGCAAACAGAACGAACAACATTTGTAGGGACTTCTTCACTTAACATTGCTTCACAGTCACTACTCGGCTACATTTCACTCAATGTAAGAGAGTTTTCCTGACACTTAAGATTATTAATGTAACAAGTCTAAGTGGTTAACGCTTTAATATTTAGTAAAGCCATATTTAAAGGGCTCAGAAGAGCACAGCATATATAGGAGTGTTAATTGCTCAAAGTCATTCACGCTTATCCTGCTTTTCCACAGACCTTTTAGACAGACTGTGGTGCGTTACTATAGCACTGACAGAGGGTGCATCCATAGGTCAAATCCTAACGGAGGTTTATACTCTAGCTATGTAGACTATTTAAATCAGCATCACTGTCATCATCACTCTTAACACAGAATGAATGACTAGTTAGAACATTAGTATAGTCTGGACAAGAACAGACCATTCAGCCACCAAAGCTCATCAGTCCTATACACATAATCCTTCCAAAAAGTTAAAGCACTGAAGCAATGCAAAGACGGTTGAGAAGCCATGGGCTGGCATTAGTATACCAGACAACGACAAGAATATCAATTAGACAGTGGACATGAATCCCTCACCATATACAGTTTTTAATGTGTATATTGGTTACATGTAAATTAATATAAAAATGTTTGTTTAGACAATTCAAATTTAGCCAAACTGGTAGCTGAACTAACATATACTACTTCTATGGGTTTTAAAGAGACAAAACTGACTATTTACCTTAGCTTTATTGTCTGAGAGTACCTGGGTGCTTGGCCTGTGCAAATGTAGTCCATCTCTTCGGGAAAAAAACAGTGTTGCTCCAGGAACAAAGTGAAAATTGTCAATGTAGGAAAGGCTAAACTCAACAAAGAAACTCTCCAACCAGACATTGAAGGAAAATCAGCAACTAAAAGCCTCAACTGAGCATCAACAATTTATGATGCTTGGATAACACATTTAATAGAAATAAGGTAATATCTAACCTAAGGGTCTGGAGAGGCCAATCCCAGGTACCCTCATGAGTGATGTGAAGCAACGATCCGAAGTTCTCTTTCTGCACCTCTGACCTGAAACTGTGAATGTTTGTTCCCACATGGAACCCACAGAACCAACATCTTTTTTTTTTTTTTTTTAAAGAGCTTTCTGTCCTTGTGCAGCATAAATCACCAGAACATGTGCCCCAGAAAAGTAGTATACAAGTGTTCTGGGAAGAACTGCACAATCCAGGTTTCATATATGGAGTACCCCAAAATAATAGCACTTTGGCAGGCAGATGGCCCACATTTGAAAGCAACACTGTTCTTGTGCTGATGTTGCAATTCTTCTCTGGGCACTTGAGGTGGAAGTCCCCTTTTTTATTTGATGGTCACACACTCCACCCCGAGCGGGAACACAAGTATAACAGATACTTGCTTGCTTCAAGAGCTGCTAGGGTATGGACAAAGCTGGCAGTCAATTGCTGGAAGGAGAAGCCAGCTCAGGATGCCCCACTACATCAAAATTCCTATAGCCAATGTGAAGCTTTAGTGTATGTTTCTCCAAAACCTTTACTTCATCAATGTTTAGATGCTCACAACTGCTGTTCTCCATTAAATCTGTGGGATCTTGGGGGTAGGGGGGGTTGGGGACGACACAATAAGCCAACACACATGAAAAAGAAACATTTAAATCCCGAAACATCGTCATAAACACTGTACGAAAAGCATGTCAAAAGTCCAATGGTGTACTGAAGCAGATTACATTTAGTATTGGTGCTTCGGGTGATGTTTTGAAATAGTCTCCAATGCACAGACACTGATGGAGTAGATGTCAAAAGATATTTTTATAATATTTGGTCTCTTGCTTGCACATGAGGGTAGAATATCAGAGGCTGATCCACTTGATCAGCACACTCCTAGTATAGTTTCCTCACTTCCTCAGACACCAACATGGACAGTTGCCGCATGTGAACAGCACTTAGGAGACAGAGGTCTTTCTTGGCCACCCCCCATCCCACCCCGATTGTCATGCACCATGCCATAGCTTTACACATTCACAGGACTAGACTCCAGCATCTCACTGCAGTTTGGTGGTATACTACCAAATGCTCAGTTTCCTTTGAAGTGAAACCTCAAGCAGATTAAAAGAGGTAGAGAAAGAGCTCATTATACAGTAACCTTACTCAAACAACCCAACCTCACCAGAAACAGCACAGACAAGTTAGCAAAGCAGTCTTGACTGTACTGATTGTTCCAATATTGGAAGCAATATTTTACCCACTAGATGGCAGCAAAATAGTCCAGAGAGAGTTATTCAGGCCTACCACAGTAAAGCAAATCATTACACATCTCCCCGTGCTTGACTTTGGCTTAACCATATTCACACAGAATTACAAGTGTGATCCACACTCTGCGTTACCACCAGTGAGGTTGATAAATGATATCATACACATTGTGGTAAATAGGGGGCGCTCTCACTCCCTTGAACCCCTGTCCACGACTCCAGACACCAGATAAAAGTCCAAATGTTGACTTTATTCTTCAGCCACAGTGTACAAAACATCCTCTCCTCCACAATACTCATACAAATCACAATACTAACTCACAAATACACTAAACCAATCCTCCAGCTCCCAGACGCGTTGCCACCCTTCCACCCAGCTCAGCTCGCCGTCTGGGAACTCCCACAGTCCTTTTATATCTCTTGACCTGGAAGTGTTCCCAATCCCCAGTCCATGTGATTCTCAATCACTTCCACCACAGACAACAAAAACAGACCTATCAGCTGTCTGCCTATATAATACAAAATACTTAATATATGCACAAGAAAGTAAATCAAAACACACAAACATAATGATAAACAAAATGGACCACAAAAAAAAAGCATTTGTCAGCGTCCGGCATGTGGCTAACACAAATATTACTGTAAAAGCCAATGTTAGGAATGAGAATGTTCAAATTCACCCAAGTGTTTGTGCAATTTAAATTGAATTCAACTGCACATATACATTATGATAGTGATATAATTGCCTACTCCATATGCAAACACATAATAGAATAACATTCTTTTAGTATGGAAATGTAGAAGAACAATTAGCCAGTAAGAACCGCACCCCTCTGCTAGAACCAAGAACTGTGAGCTTAGCAGATTACAACTCCAGCAAAAGCATGCAGATTTGTGACCATACGGACAGACGTCTGGACCTACTGCATGTCCAGCAAGTGTAGGATAGGAGTTTAAAGAAATCTAACAATACCACAGGGATTAAAAAGAAATGGAAATGTATACAAGATCTTCTTTGTAATATTAATTATTGTTTATTGTTTACTCTTTACTTTAGTGTGAACAGTTTTTACTTTGAATTGTACTAATACTTTTAAAAATGAAGATACTCTGACTGTGCAATTGCTTGTACACACATCACACTTATTGCTTGAATCGCTCTGTGCTGTAAGTTGAAGCTGCAGATTTCTAGAAACCTTGGACAAATGAGGGTACAATTAGACTTTATTATGGGGTCTCTTATGTACAAACATGAACAGGATGCTTCATACCACCACTCCATGGGATATACCAAATACATGACACACATACAGACTCAATGACGATAAGACGAGGTGTCATCCAGAAAGACTCCCTTATGACTTATGTGGTTCTGTCACCAGACCTAGTTAAGTGTAACATTACACAAAAGCATCAAATACCAAAAAAACACCAACATGCAGCCTGCACAATCCCAGCCATCAACACACACAGCATACCAGTCCTTGTTTACTCTTTCAGAGTCCTACATTGGTCACAAACAGACATACAACAGCACCAGGAAAATACCAACAGCGGCCCACCAAAGCAGCCACAGAACTGAGGTGGGGAGGTGGTCTCAGATATCACTAATTTACACAAAATAGATTAATAATTTAAGAGACTTCTTTCCCCACAAAACAGTAGGCAAATACTACACACAGCACAAGTTTCAACAGACACAAGCTCCACACCACAGTCAACATCGGAGGACAGACAGAACTACATCACTTGCCAGACATCCTCAAATATTCAGACCGATGTGGATATGCTATGGCATCCAACGGCTAGCTAATATGCAGCAGGATGTTTGGAGAGACAGAAGGGTTTATGCTGGCCTTACAAGATCATGTGATAATGATGAGAAACTAGAGGAAATTTCTTCTTAAGTATGCTCACAAACCAAAAGAAATCAACTACAATATACCTTTAAAATAAGTACTGTAATTAAGAGAAGCTGGGTTGTCTCATAGTAAAAGGATCCTCTTAAATACAAAAAAAAAACTACTTATTTAAAATAAAATATCTCCGATATTTCTCATTAATAAACCCTGACAATTACAACCAAATCACCACTTCCACAATGGAACAAAAGAAACATCAGCTGTGAATTTAATGCACACAGAACAGCCATTCCAATGGACACTCTAGAAGTCCTAAAAGCCACATTAAGGAGGTTTGAGGGCTCTTGGGCTACATTCGTTTTTGGGGAGCCACCTACCCAAAACACTGAGTGCTCCACACATCAATGTCTTAGAATCACACCAAGTAAAGTCAATGATGACGACCATATACAGTAGACTTAGCGTTACATTTAATGACAGAAATCTAATAATAAATAAAGTACTTTGTCTCCAAAATGAGAAGATCTCTGCTCCATCAAAGTGGAGATCTTCATTAGCCATTGCAGCAAAGATGGCTGTTACAAACCAAGGTTTGATGAGCCCACTACAGACCCAACTGTAAATGCCTACAAAAACACGGGAATGGCAAACACTGTATAGGAACACAAGGCTTGCTTTACTCAATTGCAGCATTGTACCAGCTGGGATAAACTCCAACATTACCTCTAACCCAAACACCCCAACCGCCCCAAAAACCTGGTCTGGATTAAGCAGGTGAGAGAAATGACAAAGTCCTCGACCAGTTCACGGTTTTGAAAGCTTGTCACTCTTAGTGGACATCAGAGTCAAGTAATTCAGTCTGTCATGGAGGTCGGAGAGCATAATTCACCAGCTTGAGCTTGGAGGACAATTACTCAGCACTGCATTTGTGACAGACAACACTATGAAAAGCCTGAAAATATCGTCTATGTTTGGGAAGATGTCCTGAACGTTTGTTTTTTTCTCTCTAATGTTAAGAGGTTATTACTGAATTAACTTTCCCGCCCAGAGCAAGACCATTGTCAAAAAATTAAAAACAGAAAGAACTCCAAAAGATAAAATACAATTACTGCCTGTTCTAAACCCGTATCACAAGGAGTGCTATGGGGGAAATAAGCAAAAAGCCGTGTTAATAAAGTGAAATACACAGCACTCAACTTAGATACTAGGGAGACTACTGAACAGTGACATTAAAATATGGATCTTTTATATATAAATTATATTAAAAACACACACACACAACCCCAATAGCACAGCAGTACACTATGAACCAGGGGTCCCCAAATCCGGTTCTGGAGGGCCCCAGGGGCTGCAGGTTTTAATTCTAACACTACCTGTTTTTGCTGCTAAATAACTTGTTTTGAATAAATTTTAATTGACTTTTTTGGGTTTTTTTTTAAGATTTGTTCCCTGAATTTCTTCATCATTCCTCTGAATTGCTTAATTTCTTTCCTTAAATGGCACCCAAACAGAAATGAAATGTAAAGTCAATGAGCCAGCAGAAGACCAACTAATTCAGGGTCTGAAACTCCAACCAGTTGCTTAATTAGGAGCCAATTTTTGTTGTTAACTGAACCTGTTCTTTAAGTTCGTGGCTTGTTGCTGCTTCCATTGTGCAATGGCATACACTTCAGAAATTGTTGATTTTCTCTTTTCTAAAAGCACCGTTAAAATATTTTGGGGACCACACCAGCTGAGACCCTCATCTTTCTTTATTTCCTGATATTGTATGAACAACAATATTGGTCATGTTTTGTTTCATTTTGTATCTCATTATTGTTTGGCTAAAAATTAAGGGAAAACAAACAATTAAGGGGGCTGAGTCTTCAACTGCAAGTCAAATTAAAATCAAAAAGGTAAAATTAGGAACAAAAACAGGTCACTAATTAAGAAAAGGATTAGAATGAAGACCTGCAGGCACTGGGGCCCTTCAGGACCGGAGTTGGGGACCCCAGCTAGTATGAACCTTTCATCTCTCTGGCTTCTATCACTATGGCCAGACTACAGGGACCGATCACCGTTATTGTTACAATTAGTATTCTTTATTCCCCTCCCCAATACGTTTGAACTTAAAGGAATCTACAAATAACCCACCTGGAGCAACAGGGGAGCTACGCCAGACTTCTCTTTGTGGACTTCAGCTTGGCATTTAACACCATCTTTCCACAACGACTGGTGTCCAAACTGGCAGATCTGGGACTTCCATCACTCACCTGCACTTGGATACTGGACTTCCTGTCTGGTCACTCCCAGAGGGTCAGGCTGGGTCCCCACACCTCCACTGCTCTCAGCCTCAACACCGGGATGCCGCAGGGTTGTGTGCTCAGCCCATTTCTCTACACCCTCTACACATATGACTGTGTTGCCACTCACCATTGCAACAACATCATAAAGTTTGCGGATGATACGACGGTGGTCAGACTCATCTCGGGCAAGGAGGGTGAGCAGGCATACAGAGACAAGGTGGAGTGGCTGTCAGAGTGGTGCAGAGTCAATAACCTGCTCCTCAACACCACAGAAACGAAGGAGCTTGTTATTGACTTTAGAAAAAACAAAACTGACATCCAGCCACTCATCATTGGCGGGGCCTGTGTGGAGAGGGTACGGGTGTTCAGGTTTCTGGGTATTGAGCTGGAGGATGACCTAAAATGGAGCGCCAACACCAAGGGGCTGCTGAAGAAGGCGCAGCAGAGACCGTATTTTCTGAGAATCCTCAGAAAGAACCATCTCCCCAAAAATCTGCTCCTTGCCTTTGATCACTGTTCCATCGAGATTTTGCTTATATATGGACTCTACAGGGTCACCAGGACAGTGGAGAGAACAATTGTAATTGTAATTGTAATTGTAATTGTTGTACCCTCCCCACTCTGGAACAAATCTACAACTCCCGATGCCGCAAAAAAGCAATAGACATTTCACAAGATTCTTCACATCCCGGCCATTGCCTCTTCCAGCTTTTGCCATCGGGCAAGAGATACAGAGCAATGAAAACCAGGACAAACTGCCTTAAAAACTGCTTTTATCCAAAAGCAATCATGGCCCTGAACTCAGAATAAAACTGCTCCATATCATTCTCCCAATGGGCAATACAGACCTTAAGTTAACCAGTGCAATTTGTACATTTTGTAAAGTAGTTTTATTACTATTCGGTTTGTTATTATTTTCTCTCTTGTTGTCTTTTTAACTCTTATGCCTCACACTGAGTTGACTGCACCTTCAATTTTGTTGTTTCTTTGTAAAAGTGACAATGACAATGAAGATCTATCTAAAATAACCATTATAAGGAAACATGAAAAAAGTTGAAATTTACCACCTTGGCACAATGACATATTTGTTTGTGGTTTTGGGGAGGTTGTTGGCCATTGCTTTAAACAATCTATCCCAGAATACTACCCAGAAATAATCCACACGTATCACACTAGCATCACAACCCATCAGGAGCAAAGGAGTAAAAAAAGAATGTGTGCCTATGTTGACTGAATGCTGAATTTTCAGGAAATAAAATTTTGCCACAAAACCCACCAGGATTGCTTCAGGGCCAGCTTAACAGTATTATAGGCCCAAGGGGCAAAACAGTGCACTGGGGCCCATAACTACACAACAACAACATTTATTTATATAGTACATTTTCATACAAATGATATAGCTCAAAGTGCAACAACCACTCAGCAAGTCACAACAGAGTAGTATGGTGCCCTTATGCTTGTGGGCCACCCCCCAGGCAACTGCCCAGCATTCCTATGCATTAAGATGACCCTGGTTTGCTGCACAAACTGCTTTTGGGGGCTCCCTACTGACCAGGTTCCCATGCTACTACCCCAGTAAGCCCATGTTAAACGACAAGCGTAAGGCTACCCCACGTTTTAGTCAACCCACTCCACCCCCAAATAAAACCAAACATGCCCTGTTTAGTGAAAGTGTGGACTCCCTCCGTGGAATCTTGCGGTCTGTCCTTACAAGTTCTCCTTCATTACTGACACGCTGGCTACGAATTTGTCGCTTTACAACGCCAGTACCAATTATCTATAAATCCATCCTGTCAGCATATCCAACAATTTTGAATCCATAAGAGAGCGATTTCAAGCCTGTCCGTTCCCTGTGCTCCACAGTTCTATGAAGTCCGCTCCCAAAAGAGAAGCTGAGGCTGTCATTTGTCAGACTTTTGATGCCAGAGTTCGCCTTTCATCTCACTTGCCTCCCTCATTTGTGTCTTCTGATGTTGAATTCTGCTGTAAAAGTCAGATTTAAAAGCTCAACTCGTCATTATTTGTAAGGCTAAAATAATAGATTATGAGAAGGAGAAGCAGAGCCGGGTAACGCGGCCGTCCTAAAACACAGAAAAGACACAACCACATTCAAGGGTCTCATTTCCGCCATTAATTAGAGATCAAAGAGCGCAGATAACGGAGCCCGCTGGTCAATTCGGCCGCGTCACGTCACATCGCTCTTTGTCTCGGGGATGTTTTCTTTCCGCATGATTAGCACTTCTGATCCCCTGCTTTCACCTTTATATTTATGCTTTTCTGTTTCTTTCCAAATGCTTCACTAACAGAAGTTACGACTACTCACTGGCGTCAAAGAGCCCTGTTAGACGGTGACCTGCCCATGTCATGGATAATTAAGAGCGCATCAAGTCAAACAAACTGTAGAATATTGTAACTCTGAACTTTTGTGGATTCCGTAGTAATAAGGAATTATGGGTATTGGGGAGCTATTAGGATTCAGTAGGTAATAATAATAAGGTGTACTCTGAAACGTTCTTCGTAAAATGACCTCTTAAAGTGTATCACTTTTAACCTGTTTCCGTTTTTTTCCTTTTACTGATACAATATTATTGCCTATAGATATAACACAAACTGCAACTGAAAACATGAAGTGCGGCACTTTAAAACTAAAAGATGCAGTTAGGGCCTGAGGCTTCATGTATAAACGGTGCGTACGCACAGAAATGTTGCGTAAGAACGTTTCCACGTTCAAATCGCGATGTATAAAACCTACACTTGGCGTAAAGCCATGCACATTTCACATGGTACCTCATACCTTGTCATACGCAAGTTCACTGCTCCGTTTTGCAGTAGCAGTGCTACTGTTCCTCTGTGGTTATCCTTTCCTTTCCTGATGCGGTTTTATAAATAAACTGAAATTAATAGCCTATTGTTTATTAGTGTAATGCATCTGATTGTAATTAACCTGTAACAATATAATGGTCCAGGGAATAGCCATAGTATTCCAAATGCTAATGTTACTCTCATTGCAGCTTCTTTTTCTTCTTCTTCTTCATCTTTCAGCTGCTCCCATTAGGAGTTGCCACAGCGGATCATCTTTTTCCATATTACTCTCACTGCACCACTCGGAGTATTTATATCACTGTATCTGAGTGTGAATCACAGCAGCAGCTGATCGGAAAGAGAATTATCGGTATACAGCTTCAAGTACACGCTACCTCAGCCACGGCAAAACGTTTCAAAGCCTTTCCTGTACGGACCTCACGGTTCAGAAACAGTTTCATCCCAAGAACTATAAACACACTCAATCAGTTCATCAAGTGCTCATTGTAGAAATGTTTCTACTTATAAGTATAATCACCCCACTGTAAACTTGCACTACAGTTATTATATTACACAACCTGCTCCACTTTATAAAGCGCGTATTTACATATGATGACAATATCATTTTTAAGATTGAATGCAGCAAAATATGTTGATTATATTATACAGATAAAACTTTACCTTCATTTAAATAATGTATATTCTTCACTGGGACTGGCGTGAAGGATAGAATAATTAAACATGAACTACGAAGATATTTCAATGTTTTGAAGAATCGGCGCTCTAAGCTTACAGATGGCTTAATGTATATTAAAGAGCTGATTGTGTGGCGATCAGTTACTTGGAGAAAGAAAAGCAAGGACTGCAGGGGCGGCCACGCCAATATATATTGAATATAAAACAGAAAGACAAAATAACGACATTTAAATAACATTTTGGAATCAAAAATAATGCCTAGATTGTGAGCTGATTCAGTAAAACTAATGGTGATTCCAACCAAGTTAAATAATGACAAAATATTGTTGCAATCAGCATTATCAGCATCTCTGTTTTATTTTTGTTCTGTTTAAAGACAAGTAGTTCACTTCCATCCACTCTTTTAATTCACTAACACATCTAATTAAAGACAGCATCAGAGAAAATTTATTTGGTCTAAATGAAAGGTATAATTGGGTGTCATCTGCATATGATTGAAAACTAACATTATGTTTTCTAATGATAGATCCCAGTGGAGGCAATGAAAAGTGAAAACAGTAAAAAGCCCAGTACTGAGCTTTGTGGAGCACCATATTGAACTTCTATGTATAATGATGGACTACTGTCAGTGCATTTCTCTACTGGAATCAGTTTGATAAATAAGAACTAAACCAGACAAGGACATTAATTGTAAGCCCAATTTCATTTTCCAGCCTGTGCAATAAAATAGAATGGTCAGTTGTGTCAAATGCGCGCTTAAGTCTAACAACATAATTACAGAGGAATTTCCTACATCAGAGGATAGCAGAATGTCGTTTACAACATGTGTTAGTGCCATTTCTGTAATATGACTGGTGCAGAACCCATACTGGAATTTCTCAAATAAATTGTAATGCGTAAGTGTGGGACTAAAGCTGACTGTCAGCTACTGCAGGCACGGGAAGAACAGGCAAATTCCTTAGTGTGAAGCAGCTGCGCAACCACTGCGCCAGTGTGGTGTCTTGTCAGCCCGGTTGACACATTTTAAAAAGATGATATCAGAATTAGGAAACTTAATATCAATTTTTAAAATATCTTGTCATTATCAAATTTAAAAAAACATACAATATCAGAAACTTGAATTTTGCTATCAATAAAGACGATTCAATTATGAAAAGGCTTCCCATATGCGAATCCCGTTGTCCAAACCAGCGGCAGATGACAGGCAGCTTTCTAAACCCTATGAGGTAGTCTTAACAGCCTATCAGGTTCTAGTACTGGAGGCGTAGTCCTGCCCTCTCTTCGCCCATTGGTTACAGTCACACTATGTGAGAAGCATCCACTTGCAGAGCCACAGCACCATACATTACCGCAGTTGTAGCCCCGCAATTACAGACCCAGAAGTGACATCTCTGTCATTTCTGGACTGACTTCATAAACTTACTTTTGAAAGGTTTCGGCAGGTCTCAGCAAAGCCCGGAAAGTAAAGTCGGGTCAAGGACCCGTTCAGAAATTAAGCGATAAAAATGAGAAGAAAAAAAGTACATCAGACCAAATAATATCATTGTGAAGTTCAGAGGGTTTCTGCCATCACGTCGTGTCATAAATCAAACTAAACAATATGGATTGTATCTGTGAAATATTAATTTTAACATTTACGTTGTGTTCGGGTCTGTGGGAATCATTTAACATGTCAGCAAAACTAAAATCATCAAGATCTGTGTTAACTAAAAATAGTTTTTCGTTTACATTCATGAAACGAAATATACAGCATAATTACAATGTTTACACCACGTTAGAGTTTAGTAGAATGTTAATAATAAAAGTGATTACTTTTTTTAAAATGTACTAGGTATGTGTGCAGTATTGTACTAAACCAATTTAGAATAAACATTTAAGCCAATCTAATATTTTTAAACATGTATGTGAAGAAAACGGCAATACATATTCTACATTGAATTATGCTATATATTTATTGCATTATATAGAACTGCTCTAGTTTTGGTCACTTATTATTATAAATGATGGGTCATCAAAAAAAAAAAATATAACATTGGCTACAAATAATATCTCACTAAATAAAGATAAATACAGGGAATACAAAACATTCAAATAGAATAAAAGACAATAATTTAGACTAAAATACAACATAAAAATCTTGAACAAATAGCATAAATTGTGATAAAAATGCAAACCCAGAGTAACTGGACAGATAAAGGGGGTAAACTGAAAGAAGGGGCAGAATGTCAGGTCTGTTTAATGTCTTCTTAAACAAATGAGTTAAAAACAAATTGAGTCAGCTGATGTCATTAATTTAGGGAGTTCAGTCCACAGTCAGGGCGCTATATAGAGCTGAAGGCCCTGCTGTCACTGACAGAGTGCAGGTTAGTGAGGGGCACAGAATAAGAGGACCTTAGTGGGCAGGTGAAGAACAGAATTTGATATTCAATCCTGTAAGACACAGGGAGCAGTGAAGGTGCAGCAGGATGGCCGTGATGTGCTCGCTGTTGCCAGTCTGTGTCAGGACTCTTACAGTTGAGTTTTGAATCAGCTGGAGCTGTGATATAAGATTATATTATTATAAAATTAAGATAACGTAATTATTATATTATAAATTAAGGCATGAGGGTTGCCTGGACATGACATAAGCTACATAGGGTCTGACAGTGGGTCCAAGGATTTCATCCTGATACTTAATGGCAGTCAAGGTGCAGTTGTCTGGCCTGTAGAGGTCTGTGCGTCCATCCATGGATATGCCTCCCCAGTCTGACCATCACTGACCCACCACCAAACCGGTCATGCTGAACGATGTTACAGGTAACATAATGTTCTCCGCAGCTTCTCCAGACCCTTTCACATCTGTCACATGTGCTCAGGATGAACCTGCTCTCATTTGTGAAAAGCACAGGGCACCAGTGGTGGACCTTCCAATCCTGGTATTCTATGGCAAATGCCAGTTGAGCTCCATGGTGCCCACTAGAGGATGTCGGGCTCTTGGGCCACCCTCATGAAGTCTGTTTCTGATTGTTTGCTCAGAGACATTCATATAAGTGGCCTGCCTGCTGGAGATCATTTTGTATGCTCTGGCAGTGTCCATCCTGTTCCTTCGGTCCTGCTGATGAGTTAAGGACCTTCTACTAGGGGCCCTGTTCAGTTTTTCTAGAGTAACTGCCTGTCTCCTGGAATCTCCTCAGTGTCCTTGAGACTGTGCTGGGAGACACAGCAAACCTTCTGGCATGGCACATATTGATGTGTCTGCCATCCTGGAGAAGTTGGACTACCTGTGCCAGCTCTGTAGGGTCCAGGTATGGCCTCATGCTACTAGTAGTGACACTGACCATAGCCAAATGCAAAACGAGTGACAAAACAGATGAGGAGGGAAAAATGTCCGTGGCCTTCCTCCACCTGTTAAACCATTCATTCCTGTTTTGGGGGTCATCTCACTGTTGTGCCTCTAGTGCACCAAAGCAGCTGAAACTGATGAACAAGCCTCTCTGCTACTTAACTGACCAGATCAATAGTTCACAAGTTTCACTGACTTGATGCTGTACTTGGATTAAAAAGGGTTCCTTTAATTTTTTTCAGCAGTATATTTTAATGTAATATTGTGGTTTTATAAGTCACTACATAAATTACTGAAATACACTCAGTGATAGTTTTAGATAGCCCCACACTTCAGTCCTTCACAAATGCAGTAGTTTACAAACATCGCATTTTAATTTTTCTTAGAGATGCATGAAAAATCATTGTTTTAAATCTCAACTTATGATTACATTTTTGCTATGTATGTATTACTAGCAGAATACCCGCGCTTCGCAGCGGAGAAGTAGTGTGTTAAAGAAGGTACGAAAAAGAAAAGGAAAAATTTTAAAAATAACGTAACATGGTTGTTAATGTAACTGTTTTGTCATTGATATGAGTGTTGTTCTCATATCTATCTATCTATCTATCTATCTATCTATCTATCTATTATTATATATAATATATATATATATATCTATTGTTCTCATATCTATCTATCTATATCTATATATATATATATATATATATATATATATATATATATATATATATATATATATATATATATATATATATATATATATATATATATATATATATATATATATATCTATCTATATATATATATACCCGCGCTTGGCAGCGGAGAAGTAGTGTGTTAAAGAAGGAAAGAGAAAAAAGGAAACATTTTGAAAATAACGTAACATGATTGTCAATGTAATTGTTTTGTCACTGTTATGAGTGTCGCTGTGATATATATATATAGCAAAATACCCAGCGCTCGCAGCGATGTCATGTGTTAAAGAAGTTATGAAAAGAAAAGGAAACATTTTAATAATAATGTAACATGATTGTCAAAGTAATTGTTTTGTGTATTTGGCGGCAGCGTCACAAAGTTGTTTTCGGTAGCTGCATCAGAAAATGTACCACGATGTCTGACACGCCTCCTTTTTACTGTTTTCTCACAGCTTGGATTGCTGCTGTCATATATATACACACACACACACACATACATACATACTGTACATATATATACACATACATATCTTCATATCTACATATACACACATATATATATATATATATATATATATATATATATATATATATATATATACACATACCTATCTACATCATATATACACACACATACATACATACACACACACAAATTATATATATGTGTGTATATATGTATGTGTGTGTGTGTGTGTATATATATATACACATACATATACTTGTGTGTATGTTTGTATGTGTCTATATGTGTGTGTATAGGTTTGGTCACTGAGTGCAAGGGAAAAATAATAAATTATAGTCTATAAGTTATTAAACAGTAAAATATTAACGTTTTAAGAAGTACAGGTACATTGAAATTACATTTTCTATGTGAACGCTCAAATTTGTGCCTCTGGTAATGTGCCTTACCGGCATTTAAAGAAAATTAGTTTTGTGTCCTCTGCAGTGTTAAGAGAGAAAGGCTTTGGTTTGGGATAAAAGGAAAAAGGTGTAAAGAAAGGAAAGTTGCCTTTTTCTTTTATATAGTATAGAGAGATGTGTTCGCTGACGTTATGATCGCCTTTTGGGGACAGTCGCGGTGGGGCTTGTGTAGACTGGTGAGACGTCCCGCCATTAATCGGCTGTGATGGCACTGTCAGTCCTCCACTCCTGTGCGTGTCTTCATAATCCGAGCTGAGGACCTCATAATCGATATCGTGCAAAAGAAAGTGTGAATCGCCTTAATATTATTTTGCCGTGGTGTAGAAAAGGGGTCCGTGTTTGCACTTGTCTGGGCTATAGCGCAGGGGGAGGATGAAAAAAATTAAAAGTGCTCACTTTGACTTAAGGCAGAAGCGCAGTCAGCGTCTCAAAGGCCGGCACAGCTATGCACGCGCGCTGGCTGCTCGACTTTTGCTGGGCAGGAGACCCCAGTTTTGCAGACACGTTCATGATATCAAAAGTCTCAGCTCTTTGGAGGTCATTCATATATATATATAGCAAAATACCCGCTACCAGAGGAGAGTAGTGTGTTAAAGAAGTAATGAAAAAGAAATGTAAACATTTTAATAATAATGTAACATGATTGACATTGTCATGAGTGTTGCTGTCATATATATGCCTGCCTAAATAAGTCACCCTCGCTTTGCTCTTACTTTTTACCGTTCATTTAATCATGGCTAGTGGCGGAAAAATTATAAAATGGAAGGAGGATGGCTTTACCAAAACAATTATTGATGGCGAATCGATTATTCATAAAGCTTGAATTGGTGATCTGTTTTTCTGTGTTAACCTCATATTTTTCATACTTCTTCTCAAACTAAGGTGGTGCGAGGGTAAAATGAATCGGGATGCGCTGATCAATGTAATCGTGTACCAGGAAATCATGCATTGACAAAAGCTCCCTTTGCTTGTAATGCAAAGTGTGATTAAATGCATTATTTTTTAACACGTTATGGAGCACATGCATTGAAGCTTCTCAGCTGTGCTTGTGCTAAGAAAAGGAAAGATTTTAAAAATAACGTAACACGATTGTCAATGTGACCTTTTGTAAGTAGTGCCTGGAGGATTCAGTGTGGAGAAACTCAAGAGACAGCGTGTGTATTAACTTGTGGATTTTTCTGTGAGTATTTGGTGGCAGTCTGACGAAGTTGCTTCGGAAGACGGCGTTAGCTGAGCTCAGCTCAGAGCAAATTAGATGAATGGGAGGGGAGATGATGACGTGACTCCCCCACCCGCCTTAACTGTCAATCCCCCACAAACACAGTCTCTCGGAATTTGCATAAGCACACCCCTTCACCTACAATTTTAACTTAGTTACAAAGTGATCAAAACTCGTTTATATCCTCGTCCTCTCATTAAACTTGTATCCCGCATTACCTGTGGGCATGTGAAACGCCAGCAGTAGCCTGTCTATGAACTTAATTTAAAGTTTAGGTTTACACCTTGCTTTCTTTCCGAGGTAGCAGCACTCATGAATATGGTAGTATATGTCACTCGCTTGCTTCTTATTGTTTCGCTGCCTTCTCAATTATATAATGCATGTTTTCTTAAGCGCTTTTTGGAGGTCTTCCTGGTTTTCTACGCACTGCGTTGACAGTCAGTTCACGTGATTACGTGGGAGGCATGATGATGTCACACGAAACTCCGCCCCCCCACGTCTTTCCAGCTCAACTCTATTACAGTTAATGGAGAAAAATACCTTCCAGTTATGACCATTAGGCGTAGAATTTTGAAATGAAACCTGCCCAACTTTTGTAAGTAAGCTGTAAGGAATGAGCCTGCCAAATTTCAGCCTTCTACCTACACGGGAAGTTGGAGAATTAGTGATGAGTCAGTGAGTGAGTGAGTGAGTGAGTGAGTGAGTGAGTGAGTGAGGGCTTTGCCTTTTATTAGTATAGATTGAGGGACTTTTTTTTTTTTTAATCCGATGGTCACTTAATTTTAACAAGCAATGTAAATAACCTGTTTACTCTTCACCCTCAGATCACATTCTATTTGTTTATCAAGCAGAACTGAATATTTTAATTTTCTACACAATACTGTAATAACTGTACCATTCAACAGGCTAAAATGACACAGTGAGACACACAAACACGCTCATTATGCATACACACGACGGGTGCCGCCATTGGTTCCCCTGTGGCTTGGACTGTTCAATCTACACAATGGCTGGACATGCTGGGGTCTTTGGCACTTGTCGTCCCAGTAGCACGTGAGGTGTCACCAATGGTTTACCTGCTCCTCTCCTTCTCCCTGTTCCAGTCTCAGTTCAAGGTTGTCGAGATGACAAAAGTATTTTTTTCTGAGATGTTCAGTATGTTGAAAAAATTGCCTGTGGCTAGCATCCAGCGTAATGTTTTGTCTAAATTCTCCACTCTTCTTTTTGTAGCATTATAATCCATTATCATTTCTAGCCATGGAATCTCCTATCCCTGTGCATGTCACATTGTGCACCAAGGATGTGTCATTTGTTTAGACAAACTTTAAGGTCTTCACTGACCTATTCTGTGTGGCCAAGAGTTGAGATCGGAGCTCTGGCTTATTTTTCCTTATTGTGCTAAGCATTGTTACCTTCCTCTTGAGAAGCTACTGTCCCAGTTTGTGTAAAAGTAAGTTATTACATATGGCATTGTGGCCATGCAGCTTATGTCATGTCCAGGGCAACCCTCATGCCTTAATTTCTCACAGGACTTCCTCCATCTGACTTCCCTTTGTTAATGAAATTACATCCTCTGCTCTTCTGTATCTCTGTGCTTCCCCTTGAGCAAGTTATTCATAGCTTTGTACTGGTTTATCATTTTTATGCAGATGATGCTTAGATCTATTTCAGTGTTAAAAGTGACACTTCATTACAGCTTTCTCTACTCGCAACTTGCCTCAGTGAAATTAAATTAAAATTAAAACTTCAACAGAGAAAAACTCTTTAAAATTTAATTGCAACATAACTGAACTCCTGCAAAGTGGCACTAAAGTGTAACTTAAGAAAACAAGCTCCTCTTCAACCATTCTGGGTGATGATCTCAGATGAACTGCAAAGAATCTCAGTGTCACTTTGATTCCTCCTTTTCTTATTTCACCCATGTAAGCCACATTAAGAAACATTCTTACTTCTGTAACTGCAGGTCTACAACTGCGGATCTAGAACTGCGGTGACGTATGGTGATGTGGCTCTGCAAGTGGATGATATTGGACTATGTGGAAAATTAGTGAAAAATTGGCTCACCTGTGCGGGGGGCGTCGCCTTTGGCCTTTCACGCTGACAGGTCAGACAAAATGCTAGGAATTCTTCATTGTTTTTGCTATGAACTTTAGTGGTTTTACAAAATTATTAAAGTTTAGTTGAGGAGAGGTGGCTGGGACCTTCTTACATTCCTAATTTTTAAAACTAAGCCAGAAGCAAGAAGAATTCGGGTCACGTCAGCAACGCGAAACAGGTAATTGTTGTTGTTATTATTATTATTTGGATTATTTTGTATTATTACAGAAAGTGAGTCAGATGGAATTCTGCATTATCTCTTGTGCTACTGTGGGTGTTGAAGCTAAGAGAAGACGCTTATCCGAATGAGCCATCAGCACGATAGATCAGGTGACAGGTGACAGCCCACGCAGAGCTGCAACTGAGTATAAAAATGTAAAACTGGGACAAGTGGACAAATGTCGAGACTTCTGACTGGCACGCATTGTTTCATTTACTTGGAAGTGTATGATGTGCAAGACAGGCATGCCATTTAGTTTTGAAGTGAGGCATCTGCCTACCATTGTGTTAGTAAGGAAGGCTTCTTTTTGGTAATGAAGCCAAAGTCTTAAATTCTGATTTATAATCGTGATGACGCTGTCCAGAAGAGAGGTGTGTGTCAGTGGATAGGTCGAGCTGGTAGATCTTGAATTGTTTTTTTGAAGTGATCTTTCCAGATTCCAGTAACCAGTATGAGACACTTAAGGTGGGCTTCTACCCATAATTCCCAATTTGGCATACGAGGGCAGAGGCCAAGGTCACTTACTGACTTAAAACTGCAGTACATTTATTGTTATAAGGTAGTAATCCAATCGACATGCGACATATCTTACCTGTACCTGTAAACCTCTTACCTGTAAACGACAAATTTCTTACAGAATCCTTAAAAATATCTGTCCCTCTATCCTTTCTGGATATCCTTTCTTATCCATTTCTGATCTTTTACTGTCTGCACCTATTCCTTCAACACTAAATAGTCTTGTTGACCACTATAACTCAGCCCTTCATTCAGCATTAGATAAAACAGCTCCTTTAAAACATAAGGAGGTTTCCTTTAAGTGTTCAGCTCCTTGGTATAATTCAGAATTGTGATCTATGAAAGCAGCTGGCCGACGCCTTGAGAGAATGTCATGTAAGACTGGCCTCACCGTGCACATCCAGGCTTTCTCTGACCACCAAAGAGCTTACAGAGAAACACTAACTGCTGCTTAGAACACCCATTATGGCAGAATAATAGAAAGTGGCAACGATAACCCAAGGATTTTGTTTTCTGTAGTTAATAAACTAAATGAACTCGCATCTGGACCAACTACCTCTTCTACTGAAGTATGTGAGGAATTTGTCCACTTTTTCTGTAACAAAATTAAACACCTAAATAATTCAACTAACATAAATACATCATCTGTTTATATCTCTCCCTGTCTTTCCACTCCATCCAGCTTCTTCTCTAAGTTCTCACCAGTCATATCTGCATTTGTTAATAACGTGCTTTGTAAGAAGAGGCCGACTACTTGTGTACTGGACCCCATCCCCAGCACAGTACTTAAATCCTGCCTTCATGCCATAATCCTGCAACAACAATAATAAACTCATCCCTTGACACTGGCTCAGCAAAGTAGCTGAGCGTGTTATCCGACAGTCGACATTAGGACAATCTGTCAGTGTATCTTTGATCAATCAGTTTGTTCGGGCTGAGATTGGTTCAGATGTGTTTTTTCTCAAGGAGCACATTGAAGAAACACAGTTTGAAACTGACAACCATCCTTTCATGCTTATGTTTTTAGTTGTGTCTGTCTTACACAAACTAAGGCTGAACCATATTGCCAGACTGAATACTCTCAAATTACAGGATCTGAGTGAGTGAGAGGGAGTGTAAGTCTGGATGAGATCAGCAAGGTAGGGGGGAGCAAGACTGTGGAGAGCTTTAAATGTTAAGAGCAGTATTTTGGATTGTATTCAGTAGTGAACAGGGAGCCAGTGAAGTTGAGATAGAATAGGTGTAATATGTTCAGTAGATTTAGAACAGCAGATTATTATCCTGGCAGCAGAATTTTGAAGAAGTTGTAAGTGATGGATACGTTTTTGTGGGATGCCAGATAGATAGCATTACAATAATCTATACGTGAGGTGACTAGGGCATTAACATTACTTCAGTACTGTGTTGCATAAGAACAGGACAAGTCTAGAAATGTTTCGGAAATGGAAGAAGGCAGTACGAGAAATGTTACTTATATGGGAGGAATTATCCTCTTTAATAAAACCCCTGTGTGTGTCCAGGTGTCCGTGTGTGTGTGTCTTCTGGTGAAGTGTGCATGCGCGGGGCCATACGGCACATGTTCAGTCTCTCCCTGTGCAGAGAGAGAAACAAACACACACACACAGGTGCGCACGAGACAGACACACACACACAGTTGCACGAGACAGACGCACACACACAGGCGCGCGTGAGACACACACACACACACACAGGCACGCGCGAGACAGACACACACACAGGAAACCCCCTGTGTGCGTTCAGGTGTCAGTGTGTCTTCTGGTGAAGTGCGCATGCGTGGGGCCACACGGCACATGTTCAGTCTCTTCCTGTGCATTCCCTGTGCAGAGAGAGTGAGAGTGTCAGACACACACACAGGCGCGTGCAAGACAGACACACACACAGACTGACACACAGGCGCACGCGAGACAGACACACACACACACACAGGCATGCGCGAGAGAGACACACACACACAGGCGCGTGCGAGAGAGACAGACAGACACACACACACAGGCGAAAGACACACACACACACAGACACAAAGGCGCGTGCTTAAGAGAGGCACACACACACGCAGGCCAGAGAGACACACACACACACGGGCGTGCGCGTGCATTGTAGCAATGTTACTTTTCTTGGTTGTTTATTAAAATAAGGAAATTTTTAAAATGTTCATTTTTTCCCTGTGCTTAAAACTCATTAAAATAAAGTGCTTTTAGCGAGTGGGTCGTAAGGCTATAGCGCAAACTCTTGCAGTGTTAGTTTTCTCTGTTGTTCAAGGTTTTCTTAGTGTTATTCAATGCTTGTACATTTAGTTTACTATTACGCTGTGCATTCAATGGTATTATTAACTATATTTGTGCTTAAAAACTTACAAAAATAAAAAAATATATATTTACATACAGTTCATACACTGTAAAAAATGTCCATAAATTTAACGGTAAAACACCGTAAATGGTGAAAGTAAAATACCGTTTCTGAAAAAAATGAAAATTGCCTTATATTCAACTGAATATCTGTATATCTTAAACAGTACATTTCGTTATTTTTTGCAGGAAAATTCTGTACAATCGACATGTTTCTACCTTCAAAATATGCAGCATACCGTATACTGATATATTACGGTTATTTACCTTCAGTTGGAAATGATTGGTCACAGCGCATGCTTGTACATGACATGCACAGTTTAGAAGTCGAATGTTCTAGATTTTTTTTTTCAAATCTTTCGGTGAGTGTGCTTTGTTTGGATGGTAACGTTTGATACGATTAGTTATTTTATTAAGTAGAAAACGTGGTTATTTATTAAGTTAGACATCAGGGCATGTTTTATTTTTATGCTTTGCCTTTTCTAATTCACTTGTGTTCAGTCCAGTCCTTATGTCCAATTAAAGATTGTAAAGGTGTTTTTACTGTTAAATCATCATTTAGTGCACACATGTCTAGAAAGCACAGACGTTGCTCAGTTGGTCATGTCAGTGATGCATATAAACCTTTGCAGTCTCAAGTGCCATGCAGTAGCATAACTGAAGCTGACTCAACAGGATTTTTTGCAAGTGCAAGCGAGCTACATTTAGAAGACACAGTAATGGAGGTATCAGAAAATTTTACAGATTTGTATCTTAGAAACTTATGTCTATTTTACAGGAAACTTCAAGGGCAGTTTATTTTACCAGTATCAACAATGCAGAATATTGTGGAAGAGATGCAGAACATACACGAGTTAGGAGAGACCTATAGACTATGTAAATTAAATTCATTGCTTAATGCTGACCTTTCATTATCAGGTGAAGTTGTTACAAAAATTTTAGATACAGTAAAACAAAGTGACTTATTCATATTCTGCCATTCAGGGTCTATGAGAACATCACATTCGAGAACACAGTCATTTAAGAAACTGTTTAACTACATAGAACCTAAGAAAGTGTATCTACGAAGAGACGAGAACAGAAACGAGAGATTTGCATATTATGTTCCAGTGAAAGAAACACTGAAATCTTTGCTAGATTCAGAGCTCTGGAATGAAACAGTATCTCAGAAAGACCCTTCCACAGATGTCCTTTGTGATATCAGTGATGGTAAGATATTTAAATCCAACAGGTTTTTCCAGGATTATCCTTCATGTGTAAAATTAATCTTGTATCAAGACGCATTTGAAGTGGTGAATACATTGGGGTCTGCAAGAAAGAAGCATAAAGTTCTAGCCATGTATCTCTCTCTTGTTAATTTACCTCCTCATTTTCGATCCAGTGTAGATAACATAAAGCTTTTGTTGCTATGTAGAGAGAAGGACTTTAAAGATTTTGGCCATGGTAAGGTTTTTTCTGACTTGGTGTTCGATTTGAGAGACTTAGAAGAAAATGGCATTGCTGTTTCTGAAGATGCAGTTATTAATGGGACTGTGTATTGTATTGTTGGGGATAATCTGGGCTCTCATTGTTTAGGGGGTTTACTGAGAATTTCAGTCAGTCAGAGTACTTTTGTAGATACTGTTTAATTACCCGAACTGAATTTCATGATGACCCCAATGTAACTGGGCCACAGAGAACCATCGAGAGTCATAATTCTGCCACTGATTTATTGCAAGATGAGAAATCTGAAGTTCAAGGGGTAAAATTCAAATCAGTCTTCAATTCTTTAAAGTGTCAGCCTGGTCTGACACCCTGTCTTGGTCATGACTTTTTTGAAGGCATCCTCTCTTATGATATCTGTTTGTACTTGAGGTACTTTATAAAGAAGAAAAAATGGTTTACATACTTAGTTTTGAACAGACGCATTTCTCAGTTTGAATATAGCGGTTCTGATGCCCTCACAAAGCCATGTGAAGTTAGTTCACAAGGTTACAGGCTTACGGGTCAAGCCATTCAGAACTGGGTTTTTCTAAGGCTCTTGCCAGTTTTAATTGGTGATTTATTTGCTGAGCCTCAAGACAATGTCTGGCAGGTGACACTTCAGCTTAAGGATATAGTCGATCTCATTTCTGCTCCTAAAATCTCAGTATCTCAGATTGCATACTTAGATGTTTTGATTCAGGAGTATGTGGAATCCAGAAAAATGTTGTTTCCAGATATTAAATTGAAGCCAAAACATCATTATCTGAGACACTACCCTGGATTGATTTTGAAATTTGGGCCTCTTATTAGATTGTGGACAATGCGATTTGAAAGTAAGCACAGTTATTTTAAAAGAAGCGCTCGACATTTGAAAAACTTTAAAAATCTGTGTCTTACACTCTCTGAGAGGCATGAAATATTTCAGGCCTATCTTTCTGTTGGATCCTTGTTTCCCCCAGTTTTGGAAGTAAAAGATTCCTCTCCATTTTACTCTGAGGTTTATGCTGAATCTGTAAAAAGTGCAGTTAGACCATTTGGATTTACAAAGTCAAATACAAAGGTTTCAGTAAATATGCAGTTTAAAGGAATGGTTTACAAGAAGGGTCAGTTTATAATCATTAGGAATGATGATGTTTTGGAGTTTGGTGAACTTGTGGTCATTTTTGTCAAAAATGACTCTGATGTTTATCTTTTGACAAAGGTATTTGTGGCTGAATTCCTGCCAAAGCTCCATTTGTATACTGTGAGAAGTCTGGGTCAAATGAGGCGTTGCTTGAATATTGATGATTTGATTGACTACTATCCATTACAATGTTACATGATGAGTGGCTGCAAGGTGATCCCATTGAATCACGGCATACTGTCATAAACCAAATTTTTGAGGCATTTGTGGTGTATTGCTACATTACGGAACACCACTTTACTGTTAAGTTTATTAGCCAGGTGAGAAGCCTTAAAGGGATTATTCAGCCCAAAATGAATGTATGCCATTATGTTCTTACAGCTGTAACATCTGCTTTTCTTTCTTAGAAAAAGTAAAGGGCAAGTTTATTTATTTATTTGTTTTTTCAGTCTTAAAGAAAAGAACCAGTCACAGCAGAAGGGGATGAAAATAATGGCAAATGTTTCATTTTGGGTTGAACTATACTTTAAATTATTAGCTGAATGACAGTTAAACCCAGAAGTTAATAAGGTTCCATACCAGCTTATACGTGTTACTTGCTTGATTTAAATGTTGCTCATTAAAGACAGTTTTAGCTTTTAATGGTTGGATTTTGGGTAGCTTCCTCTTTCTACCCCTTCAGGAATGCACCCAGGGGCAGTCAAAAGCAAAAATCCTCGAATAAAAAAAAACAGTTGTGTTCATAAAAGTAGAGTGATAGTCTAAGAAATGTATTTACAAATATAATCATCAAGAGTAGGCAGAAATTCTGGGTGGCAGTTTGTGTATATGTGTTTGCACCAGTGACCAGCAAAGATCCCGCTTTTTACTGAAGTGCGGTGAATCATGCATTTCATAAATTCTTTGTGACTGTCTCATCTTTTGTCATGAAAGATATGACAAAATACTGCACTATCAAATCTTTCTTTACCTCTCTTCAGTAGCTACTATGGAGCCAGTTCCAAACAGCTTACAATGTGCTATAACTGAAGTGTTACCAGACCTACCAGTTTCCCTTAGGAATTCACTTGAGGACACCTTGAATTCCCTTGGGGGTCAAAGGTCCTAGTGACCTCTATTATGTCCAGGAAACTGACCTTCTGACTTTACTGAAGCCTGTCCAAGCAAGGAAATTAGTGAACTCTTGGGCACAGAAAAGTAAGTATGTGTAACTCTACTAATGTAAATAATTACCTTGAAATTAGCCTATTCCGAAAGAGTCAATACTAGGTTTTAGTAACCATTTAGTTGGTTATAGTAAGTGGTGTGAACGGAGGGCTAAGACTGATAATAATGTGTTATATGTTATAAAATGCAGGTGGTCGATGTTTATGTCATTTAATGACCTCTACTTTTGTTTTATTTGTTTGCCAATAGAGCAAAGCAGTGAAGCATCTGCAGGTCAGACAGTCTTTTCCTCGCCAGGTACATCCACCAGTTCCTCTCCTTGTCCTAGGCCTGGCTTTTCTGTTGGTAACCCAAATTGGACCGACAGTTTGAAAATACCATGGCTAAAGCTACCTGAAGCTTTGGTCCAGGATTTAGAAAGAGGAAAAAGACCAACTCCAAGATTACGACGGGAAATTATAAGGATTGTAGTTAAGGAGATGATGAAGGTGTGTCCATCTCCAAGCAAAAACAGCACAACTGATATTGCAAAGGCAATGGTTGCAAAATATCCAAATTCCCTGCAGGACATAATTGAGGGTGATATTATCGGCACTGGATACCATTCCTTGGTAAAACAACTTCAGGTTCGAATTGAGAATGTGAAGAGACCAACTGTTCCAATAATGAAGAGGCGGGATCCTCCCTCTGATGAATGTGATACAGATGAAGTTCCTCCTGAAGCCAGAGCTAAAGTTCAAGACACATATGGGTGTATCCAGTGGGAACTGCAATACATGCCACTAACTGAAACAGCAGAAAGTCAAACAGTGACACAGCAAAAAATGAAGAGAATGCATGAGGAACTAAATTTGAATGCAAAAGAAATACAAACAGATATACGTTCAACATACTATTCACAGAGAAAGGACATTAACAGGGGCACTGCTGTGGTTAAACTCTTTGAGGACTGGCCATTGTTGTTTTAGGAAGTTGGCATGGCTGTTCACTTTGAGAAACTTACGGGTATTCCATTGAAGGATACCTTTCTCAGCTGTGTTGATAAAAAAGGAAGAAGACTCCTAGACTTCCTGAAAGACGTTAGTATGAAGAACCAACAAGTTCAACAGGCTTTCATACAGGTGCAGATTTCCAGAGGACAGAATGGTGGTGTCTCAGAAGACATCAAAGACATGTTGCTGCTTCTGCTTGCATATTTTGGTGAACCTGAGGATAAAATGTTTCATTTAACAGAAGAAACATGCCTTGCTAAAGTCACAGCGGAGCAGCTTCCTGTTACACCATGCATTATTGTTGGTGGTGCGTTACAATTTTATTTTTTGCAGTTGAGGCTGTGTCTCTTTTGTGGGATGGAATTTACTATTTTACACTTAGTAAAAAGCAACTACAAAAAGACAGTATTGTAGTTTAGCTGGACAATTTAACCAAATGTATCACGTTTGTCCAATAATAATGTCTTATCTCTTCTCTTATTGGATAAAGAGACCTTTTTAATTGTTATCCATTTTATTTTTCTATTACATGGGTAAACTGTATTTGAAGATTTGTATCAACATATATATTATTTTTGTGTATTTTTTTTTTTTTACATAGGAACTTCCTGTTATGCCGCCAAGATATTTATGCTGAACATAGATCAACACATTGTAAACGACTGCATTACCACCTTCGTCGCTGCCCTTTGTATGATGTTTGGAAGCTTCTACTGTTTTAACATTCATTATCCAGTGGATTTGGCATCAACACTTGAGTTCCTGCAAAGGTAAATTTTAAACATCTTTGCTAAAAACATAAAATACTAAAAGATTGAAAAGATGTGATCTGTGAAATTTTATAACCCCAGTTCTAAGCTGAAGTAAGGTTGTTTGAATTGGATTTTGTGCCACACCTAACCTAGTTTTTTATTGTCTTACAAGGTGCTTCTTTGGTATTAATCCTGAGAAAGGGACCAAAGTGGAGTCAAAAAAGAAAAAACGTCATTCTGTGAACCCCAGAGCACATTAATTTCTGACCTTGCAATTTTGGAAGGAAATAGGTGTAAGTACAATGTATTACTGCCCCCTTTTAAAGACTGTTGGGTGAAAACTGGGGCTTATTCACAAATGTGTGAATGTGTACAAATTATTTTGTACATACACAAAAGCAAATACTAGGAAAATCTGGATATTTATAATTAACCTGGATAACAGAATTAAAATCATACACATAGCATCTCAATAGATGGGGCATACTGTAGGAAACATTTCAGACATACACACTCACACCCCATTGTATCAAATTGAGTTTAGTTGTTACCAGGATTATTTATGAGATCTAAATATTTACTTGAACTTTTCTGTTAAGTGCTGCATATACTGTACCTTAAAAGCAAGTTATTTCCGTCATATTAACACAAATAGATATTTATAACTGTGTTACATTCAAGCTTTTTTTGTGTGTGAGGTCCTATATGTGTATAAGAGTGTAAAATAGAGATTTGGGTGAATTCAAACAAAAGGAGCTCTTAAGATTATTAGTGAACACGTATTGTTATTAAAAATGTGTTGGCTTCAAATGAATATCATTAATTAATATAATCTAGGTGCAGTTGTCTTCTGGAAAACTATCTTAAATTATCTGTATACTGTTAAATTATAACACTTTTTTTTGTTTGTTTGTTTACATTAGGTGCCTTATCATCTTGGTCAATGACATCACTGCCCAGTTCCAGTTGCGAGAGACTGCCACACATTGAAAGTGCCTTAAAGACCAGACATGGTGTAACTGACTGAAACTGACATGTTGACATATTTGTTATTTTTTCACATTTTTTGTCAGAGAAGCACTTCAAACTCTTTGTGTAATTTCACATTTAAAGAACATTGTAATTGTCATTTAAATTAATGTTTCAGTTCAGAAAATGTAAACATTGTTTTTTTTTAAATAGTTATTGTTTTTTTTTATTATTCAGTAAACCACAAAGCCTGTTAAGTGATATGAGAGTGAAAAAAGTTAGATGGGAGAAAAAAATTTGAGGGGACAAAATCAAAATGACCACACTTTTGTGTTTTCATACAAAAGTACTTCCAGTGTAATATGGTTAGCACGAAGATTAAAGATATTACAAGAATATATGCGTTGAACCCATATGACTGAAACACATCACATGAACACAGCCGCAGCATCTACTGTAAGAAGGACTGAGAATGTGCCAATAACACAGGTATACCTTATACCAGTCTTAAGCTGGGCTGGGTTTGGTGACTTACAATTACAGATATTTTGTAAACCATCTTTTGCTGTAAAATGTGCAAATCAATAAAATATTACTGTAATTCATAAAGCATTGTACTGTTTTTGTTAATAAAAGAATTATGTAGCTGTTCTTTTTTAAAAGAACATACAGCTCAATTGAGATTATATTGTAATTTGCAAGACCTAACTCAGAACTTTATTAGACAAACTAATAATTTTGCAAATTGATCATTTATTACTATATTATATTACAATATAATGTAACACAATCTAATATATATTATTACTATATTATATTTATATTACTAAAATTCATAAAGAATTACTGTTATCTTTACAAGAAAGTGATGTTAATATTGCATGCTTTTGCAATACAATATATAGCTCAGAACAGATTATACCGTAATTTGTAATGCAAGACTGATTATTTTAACATGAACATTTTGTTAAAATTTCATTTTTTCATCATAAAATTTACGGTCCACATGAATCTGTACCGTTATGCAAAAAACATTTCAAATGTAATTTTTATGGTAAATTCCTGGTGACTGCAGCTGCCAGTTTTTTACCGTAAAATTTACAGTTTTTTTTTTACAGTGTACGGTCTGGAACGGATTAATTGTATTTACATACAATCCTATGGGGGAAATTACTTCGGTTCACAACCAAATCGGGTTACAACCAGAGTTTTGGAACGAATTATGGTCGTGAACCGAGGTTCCATTGTATTACTGTCAGACAAAATTACAGGCATTTTACGGAAATACAAACCGGTATTACTGAGAGAGAAAATTAAAGGCACACAATACAGTGACGCATATTACAGCCACATACAAGGTCCCTTGCCATTTAATATAGACTGTTCCTACTAATGTTTATGCACTACTGTTCTAGCGCTCGTTATTGTAACGGGCTTAATGTCTAGTTTAATAATAATAATTATTGTTATTATTTAATAATTGCCATTATTAGTGTATAAATGGATATAAATAATTAAATTTAAACTGTTCGCCAAAATCTGTTGTATGTGAACGATACTGGTTTAAATGTTATTGTTTTTTCATCAGAAAACCGTTCTTTCCGTCTGCTTCTAAATTCTATTGGATATTGGACTAATGGGCGTTTCTGCTCCGCTTCTTTTTGCTGTGAGTAAAACGCAGACTGCGCCACCTCCCACATGCTCTTAAGCAAGGGAATAAAACAACAATTTGATTTGAACAAATGTTTGAATCGGGCTTGATATTCGTTTTACAAAAACATATTATAATGAGAAAGTAAAAAAGAAGGAGCTGACTGAAAAGTAGTGAGCTGGATGTTCTGTTTTGATAATTAATCATTTTGAAGAGAGCAATAAATTTGACAAACGAGAGAACACTCAGTCCATCAAGCGCGTTTGTTTAGCTAATAGCTTGTTTTCCAGTATTTATCTTTATTTAGTGTTTTATGTTGATATAATTTTATATCTAATATTGTGTATTCCCTTGTTTTTTCTAAATTCGCGTGAACGCTATTTCAACATGGGAAAGACGCTATATAATTAAAATGTATTATTATAATTATTATAGTTTTTATTTATCTCACTTTAAAAATGCATAATGCTCAGTTTTCTTATTATGACTGACTATTAAAAGTAACTTTTGGTTTCTGTTTTTTGCAGGTCATATTTTCTTCTGATGATGCTAAGAGGGGGATTCGAACCCACTGCTTGTATTATCTTGGTTGGTGGGTCTGAAGTTGTTTATCCTAAAGAGCACTTTTAACATCATCTAACTCATCTCTCCGTCCACACGTCAAATCAATGAGATAGTATTTCTGTTCGTCATTTTTCTCCTCGATTCGGGGCGCCCCTTCGGTCTCGATCGCAGGGCCGACTTGGTCTTGGACCGTTTGCTTGTTTCGCTATGCCACCACTGGGTCCCTTAGACTGGGCTTGAGCTCAGGCCCATCTTCGGTCTGTTTGAACCGCGTGACCGGTTCAGGTCGCTCTCTTACCTCGATGTCGCACTGTAGCGGC
Organism: Polypterus senegalus; assembly: GCF_016835505.1. Taxonomy (NCBI): domain Eukaryota; kingdom Metazoa; phylum Chordata; class Cladistia; order Polypteriformes; family Polypteridae; genus Polypterus; species Polypterus senegalus. Next base: position 201,921,542 of record NC_053156.1, on the reverse strand, counting down.
GTACAGCGTAATCGCGTAGCCAACCCCTTCTAAAGAGACCATTTTCTATGTTATCTATATTAATACCCCTTTACTCGGGTTGGGATTCGAACTCGCACAACTCGTGCACGGGGGGTTATATCAGTGGTCTACCCGGTATAAATAAAGGGGTCCTTTCCTACATACACCTGGACTGACCCGTCTTGTAGCGGATGAGTTAAATTAGCACGTTTATCGGGGGGAGCTAATGTAAACTGTCAGTTAAGAAATAATTTGAAGTAAATCCTATAAGGCGGGTATGGGAGCTTGAACCCGTGGCTTTCTTTTCGGAAAGAGCGCATATCCTCCTGAGCTACTCGCCCACCCATTAGTAACCTCGACGTCTCCCAAGTGATGTGCGACACCGGACGACTAAAAAGGCGCTCAGCAGGCGACGCGGGGACGAAATCCGCTCGTTACTATCTGTTCATGTAAACCGAATAGCAACAGCAGACCGAGGTAAACATTTTTCAAATCCTAGCAGTTTGTTTTTTAAATGGGTCTGTACAAGTCACCTTGGATAAAGGGGTCAGTCAAATAATAACTAATAATACGCCCATTGTGGTGTTGTGCTTACAGAATCCCACTTTGATAATCCATCCATCCCAATGGTTGTATGAGCGCACTAATACGGTGGGACCCCCAGCGAGTGAATTCAACTGCCTGTGCTGCAACTAAGGAGCCAATTGTGTCTCTCCTTGTGTGGAGAGTTCAGCAAATATTAATAATTTAGCTCATGCACTTTAACGGTGAAGTCAATAAGAATGAGCTGATTGAAGAACAGTAGCCTGGCGCCAGGTTAATCCATTGTTCATCTTTGTTTCTTACATTTATGTTTATTTAGTGTTTCATGTAGATGTTGTTTTGTATCCCATTTTATATATTTCCTGTTGTTTATTTTGTAAAGAACTCAGAGCATAGGAAAGACACTATGTAAATAAAATGTATTATTATTACATTTGTGTAATTATTAGCATTTGCTTCCCTTTTGAAATGCAAAATAGTCCATCCATCCGTTATCCAGCCTGCTATATCCTAACTACAGGGTAAAGGGGGGTCTGCTGGAAACAATCCCAGCCAACACAGAGCGCAAGGCAGGAAACAAACCCCAGGCAGGGCGCCAGCCCACTGCAGTGCGAACTAGTCAGTTTTCTTTATTATTATTGTTATTATTATTAAAAGTAAGCAAATGGTGACTGTTCTTTCTTCCAATAAAGGACGCAAAGCAGCTTTTCTTTTGATGAGGGTAAGAGGAGAAATTTGAGCCCACCGCTTCCTGGAGTTGTAACACTTTTAAGAACCAATCTGTCTGTTGACGCTGCAAATAAAAGAGAGAGTAATGCTTACCATCATTGTTCTGGACCCCCTTCGACTTGAGCTCCATTGCAGGTCCAGCTCATTGTTGGGAGTCGTTCTGTCAAAGCCTTAACCCCTACGCCAGCATACCCGAGCTAAACCCACTTAAAGACTTCGCGCGGCTGATAGTCAGCTGAATTCGGATCCTCTTTTAGATTATGCTGTCTGGACTGTCCGTCTTCTTTTAACAGGCCCACGGACCCCCCAGGACCATCTTCTAACAGGCCCGTTCAGTGTTCCGACAAAAACGTTCTCACTCCTTGTGACATGTTATTGTTGATTTATTATTTTTTATGAGATCTTGGATGTGTGATTTATTTTCTATTTAATGATGAGGGTCGAGTATATCACGTGCTGTAAAGCGGATCCTACATTCTAATGGGGTACTTTCGCAGACTTTTAAATTTTTCCTTTAAGGTCCCCCATCCTGCCCTGTGATGGTTCTGTTCCCAATACTTGCTGCAATCGGCACCAGCTCCTCAGGCCAGTATAAAGCAGGTGTAAATGATGGATGGATGGTCCCCGTTCGTCTCTTAGGTTCCCACATTTTCGCTGAGTCTTTTATCGCAGTACTTTGAATTGGCAAAGATGTTATGGCTGGAGACACCAGCAAGAATGTAGCCAGTCAGACTTTTTTTTTTTTTTTTTGAGCTATCCTTTGGAAGCAGTAAGATCACCGCACACATAAACTCTTCTTTTACATTTATTTTTGATATCTCCCAATGTAGACTGTACTTAATATCCATTGTGAAGCTTTACAAGTGTACTTTTTCAGGGACGTCATGTTTTGCTTATTTTTATCAGATACCTTTGAAGTCCCTACTTGAACTGTGTTAATAACAATAATAGCAGAAATAAAGATTATATATTTTTTTTATACATTGCATTTATATAACCATTCCATGTACATAAAATACTGAACATCTCTTACAGGTACGCCAAGTCAATGAGAGGGACATACAGTAGGCTTTGACCACAGGCGCATCTTCAAAAAACAAACACAATGAAAACAGTATTTATGTACTGAGATGTTGTATATCAGCCACAAGAGGGCAGCAAGATGGCAATTTTGCCTTTTGTCGTTTATAATCATCATTTATCATTACTCTCGTTTCTTTCTTAGTTTCTGTCTTTTTATTTCATATAACACCTTTCATAGATGACAATATTGTATACTACTTAATGAAGGTCTAGTCGTTCTTTTTTCTTTTTCTTTCATATAGCGTCTTTTATATTGGACACTTTTATGATGCTCAAAAAACCTTCAATATTTCATTTGTTCATATAGCTCCTTTCACACTGGGTACTTTTATATAGCGCTTAATCACTGTTCCAACATTCTTCATTAGTTTCTTCTTTTCAGTATATTTCCTGTTAGTGTGGACACTAATGTATGGCATTTGTATCACATGCAGTTATTCTATATATATATATATATATATAACTGAGGGAGATTGTAATAGGCCCACTGCACATCACCCTTAAGGTAAGGAGTAAGTATGTGGGCCCACTCCGTCCCTGGCCTGTGGTTTCGTCAGGCCGTTCTCTCAAATTTGAGAAGATACGAATCAATGTCTTCTGACTCAATCAGGGGTACTAACGGGATGGGGGGAGGCTGGACAGCCTCCGACTGTACCACCTCTTTTACCGCAAGCCGTTCTGTGACGTCGGCGAGCTTGCTTCGGTTTTCCGCCACCTCAAGCTTCAGGGGCTGGAGCTCCGTCATCATGGTACTCAGTACCGTATTCAGGTCCTGTTCTTCACTTATTTTCTGAACAGTAATTCCTGCTGGCTACACCAATCTGTGAAAAAGAGACTAGAGAGACAGATTAAGGGTTGGGGAACCGTCCCCATATACTGTAGATAAACCAACTTATTTGATTTTTTGTACAGCACAGCAAGAGTGAGCATATACATTCGCTATTGATACTGGAAAGGTGTCTGGTTTTATGGCGGATGCACCAGAAATTGGTGCAGAGATGAGATAACATGAATGGGATGCGACGGAGGTGATGTCATCAGAGGACGACCGGGTTGAAGTCATCATGTGGGGACGGCTGGAATGTGGAAGTTCGTCCTAGTATGTGATCGTGTTTTAGCGGTGTTTCATGTATCGGGATTCATCTAGTCTTCGGTCTTTCTGATGGAAAAAAAGAGAGAAGCATCAGTACACCGTCTTATATCCCCATCCTGTAAATTTTCACTTTCTGGCTGCCTCCTAATCGGGCGTGTGTGACAATAAATATATGTGTATGTACCATAGATATATGTGTGTGTATATAATAAATGCACTCACTGAATAACTTATTAGGAACACTATACTAATACTGGGTAGGGCCTGCTTTTGTTCTCAAAACAGCCTTGATTCTTTGTGGCATGTATTTCAAAAAATGTCAAAAACATTCATTTGAGATTTTGGTCCATTTTGACATGATTGCATCATACAGTTTCAGTAGTTTTGTCAGCTGCACATTCATGCTGCTGATTTTCTATTCTACCACATCCTAAAGGTATTCTAGTGGATTTAGATCTGAGGACTGGGCAGGCTGAATAACTACACAGGAGGCATCTTGAAGCTGTTATTACCAACAAAGGCTTTTCTACTGAGTATTAAATACATTTCAGTAAGCACATTCAATACTTGTTCCCTATGTCATTTCACATTACTACCCCTAACTTAATTTATGGACTTACTTTTTTTTTTTTTTACATGTGTGGATTACTTGGGTTGTTACAGACATCTGCTGAAAATTTCATGTCAATAACCCCATTAGATATATACCAAGAAAAACGTTGAAGCGTTCTATAATTTTCCCCGCTCTAATATATATAATGTATGTGGCGCCTTTCCCACACTCCTATACTCAAATATTCGATGGGACTTTGAGCAAGGATTTTCAGGACATAAAAATTAAGCTTCCTTAGAAAAACGTTATCTGTTAAGAAGTTGGACAGCAACAAGCTACATTTACCCGCTAGACAGAGTACTTGATGACTTTGTGTTAAAGAAATGTCCATCTGATAGATCAAACTCATCTTCCCGAGAACGTTGGATAAGTTGTAAAATACATAACCATTATCGAGAGAGTGGAAGGTGCAGTGGAGAACACGCGCTGCCAGAGTGACACAAAGCCCTCGCGGTCCCCACTTGTCTGTGTTTGTCTGACGCCGCGAGCCCGGCTGCTGACGTCATCAGTGCGGCACCGGGATGCTTACAAAGGGGAGGCTGCTCGGCTGGTTGAGCGAGTCCTACTGGAAACTTCCTTCGGATTCGGTTTTGTATTGAAGTGATAAAAAGGTGCAAATGTGAAGCCGGACTCGGGGCACGTTGTGGTTTTGTGTTATGGTGTTTTGTGACTGCGTTTCTTAGACCGTCACGTTTTGCTGCTTTCTGTTATGCTTGCATGGGGCATGTTTGGGAGGGGGAGGAGAGGACAAGGGCAACCCGGCTTTTTGCTTTGGTTGTTAAAGAAAAAATAACATTGGAAAAGCTTCGTATTACAACTCTGCTCCGGAAATAGCATGTCATGAGTTGCGCTTAATTGTGCAAGTTTTGTCTTAGTGTATTATGTTCATATTTGAAACGGCATGATTGCTTTTTAGTGTGTTTCTATTGTGTTTGCTTATCCTGCATTATTCAGTATGTCCTGATTTGTATGGTGTGCATTACGGATTCTTTTCTTAATTATACTGGTATAAGTATGACGCAGTGCCGCTCAAATAACACACCATTGGCATTTTAAATAACAATGCATATTGTCTGAATATGTTGATTTTATATATGCGCTTGCATTTTTTAAAGACTTGGCTCCCTCTTTCTCTTTTTATATCCATCCAAAGTGTAGCAGAGAAACACAAAGAGACTGTCAATATCAGAATTCCCCAAACAGCATGGCTTCATGTTACTTCTATATTTAGGGTGCAGTTTTCTTGTGGTATGAGAAGCGAGACGAAGCAGAGCGTAACTGAAGTAGCATTGGGTGGCTGGCTGGCAACGGTCTTTTATTTAAAGGAATAGCGCGATAATGCAGTTAGTCTGGTTTTTATGCTCATTTTGTCATTGTGTCGGATCTGTGCAAGCGTTCAGACTCTAAAGAATCAAAAAGCCTCCTATTTTACACACTATTTTATTCTACTTATGCAAAAGCCTGATGTCAATCAAGGCTTAGACAGACGTATCAATTTCAAACCAGTTTAATGTCGTATTTGTTTGCTGTCCACGCATTATAATTTCCATCCATCCATTATCCAACCCACTATATCCTAACTACAGGGTCATGGGGGTCTGACATGGGAGACATTTCTTATATGGTTTAATTTCTTTTTGAAGAACTTCATTTCAATATTTTTTTGACCCAGTACAGCTTAGTACTTATTGTCAGCAAGTTATTGGTTAAGGAAAAAATATAAAATGATATAGGCTTCTAAATCATAAAAAGTGAAACAAATAAAATCAAGGCAAGAATGTGTTTTCCATCAACAGCAGTAAATGGCAGCTAATTAAGAAAGTAACTGTACTGAAAATCTGCAATCATTTAAGAATTTTGGACTTCCTGATGTATAAGCTGATATTAAAATCAAAACTTAAGTCAGACAAGAACATAGTTTGGGACACCAGATATGGATGGATGTGAAATGTGAGTGAGAGAAGCATTTTTGTCAGTGCTGCTACCTCCATCCATCCATCCATTCATTATCCAACCTGCTATACCCTAACTACAGGGTCACGGGGGTCTGCTGGAGCCAATCCCAGCCAACACAGGGTGCAAGGCAGGAAACAAACCCCAGGCAGGGCGCCAACCCACTGCTGACTGCACACACACACACACACCAAGCACACATTAGGGACAATTTAGAATTGCCATTGCACCTAACCAGCATGCCTTTGGACTGTGGGAGGAAACCGGAGCACCCTGAGGAAACCCACGCAGACACAGGGAGAACATCCAAACTCCACGCAGGGAGGACCCGGGAAGTTAACCCGGGTCTTCTAACTGCAAGGCAGCAGCACTACCCACTGCTCCAATGTGCCGCCATATTGTACATGTACGGCTTATTCATTTTGCAGGTTCTGAATTGTTTGGTACATTTTTTCATTGGTTATTCTGTATACCTGCTCTAAATCTGTTCTTGCTGCATGATCACTGGAGTAAATCTTAGGATACTGAGACTTAACTAGGTTAATTGAACAAAAAATTTTGTCCTGGACTATAAAATATTGTGTTGGACACAAGTAAACATGGGTTTCAGACTGGAAGCATTCAGGTTTTTGCTGCATTCACTTTCATAACTTTAAAAAAATTACTGCTGTTAGGGGTATGTATTAGTTTACAAGTGGGCTGGGGCACGGTACAGTTGGCCTGGCATGGAGCAATCATACTAGTCAGAATAAATGAGATTTTAGGGGTTTATTTGCAGACAAATGTGCTCAGGCATGGAACAAATTGCTAGTGTGAGAACACCCTTTATTATATGCCCCGCCAGTACACTAACTCTGACATGGGAGACATATTTAATATGGTTTCATTTTTTTTTTGAAGAACTTCATTTCAATATTTTTTTGACCCAGTACAGCTTAGTACTTATTGTCAGCAAGTTATTGGTTAAGGAAAAATATAAAACGATATAGGCTTCTAAATCATAAAAAGTGAAACAAATGAAATCAAGGCAAGAATGTGTTTTCCATCAACAGCATTAAATGGCAGCTAATTAAGAAAGTAACTGTACTGAAAATCTGCAATCATTTAAGAATTAAGAACTTAAGACTTAAGTCAGACAAGAACATAGTTTGGGACACCAGATATGGATGGATGTGAAATGTGAGTGAGAGAAGCATTTTTGTCAGTGCTGCTACCTCCATCCATCCATCCATTCATTATCCAACCTGCTATATCCTAACTACAGGGTCACGGGGGTCTGCTGGAGCTCATCCCAGCCAACACAGGGCGCAAGGCAGGAAACAAACCATGGACAGGGCGCCAGCCCACCGCAGGCTGCTACCTCCTAGCCATTGAATTCAGGGTTTGATTCATAACCTGGTCACTGCTTGTGTTGAGTTAGCACCTTTTCCCTGTGTCTATGACCTAGGTACAGTCTTCCCTAGGTTTTTGTTTTCCTTCCACATTGCAAATCTAGATCAATCATTTGTGTTTTTGTGTATGAGTGTACCCTGCGATGGGCTACAGCCACCGCCAGGGTTTGTTCCTCCTGATAACTGAAAGCAAAAGAAAAACATTTATTAATATTTCACCTTTATGATTGTTCATAATGAGTTAAACTTTCAAAAAAATCTTTCATTTTGTCTGTTAGTTGTTTTTTCAATATTTTATAATGTGATATAGATATGAAGCAGTAGCATGGTATGTTTCTGTGCTAATAAAAGCCATTCAAGTTAGCTGAATTATGACATTAAACTTTTATCTCATTCAGTAACATTTTTTTAATAGAAACAAAACAGGCCAGCCACAAATGGTATACTGTAACTGACCCACTGTACCCCCTGACCCAGAGTTACTTCTAGCCAGGCCTCAAACTGCTTTTGATTTAAGGGGTTATGTGTATGTAGGTTTGAGGCCATAATTCCTAAATGCCATATGGGAACCCTGGAGATACACAGTTAAGCCTTCTACAGTCCTTAATTAAAAGGACAATGAAGTCCCCACTCCTTACGTTCTTGAGTCATGTACTATCCACAAATGGATCAGAGGGAAGCAACTAGGGATGTTAAAATCCCAAATGATTGATGAATATTTTGTGTAAAGGATCAAAAATAGATATTTACATGGAATGCTGAATTTAATGTCAAATTATAGCGCTCAAAATTGGCAGCATTCATGTTCAGTATATTTTTGCTTATTCTGATGAGAACTGGAAGATTATGTGTGCCTTTGGAATGCCTGCTAGCATGACAGGAAGGCTTTATGCTTTATGCCTACATCAGTGGTTGATATTTAAATGTTGGAAGGTGGAGTTTCAAACATGTAGCATTGTTCGGTATTAGGATGACTTTCTCTTTGTCATTGTTGCCCTCTCACTGTGCACTTTCTCTTTTGGCAGAAGCAAAGTGGACTACAATGTGGCTTGTGACTTTTCAGCTGATTGTTTCTGTTTGTTTTTCAGTTTATGGAAAAGGTAATAAAGTAATCAAGAATTTGAATATTAGTCTTGGTGAAATTTGTTGAACTAGATAAAGCTTATTTGTGCAGGGCATAGTACACTAGTTTTTAGTTTAAACGTGTACCCATCTCCCATTACAGCAGGAATCAAGTGACCAGTGTAAGGAAGTAATGTGTACTTCATTTACAAATATTTATCATTAGAAATGCTAATCAACCCGGGAAAGATAAGATTTGCTTATCTGATATAGGGACACAAACACACGATGTCATAAGCAATAAATGCACAAAATTAGGGAAAAACATTCACTAAAACATGAGATGCTAAGCCAAATTTGTTAAACAAAAGGGCCAAGCCTTTTTCTTTAGTATGGTGTGATTTGGAAAAAGAAAGGAGTAACTCCTTCAGCAAAAGCTCTTGACATTCATCTCTGCTGAAAGATTCCACATACTGTGAAAGAGACACCCAGCTACTTTCTAAAATGCACTTGAAACAGTAGTGACATCAGGTGATGGAAAAAAATGCAGATGTTTTAACTGTGGTAACATTGTGTTACTAGAATATGAAAGTGTGGATTCAAATTACTGTGTAAAAGCAAAAAAAAACATAACCATGCACTTTCTCCTCAACACTTATAATTGGAAAGCCATGACACCTGTTGTCTTTCCAGTAGGAACAAAGCTAAAGCTGTAAGAATGTCTACACTTTTGTTTTAGCGTGATGTTCTGGGTTGGCTCCACTTTCCCTGGTTGCTTCTTGAAGTCCCTTGAACCCAGAACTGTTGACAGTCATAACTCAAGATGAGCCAGGCAAAAGAGGGCACACAGTCAGCAAGGGGTTGGTACAGAAGTGCCAAGTGCTTTTATTAAAATCAATCAAAAGTGCCGAAACAAAAACAAACTGTTCACAAGTGCAGTGCGAGATCTTCCATAAATAAGTAAATAGATAATCTACAAAAACAAAGGTGTCAGACGGAGGTTGGAAATTTCAAAAAATTATCCTCTAAAAACAAAGTAAAAAAACCCAAGCCCCAATACTTTTCTGTAAAATCTGGGTTCTCCTCAGCTTATCCCATCAGGACCCTGCGGCATGATGAGACGCACGCCAACAGGGGTAGTTATCTAATAAATCATAGGTTTTGGTGTCCTTCTGACAGCACGTTGGCAGAACTCCTCACCGAACCACACACATATCTCTCTCAGCCAGTCTGTTTGTGTCAGAAGGGAGACACTGTACAACAGGGCTGGTCCTACTCCTCTGCACTGTTCTGAGGGGCGCCCCTTCTCCAACAATGCACTTGAGCACTGGCCTGCTGCTTGCTTCTCCGGGGCATACTTCCAACTGTCTGCCTCCTTTCCGCATGAGACAGGGTCCTTACTGTCCTGCCTCTTTCTCCAGCCATAACCTCTGTTATCTGTCTCTTGTTTTTGATTCTGATTTAATCCTTTTCATTTTTGATCTCAATCTTTTCTGTGTTCTTTTCCCCTGTCTGCTGCACAGGATGCCTGTATACTGCCTGATTGGGTGCAGGTGTTGTCTTTCACCTACTGCTTGCATTTGCACGTGAATGCATAAGTACCCAAGTACACAATCAACCCAATAGTGGTGCACCAGCATGCACACTCCCGCACCTGTTCAGAGCCTGCATATTTCTGGACCCAATTATTTATTTAATAATTGTGGTTAACCATGGACCACTTATCACATTTAGGTGCAATATTTTAAATACTCACATAATTTTCTTTTACAAAAACTAAAAAGGCAAACACTGCACCTCTCTGCCCACTACCAATCCATCAGCATACCTATCAGTATTGTCTGTAAGCAGTAAAAAAATCTGTTAGTGGCACCATCTTTGCTTACAATGGTTAAAACAGCAAGAGCCCACATACATCAAAAAGTGTTATATGTGATGACAAACATTGCTTATTGTATTCACTATATTGTATATTGCATCCAAGAAAGTACTGACATTACTTCTTTTCTTAGTGTGCCCACAGTACATGGTACAGTGTCAATCTCACTAAAATAGATTTTCTCTAGATTTTTTTCTCTTTGCTCACTGCTTGATTATAACCTCGCTGCTGCGTTCATGCCTTTATTATAAAAAACACCAGTATGGGAAAACTTACTTATAAATTCTTGTTGCGTGCTTCACTGGATCTTGCAAAATTGAGGAGCTTCAGGGAGGGAGGTCTTCACAATCCATTTTACTGGGGTCTGTCAGAGATCTTGTTATGATACTTGATTTTATATAAGTTGATTTGTAAAATTCAACGTGTAATCTGAGAAGGAAGCTAAATCTTGTACTCTATGTAAAGTGTATTGTGATTGGGCGAGGGGATAAGTCTTTGGTAGGGAGGTAACTGTAACAGAATTTTTGTATTCAATATCAAATCCAGTGAAATTTTTCAATACCTGATAATGTTTCGATAACATGACAAAAAACAAACCCCACTAAGCAGCTTTTATTAAAGTACCTCCATTATTGAACAATATTGTGCCTTTTTCTATAATGTAATATTAAATATTGGCCAACACCTGCCATAGCGTACGGCAGTGTAAGAATAGGGACGGTAATTGGTGAGAAGGGAATTCGGAAATCAAGAAGAAAGAAATACTTCTTGAAAGACGCAGTTATAAATAGGTGTTTTGCTGCAGACGACAGATAATGAGTCGAAAGATCTAACCCTTGAAAAAGCCACGTACAACTGACCATGGCTGAAGACTGGTTGTTGTAGATTAATGCAAATCTTTGCAAACGTTTGTCCGTGGGACTTATTGATAGTCATGGAGAAGGTGAGTCTGTTTGTGTCAAGAAATAACCCACTGATAGGAACAGGCAGTTGCATAGAGATGACGTTTTACAAAAACCAGTTGACAGAGAAGATACTGTTGTTCGTTTTATAACAAAGGCTTAGGAAACAACCATCGCAGTATAACGAAAATAGCAAGGAGCGAAACCAATGCCAGTGGTCGAGAGAGTACCTTCCTGTAGCAGGCTACAGAAAAGACTCCCAGGCACACACATGGCCGAAGTGAAAGGTCACACGGTCAGGCTAGATATAGGGCGGTGACGAGACACCATAAGACACATCATAAGAGAGGAGCGGGGAACGCGGTAGTCCAAAGGAGGAATAGGAATTGAGAAATGAGAATTGAGAAATGCTGTGTGGGCTGCATGTGGGGGGGACGACCGGTTTTGAAGAGGAAGCAGGACTAACCAATAGAAATTGAGAAATGCCGTGTGGGCTGCATGTGGGGGGTGGGGGCGGTTTTGAAGAGGAAGCAGGACGAACCAGAACAGAAATATATATAAGAGATATAAATATTAACAACAAAATACTTGTATGTCCATCTAATAGTTATCTTATTATTGTTAAAATAAACTAGTATTGGCATTCATAAATATCAAAATACAATACAAGCCTTGAATTTTAGTATGTAACAGAGATGAGGATACCCCCAATATAACAACAAATAAGAGGTTCATAATCTTTGGGGGATTTCAGCATTAGGGATGTCATAATACTAACTTTTCTGTATTCAGTACCAATACCATTAACATTTCACAATACTTGATGCCTAATTGATATTACAGCAAAAATAGAAATCACATTCATTTCATAAAACGTGTTTTCACACCTAGTTAATTTTTGTGTGTTTTTTTTCAAACTGCAATTTCCTGGAAAATCTGATTTGTTAAGGTAGATGTGAACATGCCAATCTCACTCTGCACAATTACCAATAGTTGATCAGAGTTAGACTAGCAGGTTCACTCAACCTTGTACACATGATCGGACAAAAGTTGGGAAAGGAAAAAAAAATCAACTGCTAAAACAACCATCAAAATACATACATACCGGTAGACAGCGAAAAACTAATAGCAGTGCCTTGTGATGGTGACAGTCAAACCTAATCTTTAACCACAGAAGTGATGTGCACAGATGGAGTGTGATTGCTTTTTGGGTGCAATGCAGAGCTGTAGGTACATTAACTTTGACAAATGTAATATACAGTACCTGTATGCAGTGCTTGATTTGAAATCGAATGATTAGTGGTACTTTGTGGTGATATACTATCATTCAATCAGTTTGGTCAAAGTTTTGGGTCACATGAGACCCCTCATGAAACATCAGTGCACTGCCATGCAAAAAGTTTAGTTTAAAGAGAATGGCCCAATGAAACTTAAAGCTCCACAATAGTATACCATTCGCTCAAAGAGCGGTGGGGTTTCTCTTGTGAAACTTAGAATGCCACAGGAATAGCATACTGGTACTCACCAGTACGCAAATTGGAAATTGTTCTATTTCAAGCACTGAGTAAATGTTACTGGAACACTCCAAAATGAACATTAATAGCAAATATTTGCAAGAGTTACGACAGTAGGCATTTGATTGTGGATTAACTAAACTGACTATGTTCATAATTTGCATACTGGTGAGTACATTTACAACTTCATACAGTTAAAATTTAGCTCACTTGGTATGTCTTCTGTCATAAAACTGAAGCATATCATTTGAATGCCCAGAGCAGAACTTGCCTTCCTTTGTACACTTGCCTAATGGAAATGTTTTGTTTTCATACCATTTGTAATCTTACATATTTTTCATCCATTCTTCTAGTTGTACAATAATAAATGTTTTGTTCATAGAGGTTTGGTAAATAAACAAAATAATTATGGAAAATGAAGCAGTATGCAAACACAGCTAGTGTTAACCTGCAAAGGTATTTTTTCCTGGGGAAAAATGTTTCTGGCCAACGAAAGAAGTCCATGATACACCTACAGAATGTTTATTGATATATTTAGTTTGCTTGAAAGTCTGTAGTGTGAAATGTAACTAAACTAACTGGAAACTGAAATAAAGGAACAAATTATCCCTAGATTGGGAACAATGCAAACAGACTAGGAGAGTGAAAATGCCTTAAAAGTACCTTTTAAGTGAACAATGCTGTGCCTTTTTTTGTAATACAGTACAGAATATATACATACTAACAGTAACATCAGCTTTAAAATTGTTATATATTCTTTAAGTAGTTACCCTGCTATCATTTAAGTAAACTATTATTGGCATTCATAAATATCAAAATACAATACTAAGCTTTAATGTAGCTTATGATTCATCTAGATAAACAATGTGACAAACAAGTATGATTAATTTAGCAAATTGTAAAATGGTTCAGGATATTTTCATTTCAATAAATTCTTTTAAGCATTCTTTTAAAATCTGCTTTGTCATAGAACCATTTTTTTTAGATTTGTAACATTTGCTATTGTAAGATTTATATTTGCAACATTAACTGGTTAAAAACTTACTAACGATTTTTATTTAACAAATGAGTCAAATTAATTGAATTTTCAAATATCACAAACTCCTGATACTTTAATTTTCCAAATCTCTCCCACTTTTTTATTTTTGTCCCAACTTTAAGGATTCCTATTTGAAATCAGACTTGCCAGTTTTACATTAATCCATTATTTCAGAATTTCTGTAAAACACCTTTGTTCTGCTCTAATTTGTATAAGATACCTAGAAAATATTTTGTTATTGTTTATGTCCATGTATAAGTCCACAATTGAAACATCAACTACATCAACTACATTGTTTTATCTGTTGCATGATTGCACTTTCAAAGCACGTACAAATTTATTTCTGAACTAACTGTATAATAGGATAAAAGTGGCAATAACGTGTGTGTATGTCTCTTGAACACAGAGCATTTCCAGACATGACTTCTGCTGCTTTTTTTTTCAGCATGGTTTAATATGGTGGAGTAGCATCACCACTGTGAGCAGTTTTCATTTGTACTTTTTACTCAAGGTTTTCTTAGGTACAATTTTTACTTTGGAAGTAATTCATCTGCTTGCATTCACACCAAATGCAGCACCAACTCAACAGTAACAATACTGTAAAAAAGCTAATACCGTTAAGTGTTTGGGATTATAGTATCGAATTGGTACTTAAGTTATGGTTCATTTGACGTTCCTATTGGATTCTGTGATGGTGAACTGTCCAGGCCCTGGTGCAGCAAAGCAACTCCAAAACATTACATTTTACTATGTGCTTCACAGTTAATATCCAGTTTTTTTGGTCAAATGTTGTGTTTGGTTTTCTCCAAACATGTCTTCAGGTACTATGGCCAAATCAGATTGTTGGCCAAATCAGATCAGATTGTTCCAGAAGTTGTATCGTTTGTCCAGGTGTTAATGGGCAAACTTTAATTTTTTGCTCTGTTATTTTTCCTGGACAGCAAAGGTTTCCTTCTGGCACACCTCTTATATAGGTCTAACTCAAGCAACCATTTGACATTAACAGTGGCAAGAGCTACTTGTGGGTCCCATGATAAAGTTTTGCAGTTCTTAGAAACTTCTTTCAGTATCTTGCATTGATTTGGATCCAACATGACATAACTGAATGTAAACTATTGCCACTCTCATACATAATTTTTGTTTCTTCCTAGGCTAGTTCCCTTCTAGCCTAATTTTGATACATTTTCTGACATAAATCTTGAAGAATTTAATCTGTCTGCATATGTTGCTATTTATGGTCTACCATTTGACAATCTAAACCTATCAAACCTATAAAAGCTCATTCAGACAGTCTGGGATTTTCATCTTCTCTTCTTAATCTATTATTCTTAACTAGTGAAACATGTGGACCCACAGTTCTAATATATAATGCAAATAAAATCAATTAAAGATAAAGAAATATTAACACCTCCTGTGTTACTACTTTTAGTTCATCTAGAAATTATAATGAATTTTATCATTTCTGGTGGCTGATCTCGAGCAATGAAAATTTTACTATTTTGACAACACATTTTTTTGTTTTCAATGTGCACTAATTTGCCTTCATCTTATTTCTTGCCTTTCATCAATCACCTGCGATTTGCTTGATGCTCAGCAGATATTACTGCACTTCTTTTTCTTTCTGCTATTATGGTGGTTATCACTTGTTGTTTCATACAATTTGCTATCATCTATACTAATAAAAGGCAAAGCCCTCACTCACTCACTCACTCACTCACTCACTGACTCATCACTAATTCTCAAACTTCCCGTGTAGGTAGAAGGCTGAAATTTGGCAGGTTCATTCCTTACAGCTTCCTTACAAAAGTTGGGCAGGTTTTATATCGAAATTCTACGCGTAATGGTCATAGCTGGAAGTAGTTTTTCTCCATTTACTGTAATGGAGATGATCTTGAACGCCGTGGGGGCGGAGTTTCGTGTGACATCATCACGCCTCCCACGTAATCACGCAGTACATAGAAAACCAGGAAGACATGCATTATATAATTGAGAAGGCAGCGAAACAATAAGAAGCGAGCGAGTGACATATACAACCATATTCATGAGTTCTGCTACTTGAAACAAAGCACGATGTAAACCTACACTTTAAATTAAGTTCATAGACAGGCTTCCGCTGGCGTTTGTAATTTAGTGCCTGCCCATATAAGGCCGTCCGTCAGCGGCAATCCAATAGCAAACTCCCACTAAATATTCACGGGTGAAGGACTGTGCTTATGGAGAGGAAGATGAGATGGTCAGGGGGGTGTTTGACACAAACTCAGCGAAACTGCGAGAGAAAGGACTAAGGTAACATTAAATACAGCCATGGACATAGCACGAGATGGCACCAGCACAGCTGGGAACCTTCGATGCATGTACACCGAGTGGCTCACGTGAACTGACGCAGTGCACAGATAAAAAGCAACAGTTCCAAAGAGGCTGAACAAAAACCGAATTACACAATTGAAAAGGCAGCAAAAAATATGAAGCGTCTGATACAAGCATATTCATAAATCCAGCTACTGCGGAAACAAAGCACACGGTGGAAAAAGTCAATGTCCCGCTAAAGGAAGACAGTGTAAAAACCCGTGCATGCAGTGTGTCAGGTCTCAGATAAAGAAGAAGACGAGCTGTTTATTGATGCAGTAAGAAACGAATCGATGAATGAAACCTGTCATCTTTACAACGATTGACAAACACGGAATGTAACTTGAACACAACACATCCTACAAATACGAACCTGATTGAAAGAAATAATGATAATCAAATCCTTGATGACAGCAACACTCAGTAACACTCACAAAACAAATACTGTATATTGACAGTCATGTTACGTTATTTTTAAAATGTTCCCTTTTCTTTTCTAGCTTTTTAACACACTACTTCTCGCTATGACGCGGTATATATATATGTATATATATATCCCGATCTACATACTCGAATAATGGATACTTTATTCGCCATCAATGATTGTTTTGGTAAAGCCATACTCAGTGTATTCATTAGATGAACGGTAAAAAAGTAAGAGCGAGGGAGGATGACTTATTGAGGCATGCAGGCTGTAGTGCGTCAACTCTATCTGAATTGCTCGATCACATTTGAAAAATATATCTTTTCAAGTTCTATTTAGTCCATATGTGTCAAACTCAAGGGCAGGGCCACATCCGCCCGCGTGTAATTATATCCGCCGCGAGATCATTTTATATACTGTATTATTGTTATTAATGGCCCGGATATATGAAGCGCTGGTAACACAATAAACTACAGATCCCATAATGCAGCGCTTCAGCTGCCTTGCCGAACACTTACCACGTTAATCAAGTCTAGCTTATGATGCTGCAAGTTCACACGATGCTGAAGAGAAAAGTTGATTCTGAAAATAGAGCCTTTAAAAACCGATGGGAGGCTGAGTATATGTTTACTGAACCCGTGTGTCTCATTTGTGGAGCTAATGTGGCTGTAATTACAGAATTTAATCTAAGACGGCACTATGAGACAAAACATCAGGGTAACCTGAATGCAATGCAGAAGATACAGAAAGCAGAAGAATTAAATAAGAATCTGACACTTCAGCGGACGTTTTACCCGTGCACAATCACAAAGTGATTTCAAGTGAAGCTGCTTTTATGGGAGACACAAATGCACCAGTGCAACCCTGTTGCCAAGTAATGTTAAACCAAGTCGTCACTACGGTGTTCCCAAATCGCACTTTGCTGATAAACTGAGCGCACTGCTGAGTTTGCACGGCGCTTTGGTGACTTTGAAGAACAAAAAGTCCGTCTACATGCGGCTCGAACCTTGTGCATGTTTGGTAGCACATATCTGTGTGAGAAGCTCTTCTCAGTGATAAAGACTAACAAAACAGCACACAGGAGTCGCCTCACTGATGAGCACCTGCAATCCATCCTGAGAATCTCCACAACACAGAACCTCACACCAAACATAAACGAACCTGTTGCCAAAAAAAGATGCCAGGCGTCCAGCTCTAAAATGACATATGAGCAAAGACAACTGAATGATTTGATTTGTTATTGCTGAAAGGAACACATTTTATTTATATTTCCAGGTTTTGTTATGCAGCATGTTCATATTTGAATTTGTATAATTTTGACAGGATATATTTTTATGGAGAGCAAAATCTTTTGGGATATTTAAAATCTAAGTTTATTTTTATATTAAATTACATAAGAGTAAAGAAATTTGAATGTTTGTTCTTTTAACGTTTACTTTATTTCTAACTTGTATAATTTAGAAAGGATATATTTTTATGGAGAGCAAAATATTATAAGTTTTTTGAGTTGATTTATTCAGGAATAATATTCCTGTCTGTTTTTACCATTCCTACCAAAGATATTTCTGTCGACTAAATAAAAATTCCTTCTATTTAAAATTTAAATAGAACTTGAACAAATACGATAGTTCATAATATCCACGCAGACTTGCATGTAAGAGCGGAGTCATCCGTTTTAACAAGCAGCGTATTGCACTGATACTGAAATAGCTGTGTGTGTATATATGTAGATATGTATGTATATGTATATATATGTATTTGTGTGTATATATGTGTGTGTATGTATGTATGTGTGTATGCATATGTATGTGTATATATGTAGATATGTGTATATGTGTATATATGTGTATATGTATAGATATGTATATATATATATGTATGTGTGTGTGTGTAAGTAAATAAATATATATACATGTATATATATATATATGTGTGTATATATATATATATATATATATATGTATATATATATATATATATATATATATATGACAACAACACTCATCACTCACAACAGTGACAAAACAATTACATTGACAATCAGGTTACGTTATTTTCAAAATGTTTCCTTTTCTTTTTCATTGCTTCTTTAACACACTACTTCTCCGCTGCGAAGCACGGGTATTTTGCTAGTTTATTTATATTTATTAAAGTTTGATGTTCAATGATCAGTAACACAATACTTAGCTTGATTATGAATTCTGACCACGTACCATGTCTTGAGCGATTATCAATAGAAGGGCTTGTAGGGACGATGCTAATACTACAATTAACTTTTTTGGCCACTAGGTTGCCACAACCTAAATTTTTTTAATTTCCAGAATATATCAGCTTATATTTAGGATTACTTCTTCCTTGTTTATGTACTTCCATGTCTTTTTTAAGACTAAGATCTAGGTTCAGCCCCAGTAGTTTGCAAGTAATCATATGACAGACAGACAGATCTTAATATTTTAGATTTTTAGATTGGAAGAAAGTTACCGTATGCAGTGGAACCTCGCGTCACGAACGTCTCGGACCACGTACAAATCATATAGCGGGTCCACAGCTCACTTCAAGAGGCCAGTTTTAAATAAATAATCGCCGCGCTTGCATCTTAGTGAGGGGGCATGGTGGTTGATTGCTACAGCACGAGGCGGCTAAAGGGAGGAAAAAGAAAAGAAAGACAGAGACGGACTCATTTCCTTAGCCCTAGTGCTAAATATTTGGCAATCTCCATCCAATTATCCATCCAGCCATTTTCTTATACACTTATTGAGTTATCTTTATATCGACTCCCATGTGTGCTTTTGCTTCAATAAACCATGTTTTAATACCTTTTATTTTTTTGTGGCACATCTTATATCCAGGCCTGGGCAGCTAACTTCCTCTTCAGTCCTGACTACACTCTGTCCTTTTGATAATTAAAAAGCAATGGATTAAGTAAAGTAAGAAGCCTGTAAGAAACAGTCACCTAAGAGCAACCATAATTAATTGGAATACTGTATTAGTATGTGCCTTCATTTTCATGTGTTTTTTTTAATGTTAGCAAAATGGGAGTTTAGTTAGTGTATTAACAAATAATGGTATCAAATAGACATATTTAATGCATGTGCTTGTCAATAGCTGATATCTAGGTGTCAGTAGAGCTGTAGTATTAGATTAGTAGTTACATTTCCCAAGTGACTTATACCTGCTTTGGTAGTATCTATTTTCCAGGTTCTTTAGCTTGGTATCTAAGCTTGGAACCTAGGTGACAATAATTATGTTCTGATACCCTAGGTGTTTGCAACACTTTGGTGCAGTGCCAGGCCTGCTTTTTCACAGCTCCAGAACACTGGGTTCAAAACACTAAATATCTAAATATCTATGTAAGTTTTTACTCCATGCTGTCTTTCTATTGAACAAGTAGGACTACATTATTATACGTACTTTAGGTACAGATGAATGTGTTTGAAATGGATTAAAATGATACACAAACTAAACTAACAGGAAGATTCACACTGACAAATGAAGAAGTAGGAACATGTAAAATAAAATGCAGCCAGAGGTTGAATTGTCGGCTTCAGTAAGACATCTGATAGTTAATGTTGCTGTTTCTTTGTTTCCATTAATAATAGCCAAGACAGTTTTACATTGTTAATTGCTGTGCTTTTTGCAATTTGGCAGATGTATTATGCAGCTGGCACTAGCCTAGCTGCTCTTGTGTGAGACATGGGGAACTTAGCTAAGTTTAATAACAAATCTTTTGCATGTTACAGTCTTTTAACAATTATTTTCAGTATGGTGTAGGTATTTTGCCAAGGCAATGCCAGTAATTGTTTTTTTTTTGCACTGTGCCACAGAGGAGTGGATGAGCAGTATCAAATGAAGTACTAGCTTAGAAAGAAATAACTACAGTAATTTGCTTAAGATTGTTTACTTTTTAATTCTGTGTTACAATTGGTTAATTGTCTAAGGGGAATGGTTAAAGTAAGTAGCAATCCAAAACTAAAATGAAAGGTGAAAGAGTTTGGTATAGAAAGGGGTTATTGTGACATCTGGAGCCCAGTGTTTGTCTGTATTTTTGCAAGCAAGTGAAGAATATCTTTCGTGTGGGCCAGTTCCAAAATGTTCTTAGTTGGTTAATGGGATAGAAGCTTCAGCTTAACGCTGTGCATTTGAAGTTTATATAGGACTATGAGAGGGTCATTTTGACTGAATCCATTTATTCAGTTTTTTGTGTATTTGAACTGATGGTTGCTCATAAATGTACCAGGTAACATGGAACCTGGTGCCAAACATCAGTGATTAACTCTGTATACATCTCACCTTATTTAAGGCCTATTTGTTGGTGACTGTCATGTTAATCAAGGTGATTACCACTTGGCATTGATATGGCCCAAAGTGTCAGGGCCTTTTTAAAAATCTCAGTAGTGCTTTGAGCTTGTTCAAAGTCTCCATATAAATAAGTGTATTATTATTACAATTAAAAGAATGCTACCAGAATTCTGTTACTTTTAATCGTACATGGGTCAGTGGTATTTGTAATTGCTGAACAGCAAAGTCTGTTATCCCACTTTTTTATTAAGTGAAAATCTTGTTCAATATAGTTTTAAGACTGCAGCTAGCTGTGACAAACATTGTAGCCTAATATGTAAAACCACGTTCACATTACTACATTTTTGTTTAAAAACACAGACATTTGTCTCCATTTTTGCCTCTCATCCACACTATACTAGCGTTTTCAACTCACAAAAATGAATACAGTACTGTACTTCTAAAAGTGCTCTCCAAAGCTGCATAGTTTTAAAAATGACAATGTGGAAGGGCAAAAACTTAGCAGACTCCATCACACTCTGATTAGTTCATGTTTATTACGTGGCTCTTTCTTGACTGGATCCTGCTCATTACAATGTCTTATTTCCTGATTAGTTACCCATCACGGAAGAAAAACATATTTCGACATGTCAGGCATTGAAGAGTTGCTTTCTATGACGCTTGTTGTGTTGTTTACCTGTATGCATCTATATTGCATTTTGTATGAATTTGAGAAATCATGGTTAAACAACTAGTCACACCACATGATAGTCACCAGTCATATACAGTATGTGCTCAGACTACACTAGCACTTTGAACCTGATTAACAATACATGATGTGGGTGCTCAGATTATACTTTGTGTAAAATTCACATTGCACAATGAATTTTGGGAAATTTGATGACATCATCAGAAAATTGGCTTAAGAGCATCTCACTACAAGAAAACCGACTGAAATTTCTGACATGACAGAAATTCTTTGAATTGTGTAACAACTAAAAAATAAGATGCAGTTTGGCATTGCAACCACTCTCGTACTTAATGTGAAATGAATGCTGATGAAGCTTATATTTGGGCTGATTAAGAAAATCATGCAAAAATGCTTAAAATCATGCCAAAGTAATACAGTATATGCCAGATTACAGACATCTGTGCTGCATACTTGCCCAGTGTAGGCAGACAATCACATCTTTAGATAATTTTAGTATGGATGAAAATACTTTTGTAAACAAAGTGAAAATGCTAAGGCAGACAGAGATTGTTTTTGTTTAGAAATGCAGTTAACATAGCAGTCAATTTAGTAGCCTAAGGTATTGAATAAGAAAACAATAACCTGAACACTCCATCTATACTTGACCTGCTAAAGTAACTGTTTACTTTTTGTTAATATGCTATATTAAATATTATCTTTGTTTAAATTGCAAAATGTTCTAATAAATGTAATTTTGGTATTCTCTTTCAGATGTGAATATTAATACAAGATGAAAGATCTTGGCAACACCCAAAAAGATGGAGAGTAAGTCCTTGCAGTGAATTTGACTGCATACTCAAGAGATTTCTATAACAAGCCATAAATGTCACTCAAAAACAGAAAAATTATCAAAAGCTCAAGGTCACAACAATCAGAAGAGCAACTCGTCTGATGCTATTACAAAGGTTGGGAACACCAAGCTTGAACAAAGTTTCCAGCTGAATGTTCCTTCTTACTGAATACTGAATTTCATCTGCTCTTCCAAAAGAAAATATGTGTATAGGAAGGGCTAGAGCAAACTATAGGCAAAAGGAAAAGGTGGTCATAAATTCCAAGCCTAATCCTATCAGACATCAGACTGTAGCCAGTCATGGAAGTGTTACCAGGATGATGCAAGGTTTCAAACTCTGAGCAGGACCCAGCTGTGCTGGTAAATTTTCAGTAGGTTCCCGGGAACTACAGGAAAGGTGTAATAGAAAAAAACAACATATAGGTTTAGCCTGAATTGATTCGACTCCTGAGTGTTAGTGAACAAATCGGATACTGTAATTGTTTTCTTAGAAAGTCATAGTTTACAGTTTCAAAAAGAAAACTTGATATTTTGTCTCATTGTGTAACAAATAAAATGTTTATGAAGTAACACATTAGTCTAAATAAAGATGTTTCATTTGTAGCTTTTACCTAAGCACTCTGGTAACCAGAGAAAGGAGGATCATAAACATATTTATGACCAATTTTTTCTTTATTCTCTTTAAGTAACAGCACTGTAGTACACTTTGCAAAACCTAATTTATATGGTTTTATTTTTTTAATAAATTAACTTAAAATACAAAGGTCTCACTTTCCAATATGTTTTCAAAATGTCAATGTAAAACACAGTCTTAAGCCAGACATTACTTACTATTTACTTCTTTGTCCTGTACATATATTTATGTTCAAATTGTTGTACCCTATCAGATCAGTCAGATATTGAAGTAGACTGGCTAGCAGCCTTGTAATTCAGTAATTGATTTATAGATATTGCCACTTGAGGGTAACATTCATAGACTGCTGCCTACTGATGAAAAAAATTATAATTTGAAGACATGAATTTCCAATTATGCTATAGTTAGGAAAAAAAATGTATAATTTGAAGACGTGAATTTCCAAATATACTATAGATAGGGATTCCATTTTAACAAGATGCCAGTGTAATGAAGGTTATCTAGATATAGTTTTCATTAAGCAATGATTTTTCCATGAAGTGTTACCCCAAATGTAGCTATTTAAGGATTACAATTTATGGTGATCCTGAGGATAAGGGCGAAATTTGATTGGAGTCCGAAAAAATTTAAGCAGAACATTTCCAAAACATGGCACCATGGGTTGTCTGGTTTTAAGAGCATGTCATGCAAGTCTGGTCTGATTCAGGGTTATGTTATTGGCAACTCAAGTTGAATGAGATTTATGCAATGTACAATGAATTTCAGTACATAAAGAAATGCACAGGTGAAAAAAGAATGTATTCTCTCCAGAGCTAATTTTGATATGTTTTCTGAAAATCTAAATACAAAATGCACAGTTATGGAAGTACTGGAATAGACATGAAGTATTTCCATTGTCAGTATTAGATGCATATTAGGAAAGTTTTCAAAACCGCTTTTAGTGAAATTATGAGTTTGTGTATAATGGTAAAAATGTTTTGAAAATTTTGATTCAAAGTTTAAAAGATTTAGATGTACATGCATGGCATAAAGTTTTATATGGACTTTCTTCAGTTTTGCTTTAGGGAGTATCATTTATACAGAATGCTTGAAGTTTAGGTGTGTCTAAGCAATTAAACTTTATTGAGCACTACTTTTGTAACATTTTGAAAACAAAAACCTCTTATACTGTTCTCTAAATGTACAGTAAATACAGTACAGAGAATTTAGCTTTCTTAATGAGCAGTTTGTGAAAACATGGGTATGCTGATTTATTTGATAAAATTCCAAACTTCAACATGGCTCAGCCTGCTTTGTGTTCAAGTTGAGTCCCAGTTGAGTTCTCCTGGCAGCCTCTTGACAGACAGGCACCTACATTAGGAATATGGCACTATTTGCCATCTTATTGCTTTAAGAATGTTGTGAGTATAAAAAGAAACTAATTCATTAAGCATATGCATATATTTATTTAAGCATATTTTCATGTTCATATTAGATTTCATTTTTTTGCCCAGCAAAGGCAATATTGTAATTTTGTTTTATTTTAATTGTGCTAAATTTATTGTTTATTTTTTCCTAATTTTATTGAATTTATTAAAATCAAATAACACTCCATACACATAACTAGAGTTTTACAAAAAGAAAAAAAAAGAAAAAGGTTTGAAGCAAATCAACCAATCCCAATAACTGCGCTAAATTTCTAATAGCATATATTGTGTTGGTGTTAAAAGTGGAAATATGTTTTATGGTGATGAATTTAATTGATTATGTCTTCTGGCTCTCGGGACTATAGTGCAAATTTCTTTTCACCTTCCAGATTCATTCATTTATCTTTGTTCAGTTCTTGTAGTTAATGTATATAGACTGGTGGCTCACATGATTAATTGAGTACTTAGACAACTTTTCAGGATGGCAGTATTCGAATATTGAAATCACTATTTTGGATGTTAGATTTTTTTACGGACTTTTGGCAATGCAGGTTTTTTTCAGGTTTTTAAAATCTTCTTCTGGCTGCTTCCGTTAGGCATTGCCACAGTGGATCATCTGCCTGCATATTGCGTCATGCAATGCATTCAAAGCAATAAGACTGAGTAAACAGTCAGTAGTAGTTTCTTTCTCACTTTGACTAATGCTTTCTGTTTTGTAGGGTAGATGGGGAAGAAAACTGTGACAAACAAATACACATGGAAAGAAGCTTTTCTGTTGAAGATTTGCTGGATGAAGTTGAAAAGATTGGCACTGTGTCCAGCAGTGAGGAAAAGGTAATTGATCAAAAATTACTTAATTTCCTGCCGACTATACCTCTGTAGAATAATTATTTTCATAAAATATTAGTTTATTGCAATATAAGGCTCAGTGTGAGAAAGATTGAATTGAGACATTTAATGTAAAACCTCATACATAAAATGCACCTGTATCATACCTGTGTAAAATTGAGATTTTCAAATTCAGGTAAGGGATGGAAAATTAGACATTTTAAACCAGAGGCAATGTGTTAACCTTTGTTTATGTAAAACAAAAAGACACTTGTATTAATTATTTTAGTAACAACATATATTAACATGTAATTTTGAGTGAAATTGAAAATTATTCACAATATGGGAGTCTATAATAATATTTGTGCAAGACCAAACATCTAAATTTAGGATTTTCACCTTGCTTTTAAGCATGATTTATAGAGTACTAGCAAAATACCCGCGCTTCGCAACGGAGAAGTAGTGTGTTAAAGAAGTAATGAAAAAGAAAAGGAAACATTTTGAAAATGACGTAACATGATTGTCAATGTAATTGTTTTGTCACTGTTGTGAGTGATGAGTGTTACTGTCATATATATATATATATATATATATATATATATATATATATATATATATAAACTGCTCAAAAAATTAAAGGAACACTTTGAAAACACATCAGATCTCAATGGGAAAAAGAAATCCTCCTGGATATCTATACTGATATAGACTGGGTAATGTGTTAGGAACGAAAGGATGCCACATCGTTTGATGGAAATGAAAATGATCAACCTACAGAGCCCTGAATTCAAAGACGCCCCAAAAATCAGAGTGAAAAATTATGTGGCAGGCTAGTCCATTTTGCCAAAATTTAATTGCAGCAACTCAAAATTATGCAGCACTTTGTATGGCCCCTGTGTTCTTGTATACATGCCTGACAACATCAGTGCATGCTTCTAATGAGATGACAGATGGTGTTGTGGGGGATCTCCTCCCAGATCTGGACCAGGGCATCACTGAGCTCCTGGACAGTCTGAGGTACAACCTGGTGGCATTGGATGGACCAAAACATAATGTCCCAGAGGTGTTCTGTTGGATTTAGGTCAGGAAAGTGAGGTGGCCAGTCAATGGTATCAATTCCTTCATCCTCCAGGAACTGCCTGCATACTCTCACCACATGAGGTCAGGAATTGTCGTGCACCAGGAGCCACTGTACCAGCATAGGGTCTGACAATGGGTTCAAGGATTTCATCCTGATACCTAATGGCAGCCAAGGTGCCTTTGTCAAGCCTGTAGCGGTCTGTGTGACCCTCCATGGATATGCTTCCCCAGACAATCATTAACCCACCACCAAACTGCTCATGCTGAATGATGTTACAGGCAGCATAATGTTCTCCATGGCTTCTCCAGACCTTTTCACTTCTGTCACGTGCTCAGGGTGAACCTGCTCTCATCTGTAAAAAGCACAGGGCACCAGTGGTGCATCTGCCAATTCTGGTATTCTATGGCGAATGCCAATCGAGCTGCATGCTGCTGGGCAGTGAGCTCAGGGCCCATTAGAGGACATGGGGCCCTTGGTCACCCTCATGAAGTCTTTCTGGTTGTTTGGTCAGAGACATTCACACCAGTGGCCTGCTGGAGGTCATTTTGTAGGGCTCTGGCAGTGCTCATCCTGTTCCTCCTTGCCCAAAGGAGCAGATACTGGTCCTGCTGATGGGTTATGGACCTTCTATGGCCCTCTCCAGCTCTCCTAGAGTAACTGCTTGTCTCCTAGAATCTCCTCCATGCCCTTGAGACTGTGCAGGGAGACACAGCAAACCTTCTGGCAATGACACGTATTGATGTGCCATCCTGGAGAAGTTGGACTACCTGTGCAACCTCTGTAGGGTCCAGGTATCGCCTCATGCTACCAGTAGTGACACTGACTGTAGCCAAATGCAAAACTAGTGAAGAAACCATCAGAAAAGATGAGGAAGGAAAAATGTCAGTGGCCTCCACCTGTTAAACCATTCCTGTTTTGGGGGTCATCTCATTGTTGCCCCTCTAGTGCATCTGTTGTTAATTTCATTAACACCACAGCAGCTGAAACTGATTAACAACCCCCTCTGCTACTTAACTGACCAGATTAATATCCCAGAAGTTTCATTGACTTTATGCTATACTCTGATTAAAAAGTGCTCCTTTAATTCTTTTGAGCAGTATATATATATATATATATATATATATATATATATATATATATATATATATATATATATATATATATATATATATATATATATAGTGGACTTGAACCCGGACACAGGCAGACGGACATCTTAAGTTCACTACACACCCTTTATTTACAACTATTTACAAGTCAATTTATGTGCACCACAAACCCCAGTGCCTCTTGCACCATTCCCCCAATGTCCAGGCCTCACAATGCCTCTCTCTCCTGGCCACCTCCAGTCCTCTCTCCAGCTCCGTCTCTCTTCCACCCGACTTCTGCCATCAACTGAAGGGAGGCGGCCCCTTAAATAGGAAACTGGATGGGCTCCAGCTGCTTCCCGGCAATCCTCCGCAGACACGCCCCAGTGTGGCCGAAGTGCCGGCTGCCCACCCGGAAGCCGTCCGGGTGTCCCCTGTCGTCTCCCCCCCAGCACTTCCTGGTGTGGCGGAAGTGCTGGGCTCCAGGGATATCCAGGCACCGGGGCACCGCCTGGCAGGGGCCACGGGTCTCTACAGGGCTGGGCCAAGCCCTTTACCTGAGACCCCCAACATAACCAGGACGGACGCCCTCCTCCGGTCCTCCTGGGTGTCCCGGCCGGGATCCAGCCCCAGCCAGATGCCACAATGTATATATATATACATATATATATATATATATATATATATATATATATATATATATATATATATACACACACACATATAAACATATATATATACATATCCATACATATACACATATACACATATATATATATATATATACACACACACATATACACACAAATACATATATATACTGCTCAAAAGAATTAAAGGAACACTTTTTAATCAGAGTATAGCATAAAGTCAATGAAACTTATGGGATATTAATCTGGTCAGTTAAGTAGCAGAGGGGGTTGTTAATCAGTTTCAGCTGCTGTGATGTTAATGAAATTAACAACAGATGCACTAGAGGGGCAACAATGAGATGACCCCCAAAACAGGAATGGTTTAACAGGTGGAGGCCACTGACATTTTTCCCTCCTCATCTTTTCTGACTGTTTCTTTACTAGTTTTGCATTTGGCTACAGTCAGTGTCACTACTGGTAGCATGAGGCGATACCTGGACTCTACAGAGGTTGCACAGGTAGTCCAACTTCTCCAGGATGGCACATCAATATGTGTCATTGCCAGAAGGTTTGCTGTGTCTCCCTGCACAGTCTCAAGGGCATGGAGGAGATTCTAGGAGACAAGCAGTTACTCTAGGAGAGCTGGAGAGGGCCATAGAATGTCCATAACCCATCAGCAGGACCAGTATCTGCTCCTTTGGGCAAGGAGGAACAGGATGAGCACTGCCAGAGCCATACAAAATGACCTCCAGCAGGCCACTGATGTGAATGTCTCTGACCAAACGACCAGAAAGACTTCATGAGGGTGACCCAAGGGCCCCATGTCCTCTAATGGGCCCTGAGCTCACTGCCCAGCAGCATGCAGCTCGATTGGCATTCGCCATAGAATACCAGAATTGGCAGATGCACCACTGGTGCCCTGTGCTTTTTACAGATGAGAGCAGGTTCACCCTGAGCATGTGACAGAAGTGAAAGGGTCTGGAGAAGGCTTGGAGAACATTATGCTGCCTGTAACATCATTCAGCATGAGCAGTTTGGTGGTGGGTTAATGATTGTCTGGGGAGGCATATCCATATATACACTCTTTGGGGTGCGAGCAACTGTTGCAGTGGCAGAATCCATCAAGGAAGAAAAATGAAAAACATTATTTGTACAAAATCTTAATTTATTTATTCATTCCTAAATAATTAAATGGGCAGGCTATTTCATATCAGTGCAATACGCTGTTTGTTAAAACGTATGACTCCCGTTCTTACGTACAAGTCTGCGTGAATATTATGAACTATCGTATCTGTTCAAGTTCTATTTAAATTTTAAATAGAAGGAATTTTTATTTAGTCGACAGAAATATCTTTGGTAGGAATGTAAGTTAAATGTAGGCATCATTGCATAAATTTTTCTTCACCATACAAATGTAAAGAGTAAATTCGCCTTACATTCCAACCAAAGATATTTGTGTCGACTAAATCAGGGGTGTCAAACTCAATTGCACAGAGGACCAAAATCCAAAACACACTTTAGGTCGCGGGCCGAACAGGATAAACATTTATTGAACACACTAAAACTAAACTTTTAAAACTTTTAAAACTTTACTTTTTGGAACATAAATATGAATTAAAACGACAGGAATATTATTCCGGAATAAATCAACTCAAACCTTAAATAACTTATAATATTTTGCTCTCCATAAAAATATATCCTGTCTAAATTATACAAGTTAGAAATAAAGTAAATGTTAAAAGAACAAACATTCAAATTTCTTTACTCTTATGTAATTTTATATAAAAAATAAACTTAAATTTTAAATATCCCAAAAGATTTTGCTCTCCATAAAAATATATCCTGTCAAAATTATACAAATTCAAATATGAACATGCTGCATAACAAAACCTGGAAATATAAATAAAATTTGTTCTTTTCAGCAATAACAAATCAAATCATTCAGTTGTCTTTGCTCTTATGTCATTTTATCAGAGCTGGACGCCTGACATCTTTTTTTGGCAACAAGTTCGTTTATGTTTGGTGTGAGGTTCTGTGTTGTGGAGATTCTCAGGATGGACTGCAGGTGCTCATCAGTGGATGGAGTGAATAAACTGTGTGGGCCGTGCAGTATCGTACTTTGCCTTCAGTGTGCCATTACACTGCAGCTCAATCACCTCCATCTGAATCTGCACAGGTGCAGCTTCCACATCGACGGCAAATGGGTTGCAAAACAACTCAAAATTCTTTTTTTGTTCTTCAAAGTCACCAAAGCGCCGTGCGAACTCAGTGCGCAGTGCGCTCAGTTTATCAGCAAAGTGCGTATTTGGGAACACCGTTGTGCCGACTTGGTTCAACATTACTTGGTAACAGAGAAAGTGGGGCAAGTTGCACTGGTGCATTTGTGTCTCCCATAAAAGCAGCTTCACTTGAAATCACTTTGTGATTTTGCACGGGTAAAAACGTCTGCTGAAGTGTCAGATTCTTCTTTAACTCTTCTGCTTTCTGTATCTTCTGCATTGCATTCAGGTCTTGAAATTGACACATATGGACTAAATAGAACTTGAAAAGATATATTTTTTCGAATGTGATCGCGCAATTCAGATCGAGTTGACGTGCACTACAGTACATCAAGCCCGCGTGCTATTGTGGTTTGGCCTGCCTCAATAAGTCACCCTCCCCTCGGTCTTACTTTTTTACCGTTCATCTAATGAATACACTGAGTATGGCTTTACCAAAACAATCATTGATGGCGAATAAAGTATCCATTATTCATAAAGCTTCAATTGGTGATCTGTTTTTCTGTGTTAACCGCATATTTTTTCATACATCTCAAACCAAGGGGATGCGAAGGTAAAATGAATCGGGAAGCGCGCGTACATACTCAGTGCACCCCCTCTCGGGAATCGAACCTCGGCGCTAGAGGCGAAGCCTCTACCATTGCGCCACGGAATGTGGTTTATCTGTTTGAGCGTATGTAGATCGTGGTATATATATACATATATATATATACCCGTGCTTCGCAGTGGAGAAGTAGTGTGTTAAAGAAGTTATGAAAAAGAAAAGGGAACATTTTTAAAATAACGTAACATGAGTTTCAATATACAGTAATTGTGAGTGTTAGGAGTGTTGCTGTCATCAAGGATTTGATTATCATTATTTCTTTCAATCAGGTTCGTATTTGTAGGATGTGTTCAAGTTACATTCCGTGTTTGTCAATCATTGTAGAGATAACAGGTTTCATTTATCGATTCGTTTCTTACTGCATCAATAAACAGCTCGTCTTACTCTTTATCTGAGACGTGACAGACTGCATGCACGGGTTTTTTTTTACACTGTGTTCCTTTAGCGGGACATTGACTTTTTCCACCGTGTCTTTGTTTCCGCAGTAGCTGCACTTATGAATATGATTGTATGTATCACACGCTTCATATTTTTTTGTTGCCTTCTCAATTGTGTAATTCGTTTTTTGTTCAGCACTCTTTGGAACTGTTGCTTTTTGTCTATGCACTGCGTCATTTCACGTGAGCCGCTCTGTGTACATGCATCGAAGGTTTCCAGCTGTGCTGGTGCCATCTCGTGCAATGTCCACGGCTGTATTTAATGTTAGCTAAGACCTGGTACTTAAAAGTTTCTCTCGCAGTTTCGCCGAGTTTGTTCCAAACACCATCCTGACCATCTCATCTTCCTCTGCATAAGCACAGTCCTTCACCCGTGAATATTTAGCGGCAGTGTTTCTATTGGATTGCCACTGACGGACGGCCTTATATGGGCAGGCACTAAATTATGTGGGAGGCGTAACTCTGCCTCCCAAGGGCATCGAGCAGAAGTCTATTATAGTATATGGACGAAAAAATAGGTTCCAGTTATGACCATTACGTGTAGAATTTCGAAATGAAACCTGCCCAACTTTTGTAAGTAAGCTGTAAGGAATGAGCCTGCCAAATTTCAGCCTTCTACCTACACGGGAAGTTGGAGAATTAGTGATGAGTCAGTGAGTGAGTGAGTGAGTGAGTGAGTGAGTGAGTGAGTGAGTGAGTGAGTGAGTGAGTGAGTGCGTGAGTGAGTCAGTGAGGGATTTGCCTTTTATTAGTATAGGTTCATATATGTATGCATGCAGATCCTGTTATATTTATATGTGAACATAACATGCACGAGTCATGTACAGATGCTTCTAGTCAGTTTTCCCACATTCCATTGTCTCCAGTTCTGCTGGAACCAGACCCATCACAGTTAACACCAGAAAAACCATGGCCAATGCCAATTGGTATTGTGTTTTTAAATCCTTTCATCAGTGTCACTCTCCTGTCCTTACTCAACTTTCTATTTTGCTACATTTCAAAAGCTTATGTTGTCACAATTCTGAAAGTTTATTCATAAAACATGATTTATATATATATATATATATATATATATATATAATTTTTAACTTCATTGAATGTTTGCTTCTGTACAAACAAGACAGACTAGTACCTATTTATTTATCACAATTGTATGCTTTTCCACATGTCTGTCGTAAAACTGTCTTCTCTCTTTTATCAGCTTTTCTTTTCTTGGACATTGCAGCTGGTTATGAAGTATACCAAGATCAGCATTGAGTGAAAAAAATGATGTCAGCTTTAGGGCCGGCTCTAGTGTTTTTGCCGTAGGCAAAGCTATTAATTGCTCCCTGTTCCATCCCCTCCCCCCATTTTTAATAAATGATGCCAGAGAAAACTAGCAGTTCAGTACTAATAAAAAATGAATATAAATTTGACTTAGCATTTTAGCAACGGAGTATAAATAATATATAACGATAAAATATAATGAATAAATTAATTGATTGATGGTAGTTCTAGTTTTCAAACAGAATTTCAGCTTTAAAAAGTAAATATGTTTAATTAAAAAGCTCACACATGATGGCTCAGTTGTATGGTCAGGGTTTTTGTATTAATTTTCACTAATTTCACTAATTGATCACATTAATATTAGGACAGAATAATCATAATGATGATAACAATAATGTTATACAGGCACAATATGCATATATTAAATATTCAGGTTGTAAATTGTCTGCTGACCAGTTCGGCGATTATGCAGAACTCTAGCATTGGAGTATTTTGATTACACTTACTGTATTTTGAGGATTTATAACATGATTCCTCAAACATATGTAAGCAAGTCTAAAACCAGTCCTAATGTGAGTGCACTGTGCTTTAAAAATAAAGGAAGAAAACAAAACAAAAAGAAAAAAGGGTGGAAGAGAAGATAAAGGACACACTTGCTAAAAAGAACACAGTAGTAATACAAATTAAGTTATGAACTTGCACCTAGGGAAAATAAACAATTAAGGACATTTACCTAAAGACCACCTATGCTTTGTCTAATACATTGCACTTTGGGTTTTGAAAGACCATTTGCAAAGGGTTCCCTGGTTAGCACATAAAGTTCAAAGAAATGGTTGCAGTCTGGACACAGGTGAGAATTTGTTGGTAAAGTAATGTACATCCATTTACATCAGCATTATTCTATCCAGCACAACTGATGGCATCTGACCTCATTAAAAAATGGATGTACTGTAAATTCTACTCATGATCTTGTCAGGTGTATGTTGCTTGTCTTGCATCCAGCAGCACCGGAGGAAGTGCGGTAAGAAGCACTGGGGTAAACAGAGTAGTGTTTTGGTGAGGATTAAGCTGAAACTGTCTTTGTTTCATCAATCATTTGATGCTCGGATCTGGGAATGCTGTGACAAGCGGAATCTTTTTCTTATCTGCCGGACCCTTCAACTTAAATAAACTGGTCTTCCACCTGTGGCCATGGATAAGCCTGTTGGATCTCTCCGATGTCTCCCTGGAGTTAATTATGGTAACCTGAACCTACTGGGAGCTCCACAACATTTAATGAGCAAATGCTTCTTTATTAAAATCGCATTGTTCAATGCTAGAAGTTTATTGGAAAAAAAATTAGTTTAAAGTAAGCTTTTATCTCTCGTGAATTGGACTTCTTATTTCTGACAGATACTTGGCTGAGCAAGAGTGACCTAAGCCTTTTTCTGAACTTTCTCCTCCGGCTTGCAGTTTGGTTTTTTTTAGCACTTTAAATGTTGGTTATTACCTACTGTGACTTTTTCTAGCTTTGAGGTTCAATTGATTAATGTGGTGTATAGACCTTCCCACTCATGTAAGGATTTAATCCAAGAATTGTCTGATTTTTTGGAATCAATCATGTGTGAACGCTGACCCGGACACACACAGGCGGACATCGTAAGTTCACCCAACACACTTTATTCACAATATTTACAGGGTTTTTGCTTTAGTGCACTTCCCAGTGCCTTCTACACCGTTCCCCCAAATGTCCAGGCCTCACAGTCCTTGTGCCTTTCTCCTGTCTGCCTCCAATCCTCTCTCCAGCTCTGTCTACTTCCACCCAACATCCACCAATGACTGGAGGGAGGCGGCCCCTTAAATAGGAACCCGGATGGGCTCCAGCTGCTTCCCGGCATTCCTCCGTAGCCACGCCCCAGTGTGGCGGAAGTGCCGGCTGCGCACCCGGAAGCCGTCCGGGTGTCCCCTGTCATCTTCCCCAGCACTTCCTGGTGTGGCGGAAGTGCTGGGCTCCAGGGATATCCAGGCACCGGGGCGCCGCCTGGAGGAGGTGATGGGTAGGTATGGTGTCAAGGAGAGGAATGAAGAAGGTCAGAGGATAGTGGATTTTGCCAAAAGGATGGACATGGCTGTGGTGACTATGTATTTTAAGAAGAGGGAGGAACATAGGGTGACGTAAAAGAGTGGAGGAAAATGCACACAGGTAGATTACATACTATGCAGAAGACTCAATCTGAAGGTGATTGAAGACTGCAAAGTAGTGGCAGGGGAAAGTGTACTTAAGCAACAGAGGATAGTGGTCTGTAGGATGACGTTGGAGATCAAGAAGAGGAAGAGGTGGAGGGCAGAGCCAAAGATCAAATGGTGGAAGTTGAAAAAGGAAGACTGTAAGGATGAGTTTAGGGAGAAGATGAGACAGGCACTGGGTGGCAGTAAAGAATTACCAGACAGCTGGAAAACTATAGCAGATATAGTAAGGGTGACAGCAAGAAGGGTGCTTGGTGTGACATCTGGACAGAGGAAGGAGGAAAAGGAAACCTGGTGGTGGAATGGGGAAGTGCAGGAGAGTATACAGAGGATGAGGATGGCAAAGAAGAAGTGGGATAGTCAGAGAGATGCAGAAAGTAAACAAGAGTACAAGGAGATAAGGCGCAAAGTGAAGAGAGAGGTGACGAAGGCTAAAGAAAAAGCTTATGATGAGTTGTATAAGAGGTTGGACACTAAAGAGGGAGAAAAGGACCTGTACCGATTGGCTAGACAGAGGAACCGAGCTGGGAAAGATATGCAGCGGGTTAGGGTAATAAAGATGGGAACATACTCACAAGCGAGGAGAGTGTGTTGATCAGATGGAAAGAGTACTTTGAAAGGCTTATGAATGAAGAGAATGAGGGAGAGAAGAAGGTGGATGATGTGGAGGTAGTGAATCAGGAAGTGCAACGGATTAGCAAGGAGGAAGTAAAGACAGCTATGAAGAGGATGAAGAATGGAAAAGCCGTTGGTCCAGATGACATACCTATGGAAGCATGGAGGTGTTTAGGAGAGATGGTAGTGGAGTTTTTAACCAGATTGTTTAATGGAATTTTGCAAAGTG
Organism: Polypterus senegalus; assembly: GCF_016835505.1. Taxonomy (NCBI): domain Eukaryota; kingdom Metazoa; phylum Chordata; class Cladistia; order Polypteriformes; family Polypteridae; genus Polypterus; species Polypterus senegalus. Next base: position 201,885,827 of record NC_053156.1, on the reverse strand, counting down.
AGAGGATGCCTGAGGAGTGGAGAAGAAGTGTAGTGGTGCCAATATTTAAGAATAAGTGGGATGTGCGGGACTGTAGTAACAGGGGATAAAATTGATGAGCCACAGCATGAAGTTAAGGGGAAGAGTAGTGGAAGCTAGGTTAAGAAGAGAGGTGATGGTTAGTGAGCAGCAGTATGGTTTCATGCCAAGAAAGAGCACCACAGATGCGATGTTTACTCTGAGGGTGTTGATGGAGAAGTATAGAGAAGGCTAGAAGGAGTTGCATTGTGTCTTTGTGGACCTGGAAAAAGCATTTCACAGGGTGCCAGGAGAGGAGCTGTGCTATTGTGTGAGGAAGTCGGGAGTGGCAGTGAAGTATGTAAGAGTTGTACAGGATATGTACGTGGGAAGTATGACTGTGGTGAGGTCTGTGGTAGGAGCGATGGATGCATTCAAGGTGGAAGTGGGATTGCATCAGGGATCGGCCCTGATGCCTTTGTTATTTGCAATGGTGATGGACAGGTTGACAGACGAGATTAGACAGGTGTCCCCGTGGACTATGATGTTTGCTGATGACATTGTGATCTGTAGCTATAGTAGTGAGCAGGTTGAGGAGACCCTGGAGAGGTGGAGATATGCTCTAGAGAGGAGAGGAATGAAGGTCAGTAGGAACAATACAGAATACATGTGTGTAAATGAGAGGCAAGGTCAGTGGAATGGTGAGGATGCAAGGAGTAAAGTTGGCGAAGGTGGATGTGTTTAAATACTTTGGATCAACAGTACAGAGTAATGGGGATTGTGGAAGAGAGGTGAAAAAGAGAGTGCAGGCAGGGTGGAATGGGTGGAGAAGAGTGTCAGGAGTGATTTGTGACAGACGGATATCAGCAAGAGTGAAAGGGAAGGTCTACAGGACGGTAGTGAGACCGGCTATGTTATATGGGTTGAGGACGGTGGCACTGACCAGAAAGCAGGAGACAGAGCTGGAGGTGGCAGAGTTAAAGATGCTAAGATCTGCATTGGGGGTGACAAGGATAGACAGGATTAGAAATAAGTACATTAGAGGGTCAGGTCAAGTTGGACAGTTGGGAGACAAAGTCAGAGAGGCGAGATTGCAATGGTTTGGAAATGTGCAAAAGGAGTGATGCTGGATATATTGGGAGAAGGATGCTAAGGATAGAGCTGCCAGGCAAGAGAAAAAGAGGAAGGCCCAAGAGAAGGTTTATGGATGTGGTGTGAGAGGACATGCAGGTGATGGGTGTAACAGAACAAGATGCAGAGGACAGGAAGATATGGAAGAAGATGATCCGCTGTGGCAACCCCTAACAAGAACAGCCGAAAGAAGAAGAAGACGGAGTTACAGGACCAATTCATAAACATGGTCATACCTTGGACTTTGTATTTTTCATCAGGATTCTCTGTTTATAACATTGAAATGGATGATGAATATCTTTCAGATCACAGCTTTATTACGTTTGATGCCAATCAGTGCCTGATCCTCCTAGTAATTGGTTGTGCAACTTTATTTATTTTATTTATACCTTTTCTGTAATTCTTATGAAACTTTCTTTATCATCTAGGGGTGAAGCATCCTCTCTGGATCTCAGCATTGATGAGCTTGTGAATCAGTTCACATCTACTTGTGTGGGTGTTTTGAATGTTGTAGCTCCAATGAAAGAAAAGAAACGTAAAACCAGAAGACAGCTGTATTTTAATGATGCTACGCATTCTATGAGAAGGACATGTAGAAAGACTGAGAGAATGTGGGGGAAGGATTGCATACTTGTCTCCTATGACATTTTCAATGACTCTTTTTGAAGCTGTGAAGGCTGCAAGAACATTTTTTTTTCAAATGTTATTGCGAGCAACTGTAATAATCCTCGAGTATTATTTAATGTTGTTGATGCTGTGCTTAAACCTTCTTGGAGTTCTGCAAATGCTGGGTCGTTACTCTCTTGTGATGAGTTTTTGCAATACTTCATCAGTAAAATTACTGATATCAGAGCTAATATTGTACCTGTTGCTCAGGATCTGTCGGTGGGCATGTTTCACTTATCTTAACTTCATCAGTTTCAGCCAGTCTCATTTTCGGACCTGACGAAAATTGTAAGTTGTATGAAGCCGTCTATTTGTCCTCTTGATTTTATGCCTGCTCAATTCTTTAAAGGAGTGTTTGATGTAATTGGTCGTAATGTGCTGTCAGTTGTTAATAGATTATTGCAGATGGAGACTATTCCTATGTGCTTTAAGCATGCAGTGTTTCAACACCTGTTAAAAAAGGCAAACCTTAATCCCTTGGTTCCTAGTACCTTTTGTCCCATTTCCAAATGACTTTCTCGCCAAAGTTTTGGAGAAAGTTGTAGGTTCCCAGCTACAGGCTTTTTTGGAGCATAACAATATTCTTGTTAAGTTTCAGTCAGGATACAGAACATTTCACAGCACAGAATCAGAATTGCTAAGAGTGACAAATTATCTACTGCTGGAAGCTGATTTGGGAAGTGCTTAGTGCTAATTTTATTGGATTTGAGCACTGTGTTTGACAGATTTGATATGACATTCTGATTAACAGGCTTGAATGTTGGGTTGGTATTCGGGGTACTGCCCTTAAGTGGTTTGCGGATTACCTCAGATGCAGGACGTCTTCTGTATATGTTGGTAGTTCAGCGTCTCCTACTGCTTCTCTAACCTGTGGGGCACCCCAGGGGTCTGTTTTAAGTTCGGTGCTCTTCTCTTTATATGTTACCATTCTGCTCTATACTAAACAATTATAACATCCCGTATCATTGTTATGCTGATGATACCCAAATTTACTTCCCATTGCAATCAGGGGAATTGGAGTCGGTGACAAAGCTTTTTAACTGCTTAGCTGATATAAAACATTGGATGGCACTTAACTTCCTGCAGTCAAATTAGTTGCAAACTGAAGAAATTTTATGTGGTCAATCCACTGTTATCTGAAATATTGCAAGCACATTGGGTCCACTTGCTCAGTACTTAAAGCCCTGTGCTCAGGGTGATCTTGGATTCAGGTTTTAAATTTGACATACAGATCAGTGCTGTGGTAAAGGTAAGTTTTTTTCTACCTCAGGGCGATCAATGAAGTCAAGCCATTTTTGTCATTTAATGACCCACAAAAGCTCATTCATGCTTTTGTCATGTGTTGTTTGGGTTATTGTAATGCCTTGTATGTTGAGGTATCTAGTACAACTCTGTCTTACCTGCAAATGGTGCAGAATGGAGCTGCTAGAGTTTTGACCAGCAAGCAAAAAAATGGATCACATCGCTTTGTTTTTGGCCTCTCTTTGCTGGCTCCCTGCTAGTTACAAGGTGAATTTTAAGATTTTATTGTTTGTTTTTAAAGCCACATGGGTCAGCTCCGCTGTACTTAGCTGATCTTTTTGTTTCATATTCGTCAGCCTGGCAGCTGAGGTCTTCAGATCAGCTATTGCTTACTGTCTCACGCACACGGTTGAAGCTGAAGGGTGATCGCGCCTTTGCAGTGGCTGGCCCTAAATTATGGAACGCTTTGCCCCTCGTAATTAGGTTTGATCTCACACTTAGTTTTAAGTTTCTGCTAAAAAAGCACTTTTATTCACTTGCTTTTTAGTTTATGAGTTTGAGTGTTTAAATCTTTCTATTTGTATTTTTTATACTGTGTTCATCTTATGTATGTATTTTATTTTGCAAAATTTTATGTAAGCTATTTATGTTTGTGTGTTGATGTATGTACAATGTTTACCTTTTGTTTTTCTTGATAATTCCTTATCTGGCTTTTATTTCATAGTGATTCCTTTTATTCAATGCAAAGCAAGCACTTTGGTCAACTTCTAGTTTTTTTAAGTGTGCTATATAAATAAATAAAAAAGTTTAAAAGTTGAATGCATATGTGAGATTGAACTAGTGTTTTCTTCATAAGATGGTCATATCTTTTGCAAATTGTTAAAACACTAAAGATTTTAATGGCAGTGTAGCATCCCACCTTATTTGTACCTTTTCCTGTTAGGTCATTATGAGCAGCTTGTTTTCATTCTAACTCCAGGTTAGTGGCTGTAGTGTGCCATGCATAAACACGATAACTACTAGAGAGGCATTTAAAGTCCTAGTGTACATTTCAATAACTGATAGAATCAATATCTAAAATCCTACAAAGGTTGTTTTTTGTGAAAACTAGTAGACACTAGTGCTCTTGAGGCACCAGTGCAGTTATATGTTCTACTCCTTTTGAATCTGCTTATACTAGCGCAGAATCGTGGACCATACCAATAAAGTATTTATTTTTTTAAATGTATTTGCCCTTCTTTCTTATGTTTAATTATTTATATGTGATAGCAGCATAATAGCTAGATAATATTTTAACCCAGTACAGCAGTTTGAGATGAAAGGTAATGTAATCTATCTAATATCTGGTAGACGTTTATTAGTTAGTAATTTAAATGTACAGTATGTATTGTTAATAAATCTTTTATGAACTTTTTTTTGCTTGAGCAGGTGGTGAAGCAGTATTGCATTAACTCATTTTTAAATTAGTCCTGAAATTTGAATTTTGAGCAGGATATATTGAGTATAAAGTCATAGGTTGTTAAAAAAGACTGCCCATATACTATGAAGTTTCTTTTAGGATGAGGGTTACTGTTTGAATGTTATTTTAATACTGTTTGCAAGTAGAATATTTCTGTGGTGTTTTCTACCGGTAGCTTTCTGCAAATATATTTTTAATTTGTGACTAAAGAGAAGACTTTGAAAAAAATCACTACACATTATTTTAATATTAGGTGACATTAGAAAGTTGCCAGTACTTGACATGAATCCATGCTGACATCATCACTATCTCACAGATGTTATGAGCCATTTTGAAGTAGCTTCTCCGACCTCTTAGTTCAAGTTCAATTCAAGCACTTTATTGTCATTGTGTAACACAACAAAATTACTTTTTGTGTTTTTTTATATTGCCGTTTTGTCAATGTACCTTATGTCCGCTGTTATTCTAATTTTGTGGAGCACTTTTAAAAATATTCTGAATGGATTATTATAAACTATATTTACACAGCCCCAATAACCAAGAGCAGTTTCTTAAACTATGGGTCACAGGTTGCCGTTGTTGGACTGTGTAGGGTTGTGAGTCACCATTGCATTGTTTAAGCAATCAACATTGCTCCCCTCCTAGGGGAATTCCCTCCCCGATCTAAAGATAGGCATGGATAGGCATGGGTCTTGAAGACAACTAAGAAAGGCAAGATCTGGTTGAAAGAAAAAAACAGTTTAAGAAACTCTGACCTAGAGGAAAATATAATGGCTAACATGCTTGCGAATTATGCACAAGCACTAAAACATATTAAAGATCACTTACATATAAAACGCATATTAAAAGGTTTTTATGCTTGAGAAAATTATATCCACATATATGGAATTTTGGGGTGGGACCAATGTTTTTTGTTCAAATCTTGCATCCTGCTGCTGCTTGTCAGGAATTTTTCAGATTCTTCCAATGTTTACATGTATTTTTCTCTAGGTCCTCTGTTCTTCCTTCCATACCCCCTGTGCTTATGCATAGCCTTGTGATGGATTGATCCCATGTCTAGGTCTTGCACTCTGCCAGGAACTTTTAAAGTGTCCAGTACTCAGCTTAGTTGAAGTTGAGACTGCTTTTAGATTGCTTCAGTAAACATGCCTGAACTGTCAGAAGCAAAAACTGAAAGCCTGTTGCAGAACATATCTTTCCCATAAATCATACCTGCACTGATTTTTCTGTCTGTGTCTTTTCACATAGTTTTAAAGATACCATTCAAAGGAGAAAATAAGAAATTAAGCTTATTCGCAAGCTTGGATCACACATTTCTCATGCACTGAACTACCAACTAACTTTTTCAGTCTTTGTCTTCATCTTTTCTAATGGCTGCCTTTTTGTCTGAACTCTAGTCTTTCACTTTTCTTCCTCCTGCATACATACCTAACGTGTTTCCTTTTAAGCTATATGCCTACTTAATGGTTTATAGATGAATTTCTCTGATTTGTTTCAGAATCAAAGAACCTTTTGCTTACTGAAATATTATTTTCATATATAAAAAATTTCACTCCAGTCCTCAATCCTCAGAGAAAACATAGCTTCACATTTTAACTACCAAATTTACTGTCTGCTTCTGGTTGAGATGTCTCTAGGTGTGCTGCTCTTCTGTATATTAAAATATTTACACTTCATGGGAAATATATTAAAATAAACCTCATCAAATCTTAATGCTTTAACTTGGGTTACATTTTAATACGAAGTATTAAATTTTAAATGTGTGGAAAATAGTCCCATTTATTTTTTCCTTGGTGCTGAAAATCTGCTTTATTATGTAAAGTGCATTTTGTAAAATAAATCAAGATCACATTATCATTTTTTTAAGCTTTCTAGGAATATGACATTTCTGTTACTTTTACAGAATGATACAGAGGTTTTGGATGTTTCCTAATTATACTTCTGTTCACCTCTCATATTTACATTTTTGTATAATTTTTTGATGTACATTAATGGAGCTGCCTTGAAAGTGGTTCAGAAATGGATAGATTGATTTATTTATTTTCATTCAGAGGATAGATGCCTAAATTAAATCCAGTGTTCTACTGTAACAGATTAGGAGTTTAAGTTAAAGTGCTGATATTGAAGATGCATTTAGTTAGGGAAATATTTATTAGACTAAAATAATATATATTATTTTGAAAAGTCAATTTCCAGAAATGTTTACCATTTGAATTTTATATAGAGTTTTTGTCTGATTGTGCCCAAAATTAAAATAAAATTATTACTAGTATATAATGCTATATTATTGCTTTTATTACAGGAAAAGTGATTATATTAAAATTAATGCTTTAAAGTCAATTAATTGTCAATTATTTTCTTTCTAAGTAATTCCTTTTTTACCATTGATTTGAAGGCAGAGATTGTTGTGAAACTGTGGAAGAATGGATTTACTGTAAATGATGGAAGTCTTAGGAGTTATACTGATACTGAAGACCAACAGTTCCTGGAATCTATAAAGAGAGGGCAAGTAAAAACGATTGCTTTTGATTTTTTTTCCTATCACCTGACAAAATAATTTAGAGTATTTTATCTATTCATCATTTATTTGCATCCACAATGTCTAATTCAATATCTTGTGAAAATCTATGTACTGAATAATTGTCATTGTTTTGTAATCTGTGGGTTTCCTTAATCACAATGAAAAATACATTGTAAAAGCAGCAAATTGTTCCCTTTCAAAGGTGTAAGAGTAGAATAGTTTTTTTTCCAGATATCAGTAGTCTAGTTGTAATTAACCAGGCATAATAAATACACTGTAGCACATTGGGGGTTATTATTTTATATTGTATTTGTGTTTGCTCGTCCCTCATGTATGCTTTATTTACAAATAACCGTCCAAGTATTTTTAGTCTTTAGATTCTTGTGTCTACGAATGGTAATGCCACAATGATTCCTTTTTGTTATACTGGTCTATAAGGAAAAACTAAAAAAGTTTACTTTTTTCTTCTTCTTGCTGAAAATTTCTTACATTGGGTAAAAATTATATATCTGATGGCTTAAACACAGTCATGTAGTTTAGAAAAAAGGGAAATAAAATCTACTAGTAACAAATGCTTAAGTAAGAGTAATATCTTTCCTCTGTTAAGTTTCTTTTCATTTTACATTTTTAAGGGAACTGCCCCATGAGCTGGAAAGAAGTTTTCCTGAAGAAGAGCTGGAAGTGAAAGTGAAAGACTACAAGGAGGAGCAATATATCCCAAGAAAGAAAGAGTTTCATCCTTTTACAGGCCAGGGATACAGGCTAGGGAGGTGAGGATATAATGCCTACTTAGATTATGAATTTGGCTAATGCAACAGACATGTTCTTTTAGTGTTTAAGGCAGTATTGCAAAGCCTGAAAAAATTAATTTGATCTTACAGGTAAAGCAAACATGTATGTATATTCATCAATTGATACTTTTAACTATTCTTTATTTATTATGAGTTTAGCAGTAACTTTTTAATACCAAGAAGACTGCAATTTTAATTATTTTGACCAAAAAGAAAACATAAAAACCAAACCACTTAACATTTTTCTTCATTTGTTTCTATATATTGCTACAACCCACAAAATGATCAGATGAAATTAAATACAAGAGTAGACGCAGACACTATTCTAGTACTATATAGGGATGACTTTAAGATGTTATGCTTTGAAATGTGCTGAATATTTGGTAACCAGTTTAGGAACTGCAAAAATACATTTACTCTTATGTAACAAGACCTTAACAAAGGTTTCTTTTGCTCTTCATAACACAAAATATCAGTGTTGTGATGGTAGAATCACTTCTAAATACGAAGTATTCACAAGTCTTGTACTAAATATGTTACATCAAGTAAAATACATCTCAGTTGAGCCACCTCTGACCACCCCAAAGTGAAGTTTTGTTAGTAGGTCACATTGCAGAGATGAACAAACACTTTACTGATGATTTGTAAGTGTTATGAAGCCCCAAAGAAGTGTTTATTAAGATCTTGTTACATAATAGTAAATGAGTAACAGATGCATTTTTCAGTATCTAAACTAAAGCATTACCTCATTTTCAGTTAAAGCCTGGCAGTTAGAATGTTTTGAAAGGCAACCTACCTCATTCTTGTTTATGCTATAAAACAATGATCCTTCAGTGGCAGTATGCCTGATCAAACAAAACCTACACAGCTGCATACCGTACTAAATTCATCACTTTACTGTCTGTGTGTGCTGTTATTGAAAACTCATTACTTTTCCATTCACCATCAGACTGTTAAAAGAGAAACCTGTCTGTGTTGATCCTTACATAATATTCAGAATACAGAGACTATTGAACTGTTAGGGTCTAATTTCATTATATAATAAATTTCATGAACTAAAAACTTTGAAAACAGTATAAAATGTAAAATAACTCAATAGTGGAGAAAATAAAAACAGTAAAAAAAAAAGGCAGTGATACATGAGAATGCCTATTAGACTAAGGATTTTAAAATTAGCTGTTCAATGAGTATTTCAGTGTAAAAGATAAAAAACTCTGAGCATGTTTGGGTCCAGCCAATACTTGGATGGGGAGATCATCAAGGAAAAGTATTGCTGGAAGAGGTGTTGGTGAGGTCTGCAGGGGACACATACCCTGTGGTCTGAATGTCAATCCCAATGTTTCGGTGCAGTGATGGGAGCAGTGTGCTGTAAAACTGGCGTCCTTCTTATGAGATGTAAAGCCGAGGTCCTGACTCTTCATGGTCATACTGTAAAAGATCTCGGGGCATCCTTCGTAAAGAGCAGAGTGTACCCCGATATCCAGGCTGAATTTCCCTCTATGGCCTAGTCATTTTGGCCCCATAATCATCTCCTGTCTCTAATTCTCCTACTCTCTGTCTCTCTCTCTCTCCACTTAACAGCTAGTGTATGGTGAGCATACCGGCACAAAAATGGCTGCTGTTGCATCACATTAGATAGACAGATAGATAGATAGATAGATAGATAGATAGATAGATAGATAGATAGATAGATAGATAGATAGATAGATAGATAGATAGATAGATACTTTATTAATACTTTATTAATCCCAAGGGGAAATTCACACATTAGTGGTGGATGAAGTAGTTCCCCAGTCACTATGAAAAGGACTTTGAGTAGTGAGAAAAACATTATATAAATATAAAGAATTATTATTATTACATTTTTCACCTCCCAGTAGCTATATATTACAAGTGAATCTACTGTATGTTTTGGCGAATTAATAAGTTAAATTAAATTGTAGTAGCATTAAACTTTCCCTTTGATTACAGATATTTACAGATATTTTATATCCAATGAACACCATTGAGACTGTAATACACTGGCATCCATCAGTCTTTTGTTCTTCTGAGATGCTTTTCTTTTCTTTCCCTTTGCTCCGGCCCTTTCAGCTACTGTTTCTTTCGAAAAATCTGAAAAGTGAAATGCATGCTCAATTATATTTAGATGTACAGATTGATTTGAAACTTTTTTTCCACTAATCGGCTATGTATTTGACTTGGCAAAGTACTTTCAGTATTGAACTGGTCTTTCACTGTGTAGCGAGATACCTCTTTTTTTTTTTTCTTACATACATGGACAATTCCAGAAGTCATTCTTCAGGTTTAATCATCCACTGAGTAATTAAATTCTAGAGGCAACCATGCATTCCAAATTCATGTGACTTCTTCACCATTGTGTAATAGGTAAAGTAATATGCTTTGGTTTATGTGTAAATCATTCCTTTTTCATGCATTTATGTTGCCATTAGTTTGCTTATTTTATGGGCAACTCTCAGTTGGTCCACTAAGACTTTGCGCTAATGTGTGCATGAATGATGTGGCTATGAATGTATAGTGCTGTGTATTGGACAGTAATCCAGTGCTAGGTTGGTCACTATCTCATACTTGAGATTGCCAGGATAGTATATTGCCTTTTGTAATTTTCTCAAATTTGATTAAGGAGGATCAGTAAAATGAGTGAATAAATTGATGTGTTACTGTCATTTTGTTCCAATGTTATATAATCTTCTGGGGAAGACTGATTAATTACAGTCTGAATACTATAGTTATTTCTTTTGTTTTCAAGATATTCTAAAATTGTGTACATTGTATATAATGACTGTGAGGACAGTTGCTTTAAACCAGTGGCACATCATATAGTTATTAGTCAAAGAGCAAACTACACCAGTTCCTGGATTTTATTGCCTTAAGGATGTTAAATTACACTAGGAATCATAGGAAATGAAAAATTACATGATTGTGTAATAACTTTACAGCACAGTTTTAAATTTCTATCACCAACACTGGTTGTCTATAAGAAAGTTTTCCAGGTATGGCAAATTCAGCTGCAGTCTCAGTCCTTTGTCTTTACTTTTTTCATTCTTTTATAGTTGTACAAACATGAGACATCAGACATACTAGCCCCTTTTCTGTTTGCACAGTCCAAATACTAGTTTTCCCTTTTTTACGCATACAGTGTATGCATTGTAATTGTTGGTCAGTGTCTATAGGTTGTCATCTCTCAAGCATACACAACAGCCTGGCCCTACAACTTGACAAAATTAAGCCTGTATCACTTTGTTGCAGACTATTGTGACCGAGTCTGAGTAGATGACCTGTGGCCAAGGGCAAGCGCTGTGACTGCACCCACCTTACTAAAAGTATGCAAATGTAGGCTACAAGTTTTAGGTGTTAATGGGAAAGCAAACACTAAATCCAATACTATATGTTAAGTACACTTTTACGTGAGTGAACTCATTTAAATAAGAAGTACTTGACAGCCATTTGTTGCAAATTTCACCTAAATTAAGGCCTAGAACCCATAAAGTGATAAAGTGATATCTCTTTGTTAGCTGGGATTGGCTCCAGCAGACCCCCGTGACCCTGTAGTTAGGATATAGCAGGTTGGATAATGGATGGATGGATATACAGTATATATATAGTGTCCTTTTTTCAGATTGATTTTAAGGAAGTCAAGCACTAACACTGAAAGTCCCCAATCATATTTGCCATAATTTCTTCTTTTTTTATTTTCTTTCTTTCACTGCTTCCAATCACAACCACATAAAAATCAAAGAACACTGAAATTGAAAAGTACAGAAGAATTTACATTGCATATTTTTTTCTTAAACTGTTCATTGATACCTGTTGTTTTAATTTGCATTATACTTTCCTAATTTGCAATTCTAATGCATTTTGGTTTTTATTAAACATTTGTAAAGAGAATAGAAAGCGTTTATTTATTTGACATGTTACTTGTACAAAGATAATAGGTGACTTTATGTAAATCTGGCATAAGTTTGTGGTGTGTTTAAGTGGATATTATTTTACCTGTACAGTTTTGGTCTTGGCTCCATCTGTATTCCAGATTATGTTTTCCAATATTTTATAACTTACATCATTGGCCACTGAAACCTAAATGTTTCTTGGCCACAGAAATCAATGGCTGTCACTGCAAGTCCAGATGTCAAAGAGATATATGCTACTCAGCTGTATGTAATTCACAAGCCTTTAGTTAAATATGTGGAGGTTACAAAATACCGTTTCACTTTCTACTGGTTAACCCAGTCTCTTGGCAAAGGTAATGTTTTTACTTCTGTGTATTTACTAGGTGGACATTTGCTTTATGTTAAAATTGCAATTAGAAAAAGAAATACAGGCATATTATACTTTATTTAACTGATAGTTCAATTTAAAACTTTGTAGTGTTTTAGATCCAAATCACTTATTTACAGTGTTTGCAAGAAAATGGAGTGCCAAACTTCTCTTAGCAAATGATAAATTTATAATTCTATCATACGTTAACGTACTACCACCACTTAACAATTTCATTATTTTAATTTGTTTACTGAATTCTATTGCATTATGCATTTTGGAATTTTAACAAAGGATTGTTGATAGTTTTTGTGTGGGTCTGTGTTTGATATTACATGTATATTCCAAATGCCTTTTTAATTAACTGTTTTTATATGGAATAAGAAATGAAGTGCCTTTTAATGCTTTACATTTACAAAACTTGTACAATTACATTTGTATCCGGATCAATAGCAGGAGAAAAGTAATTCACAAGTTACATACAACTTATGGTAAAAAAAGGAAAAATAACTCACAGATGGTTCCAAGTCAATGTAAAGGCTGAGCCTGCTTCATGTCTGCCCAGTTTTGCTTTTCATTCAGCCTGTTCCTGTATTTTTAAAGGAAGAATGAAGGTTACTGAACATTATTGACTGTAAAAGCTTTCCAATGTTGATAAATATTGTATGAATGAATGACAACTAAAATTAAATATTAGAGGTTTGTCTTTTAATATCAATTTGCTTTTCTTCCATATTGTATATTTTTTTAACTAGTCTGACAAATTCTAAAACTTTTCTGCAGTTGACTACACAGCAAAAAAGTTTACCAAAACTAAAAATATTGTAACATTGGTGCACAAGACCTCAGATACAGGCAGGGTTAGAGAGGAAGGTGCCTTGCAGACTGCTTGTATCTGGTTGGTGAAGACAACACTCACCTGTTGTTAAGCTCTCTTTTATAAAAAAAAATCCTTTGGTTGTGGTGGGTTTCTGTCCTGATGTGGATGGCTCAAAGAGATTGGAAAAGCGAGACAGAGATGTGAGCTCAGCCTCCATGATCACGAATTGGTGCGATTGGTTGGCACTGAATAGAGGAGCGAGGTAAGGGAGACAGGCATTGAGTGGAGAATCGATGTACCCTACAGATGAGAACTGCAGCACTAGTCTAAAGTACATTAATACAAGACTACTTTCATGCAACAATTACAGAAAATTCCAGTTATATTTATTTTAAAACTATGTAAAGCAATTTAAAAACAATCTTTGAAATCGGAATGGATTTTTTTTTATATTTTAACAACATCAACCTCGCCTGGAGTGCTGTGGCCCCCCAAGTACAGTCTGGCGAGAAGTTACAGTAAGTTAGTCAACTCTTTCAATCAGGCCTGCTATTTTCATTTTTCTTTCTCTAGTTGTAAAGGTATGACATCTTGTTTCAGCTGTTGATGGTTGTGCATTTTGCTGATAGAAATAATTGGCATATTTCAGACATAATATATCACAACATTATGTACATTTTTATATAGAAATATATACAGTATATATACATATGTGTGTAGAGAAATTTTCTGTTCAATCCTTTCTCTGATAATCCCCTTTATCTAATAAACATTTTGACAGTGAACTGCCAGTGGCTCAATGGTGATTGCAAAAAGCAGTGGAGACAAGGGGCATCCTTGTCCAGTACCACCTTCTAGTTTGAAGTAGTCTGAGTTAATGTTGTTAATGCAAACTGAAGCTTTTGGACTGGTATACAGTAGTTTGATCCATACACAAATGTTCGGGCCAAACCCAAATTTCTTCAATGTAGTAACAAGGTTGTTCCATTAAACCATATCAAATGCTTTTTCTGCATCAAATGATAATATCATCTCCGGGTGTTAGACTTTGTAGGTGAATATATTATATTAAACAAGCGTCAAAGATTGAAAGCTAAGTGTCTGCCTTTAATAAATATGATTTGGTCTTGTAATGTTACTGAAGGAAGCAAATTGTTAGTCCTTCTAGCTAGGACTTTGGAGAGTATCTTAACATCATTATTCAGAAGTGAAATTGGTCTGTATGATGCATATTGTATTAAGTCCTTATTTTGCTTAGGAAAGATGGTAATTAATTCTTGGTGAAAAGTTTGAAGTAGAATTTTATTGTCTCTAGCTTCTGTAAATGTTGCTAATAAAAGGGGAGCTAGCTTAATTGGGAAATTTTTATAAAATTCATCAGGGTAGCCATCCGAGCCTGCTGCTTTCCCACTCTGAAGTGAGTATATAGCTTATAGTAATTCTGATAGCGCCAGAGACTTATCCAATTCCTTTGCACTGAGAGTGTCTAGTTGTGGTATTTGTAATGCATCCAGAAATGCATTAGGTTGTGTCTTGTCTTCTTTAAACTCAGTAGAATATAAAGACTTATGGCAGTCTCTAAATGTTTGCATTATATTTTTATGGTCAGTGATTTTTGTCTCCATCTGTGTTGGTGATTGCTGGGATTGCATTTTGAACTTCCTGCTTGTGGATTTGTTGAGCTAAGATCTTATTAGCTTTTTCTCCATGTTCATAGTAATGATGTCTTGATTTAAAAATGAGTTGTTCCATTTCTTTAGTTGTCAAGAGGTTGTTTTCTGAATGCAGAGTCTTTCCCTATTAAATGCCTCATTTGGACACCTGGCATGTTCTTGATCTATTTTGGTAATTTTACTGATTAGCTGTGATACTTTCTTGGTTTCCAATTTACTTCTATGGGAAAGATGTGGGAAGGATATGAGATAATCTGTCCTCTTAAGAAAGCCTCCTGGGTTTCCTAGAGTATTCCTGCAGAAACCTCTGAGGATGTATTTGTCTCTAAAAAATATCTATTTGCTTGTATATAAATTCTGTACAGTTCTCGTCTGCTAATAAAAGTGGGTTAAGACGCCAGCTGCGAGATGAGTATTTGGGGCATAATGATTTTAGCTCCATGATCAAAGGGGCGTGGTCCAAGATAACAAAATCATCATAGAAATATAAATATTTCTAATTTGAATTGCAGTATTTTGGTAGGTGACTGGTTACCTAATCATTAATGTTTTTATACTAAAAAAAGGAATAACAACTGAGAAGAGTAAAAGCAATCTAGGCGTCTGACTTTATCATAGCCTTATCCCCACCCCCCTTTTTCTGTTTTGGATGTGATGGTATGATAGAGGCCAGCAGTAGTGCCTTTGAGATATAGTACTGGCCAAGTTGTTCATGGATTATTGCATAGATTCTCCAGTTCTTTGTCTAAAAAATTGAAGACATGAGTGTTACATTGTTAATTAGAGTCCTTTAATTCACACAGTTTGAGTATGTGTGTTGTCAGGGATGCCAGGGGCCATGACCCGGCCGGGACGCCAGGAGGGACCGGAAGAGGGTCAGAGCCCTGCCTGGATCACGGGGTTTGCCTTCCGGTTGCTTTGGGGCCACGGGTCAAGGGCATGGAAGCCCTTCCCTGTAGGGGCCCGTGGTCCCGCCAGGAGCGCCCCAATGCCTTGGGACTTGTTTCCCCAGCACTCCCGCCACACCAGGAAGTGCTGGGGGGAAGATTTATGACGGCGCCCGGAGAGCAGCCGGGAGGACAGCCGGCACTTCCGCCACACTTGGGCGTGGTCAGAGAAGGAATGCCGAGAACACCAGGTGCTCATCCGGGTCATCTATAAAAGGGGCCGTCTCCATTCATTCGGGGCTGGAGTCGGGTGGAAGTAGGACGAAGCAAGAGGAGTGTGGAGGCGGCCCAAGAAAGGCATTGTGGCCAGGATTTTGAGGACTATTTGGGGTTTGTGCACGTGACTGGGTCTTTGTGACCATTATTTGGGGGTCTTGGTGACCTAAGTACTGTAAATATTGTGTTTAATAAACGTGTGGTGGTTTGATAACAACATGTCCGCCTGTCTGTGCCCGGGTGCCGTTCACATCTGGCGTAGTCGGCAGGATGCTCCGCCTGTTTCAAGGCGGAGACCTGATCAAAAAAATATTGTTGTGGACGGCCCGGTGCAGCAGGGGACCCCACCACGCACCGCTGGTGCTGCGGCACACAGCCCCGCTGGGTAAGGAACCCCACGGACCGCCAGGGGTCCGCAGGAAGGCCATGTTTCCCTGATGCGGGCAGGTGGCGTGCCTACAACGAGTGCAGCGGTCTCCTACAAGCAGGCCGCTGCTGAAGGAGCCCGGACCGCATGGCGCCAAGAAAGGCCACGCCGAGGAAGTCTCCTCGGTTTGACGAGTCCGGGAAGGTGAGTTCCCTGCCTAGCGCAGCCGCCCATGGGGACCGGGCGTGTTTTCTCTTTGCAGGCAGGGACCTCCCGGATCCACGCCGGTGGCAGGCGATGCTGGTCTGCGGGCTCCGCAGCGGGCGGCAGCCGCGAGGGCTGTGGAGGAGGAGACGCTGCAGCTCGAAGGCGCTGGCAACAGCAGGGCTGCCGGCAGGCACGCCGCCACCGCAGAAGGGGAGGCAAGATGGCGCGACCAGAAGTCCCTCCCCCTGACAGGCACGCGATTGGACGGTGTGTCTTGCGGGCCCGCCGATGACTGCAGAGAGGCGGGACCAAGGAATGTCCATCACGGGCAGGGGGGAGACCCGATTGGGCCGGAGGAGAAGGCCCACAGGAAGTGGCCGGCGCTGGAGGCTGACAGAAAGGTAGGCTCGGCCGCTTCACTTCCCGTCTTTGCCGGCTGCTTTGGCGGAGCTGGGGGTGTCCCTTCAGCCCGCCGGGCAGCGTGTGTTGCAGGTGCTACTGTATGTGCCCTCCGGGCTGAGGTGCTGGAACTGGAGAGGAAGGCGCTCGCGGTGCTGAGAACGTTTCAATCAACAACGGGACAGCGCGACGCTGGAATCTCCAGCCGGAGAGGTACAGCGGAGACGGTGAGTACAGCCGACCGTAAAGCATACGGGAGGGTCTGCTGAAAAAGGCTGTGATGACAACGATCAGTTCCGAGTAAGCAGCCCTCCGACAGGAGGGCGCCGCTGGCTGTATGCGCTGGCGAGGGGAGTCCGTGAGGACGCTGAATGGACACGGGCTGCTAAGTGCCCCGGTCCTAGCGCCCGCCTCGAAGTCGGCTGCGGTCTTGCGCCGCACTATAGGGACGCAGACGGGACAGAGGCGCTTTTATTCCATAAGGAGTCTCAAACCGCCATGGCGCCCCAGAGTGAACGGAGGAATAAAGGGCGGGGTGCCGATTCCTCCGATATGAAGGGGATGCAGACGGGACAGGGGCTCGTGTTGGTTAATACGGAGTCGCACACCGTCAAGGCGTCCAAGAGTGAAGGGAGGATTAAGCGGCTGGGTGCCGCTTCAATATGGTGAGACGCTGCTGGGTGCACGCAGATGGCTGGCTGCCCTCTGGGGAGCAGAGGGAATCCCTGAGGCAGGCAGAGAGAGCAGGCGGTGCCGACGACTCCATCATCGAGGGACACGGAAGCCGCGGAGAGGGTGCCGATCAGGCAAGTGCCGGGTGATTGAGGGGGAACGCTGCCCGCATGGCACGAGCTGGGTGCTTTGGCAGCGGTTCTGCCCCTGTGTTCTCTTTGTAGGGACGGACCCCGGCGGCTGAAGGAACCCTTCGTGGCGGAACAGCCCTCTGATGTCGGGCCGCCAGCGGAATGTTCTCTGCGCGCGCAGCTGCGCCACAGCTGGAGGAGCCTACGGGGAACGAGTGGCTCGGACCAAAGGCGCGGAGGTCTCGGAGTGGGTGCCGATCGAGGAGGCCCCGGGGTGTCGGTAACAGGGGGGAGCACAACCTGTGCGAGGCACAGGGATGCACCAAGGGCTGGTGCTCGGATTGTGTCTCCGCCCTGTCCCTGCTAGGAGTGCGGGGCCGGACCCCGGCTATCCTCGAGTGGGGCCCGCTGGGCTCTGCTGCCCTCGGGACAGGTCGCCTTGCCCACGAAAGTGGTCTTCGCTGGCTGTGGGCACTGTCAGGGATGCCAGGGGCCATGACCCGCCGGACGCCAGGAGGGACCGGAAGAGGGTCAGAGCCCTGCCTGGATCACGGGGTTTGCCTTCCGGTTGCTTTGGGGCCACGGGTCAAGGGCATGGAAGCCCTTCCCTGTAGGGGCCCGTGGTCCCGCCAGGAGCCCCAATGCCTTGGGGACTTGTTTCCCCAGCACTCCCGCCACACCAGGAAGTGCTGGGGGGAAGATTTATGACGGCGCCCGGAGAGCAGCCGGGAGGACAGCCGGCACTTCCGCCACACTTGGGCGTGGTCAGAGAAGGAATGCCGGGAACACCAGGTGCTCATCCGGGTCATCTATAAAAGGGGCCGTCTCCATTCATTCGGGCTGGAGTCGGGTGGAAGTAGGACGAAGCAAGAGGAGTGTGGAGGCGGCCCGAAGAAAGGCATTGTGGCCAGGATTTTGAGGACTATTTGGGGTTTGTGCACGTGACTGGGTCTTTGTGACCATTATTTGGGGGTCTTGGTGACCTAAGTACTGTAAATATTGTGATTAATAAACGTGTGGTGGTTTGATAACAACATGTCCGCCTGTCTGTGCCCGGGTGCCGTTCACAGTGTGTAAATGTTCTCTGCTGTAAACTGGTGATACATATAGATTTAGTTGCTCCCTGAGTATTGAGTGTGACATGTGTAGAGTAGTAACCATCTACATCGCAAAGCATCCAGAATGAAACAGAAAGACAACAAAGCTAAAAGGGGTTATTTTACTGAAAATGTCTCAAAGTGAAACAACTTTAAGAAATTCCATTTAATATGATTTATTTTCAAAAGAGATGTTCATCTTTGCATTCAGTAGCAAATGTTATTACTCTTATCATTCACATTCTTGTTCTTCTTTTGGCTGATCCTGTTAGGGGTTGCTACAGTGGATTAACTGTCCACATATTGATTTGGCAAAATTTCACACTGAATGCCCTTCCTGACGTAACCCTCCCTATTTATCTGAGCTTGAGACCGGCATGAAAAAAACATAATTCAGATGGAAAAAAATTATTACATCATGGAAACCTAGTGCGGCAGATGAAAGATACATTATGATTACTTCCCTTCAAAATCAGAAGATGTCCAGCAGAGCCCTCAGCTCAGAACTAGTAGAAACCTCTGGGACCCATCTACTATCTGGCAAGCAGAGGTTTTAATGGAAGAATTGCGACCAAAAAGCCATACCTCCGATGTGGAAACAAGGCCAGGTGACTCAACAATGAACGAAAACACAAGAACTGCAGTGTAGAAAAATGGTATCGGGTGCTCAGGACTGATGATGAGTCAAAATCTGAAATGTTGTCACAGAAGGCAGTTTGTTCGCTGAAGGGCTACAGAGAGATGCCATGATAAGTGTCTTCAGGCAACAGTGAAACATGCTGGAAGTTCATTGCAACAAATGGAGTTGGGAATTTGGTCAGGATTAATGCTGTCCACAGTGCTGAGAAATATAAGCACATACTTACCCTTCATGAAATCATCAGGGAGGTGTCTGATTGGCTCCAAAATTATTCTACAGCAGGACATGACCCCACACATACAGCCAATGTCATTGAATACTATCTTCAGCGTAAAGAAGAACCAGTAGTCCTGGAAGTGATGGTGTTGCCCGCATATTGCCCTGATCTCAACATTATCAAGTGTATCTGGGATTACATGAACAGACAGAAGGATTTGAAGCAGGCTACATCCACCGAAGATCTGAGGCTAGTTCTCCAAGATGGGGGGGGGGGGTTGTGGTGGGGATGTCCATCAGTTCAGGAGGAAGACACAGATTGGGCATAACTTACTTATTACTTCGCACAGGTTGTTGACGAGTTCAGCCCAGTTGAGAAGGCAATTCTTAAACAGCCAGAGCTTGTTCAACCACTGCTTAGGAGGCACTTGATGTGGACGGGCAAACTGGATCAGACTAAGGTGGTCCCTGAACGGTGCAAAGCATATAGAGTGTCACCTCTGAAAAGAGGTATAGTCAAGGAGTGGGTCGACCAGATGTTTACGGATGGGGTTATTGAGCCTACCACCTCACCATGGGTTAGTCCTGCGGTGCTCGTTCAAAAGCCTGACGGGACCTACCATTTCTGTGTGGACTATTGGGAGCTGAACAAGAATACCTTACATGACGCCTGTCCCATGCTCTTTGTACATGACATCCTGGAATCTTTGCATGGGGCGGCAGTATTCAGCTCCCTGGATTTGAGCTCCGGGTATTGGAAGATGGGGAAGGATAGCATTGAGAAGACAGCTGTCATCACCCCTGAGGGTTTGTTCCAGTTTTGGGTGATGCCGTTTAGATTAAAAAATAAGGGGTCCTCAGGGGACTCATGGGGAAGATCTGCTTTGTATACATTGATAACATAATTGTGTTCTCCCCATCTGTCCAATAACATCTCAAGGACCTCAAGGTAATCTTCCAGCGACTACACAAGGCTCATCTTTCGCTCAATACCAAGAAATGTAGATTTCTATAAGACCAGGTTACCTTCCTTGGCCATGTGGTGTAGGCGGATGGAGTCAGGGTGGAGTCTAATTTTCCATCTACCCAGTACACCAGGAGGTAAAAAGTCTCCAGTGCTTCCTGGGGATGGTTGGGTGGTTCTTCAAATTTGTTCAAGGTTTTCCCAACATCGCCAACCCATTGTTCAGGGAGAGGACGCCAGTGTTCCAGGAGAAACTCAAGAAGGCATTGACATCACCTGACCCTACCTTAACCTTTCAGGTCCACACTAATGCTAGTGACCTCAGGCTCGGCGCCGTAATCTCCCAGCTAAATCAAGGAATGGAAAAAGTGGTAGCCTATGCCTCACGGTCTCTGAAGAGCGGCAAGTACAAGTATTACACCACTGAGAAGGATTGCTTCACTGTTGTGGGGGCCATTGGGAAATGGTGCCGTTTCCTGAAGGGGACAAGTTTGAAATCCAGATGCATCGGGCTCTGACCTGAGTATTCAATTACCCAAAGACTACATCTAGGTTAACCAGATGAGTTTTGCGTGTCAAGTAGTTTATGTTTAAGGTGTGCTGTCATAAGGGCTGTGCTAACATTGTACCTGATGCGCTGTCCTGGGTGCGTAAGCCAGCACCCATAGTATGTGCGGTATCAGTATCAAACCCTTGGCCTGATTTTCCCCTGAACATGCAGGACATTGTACAATCTCAAGATGCTAGTCCTGTATGTCAGGGACAGAGAGAGAACTTGGAGATTAGACAGAATAGGCCTAACCGTATACAGTATTCAAGAGGCACTTTATCACTGTGTTCTATCCAAGGATTGCAGTTACCATTATCAGTTGGTAGTGCCCGAGGCCTATTTGCCCCAGTTCTCACAATATTACCATGACAGACCAATCAGTGGTCACCTTAGATGCATGAAAAAGCTGTTTAAGATCCTGGAGGTGGCATGGTGGCCGACGATACGTAAAGACGTCTGGTCCCATGTCCAGACCTGTACCACCTGTAACCAATATAAAATCCCAACTGGCCTCCCCGTGGACAGCTTCAACCAGTGACAATCACCATTCCAGGGGAGTGCCTAGTTGTGAACCTAACGGGATCATTTCCTGCCAGCAGGGACCGGAAGACTCACCTTATGGTGGTTGTGGACTGTTTTGCCCGATTGGTAGAGCTATTCCCTATGGCTAACGCTACAGCAAAGAAGATCTGTTCCACCCTGAAGGATAAGATATTTACTTGATGGGCGTTGTTGAAAAATATCATCATAGACAGGGGTCCTCAGTTTACTGGCTCAGTGGCTGAAGAGTTTTGGAAATAGTGGGGGGGTGGGTGGTTCATCAGAAAACTACAGTTTACCACCCCCAAGCCAATTACACCAAGCAGGAGTTAACCAGACCGTGAAGATCATGATAGCATCCTTCGTCAGAGACCACCATCAGGATTGGACTAAGTGGCTGCCTGAGCTCTGTTTTGAATTGAACTTGGTGTGTGCACAAGGTTACAGGTGAGACCCCTGTATTGTTAACTTTAGGCAGACAGGTTACTGGTCCTCTGGAAAGAATGTTTGGTCAAGATCCACTCAAATCCAATATATCCAGCCAAGATCAACTCCAGACCATCCACCACATTTTTCAACAAGTGAAGGAGAGGATGATGGAAGCCCAGTCCAGACAATCTCATTCATACAACCTGAGACATAAGCCTCTCACATCTTGGTTAGGGAGAAAGACTGGATCAGGACTCATCACCTCTCCAAAGTCTCTGACAAATTCATGGCAAAACTGGCTCCGAAGGGTTTTGGCCCTGCAACAGTCATCCAGCAGAAGGGTCCGGTGACCTATTCAGTAGAGTGGAGATTGCTAGGGACTAAGAAAATAGACACTGTAATCATTGCCATCCTCTAGCCTTGGTTCGGCTATACACAACAGCTTGGGGGTGGGGAATGTGGCGGTGTTACCGACTAGGATATTGCATATCCCAGCTGCCCCTTGGGTGTTGCACTGTTGGACAGTTTCGTAAAGAGCAGGGATGTCAGGGAAGAAGGAAAGCCCTTTTAATTTATGTACTGGCAAGATGCAGGAGGCATGTCAGAGCCGTCGCCGTTTCACCTGTTTGGATTATATGTGGTTGTCCTGGATTACTGTCTTGACTGGATACAAGTTCTTTCTTGTGCTTGTCTGCATTGTACTTCGTTGGAGGGAGTACTCCTATGCACCTCATCCTTAACCGCTTCAGAAATGGTAGGACAAACCTCTACGAACAGTTCACAGGATCTGCTACTCTCCAAGCTTCACTTGCATCCGATACATGGGACTGGTTTATGGACAGTGTCATGAGTGTTTATTGTTAGGTGTTTATTGTTGTGTGATGTATTTGTTATTGCCTTATGGGAGGGTAGGGTTTTCTGCCTATTTGTTGTTTATATTTCCTTTTCTTTTAATGTACCACACAGTTATTTATTTGATTTGTTGTATTTTGTGTCTCTGTGTGTGAGTGGTGCAAGTCGGGCCAAGGCTGGGTGTGTTCCTAGGATCCCCACCAAAAAAATAAACAAATCACCGTCTGTACAACAGTATGAATCTTAGTAGCACCAGGACGCTACAAACTGATAACTATTGAACCATAATAGTACATCAGTGGATATTCGCTGTAAATTTTTTTCAGATGTGATTATAGCAGCTTCAATCCAGAAAGACTCATTGTTGCAGTTGTTCATGTATCCATGCAGACAGTCACCAGCAAGGTTATTATAGTTTTGCCTTTTTGTATTGGTTTTTATTTCTATATTTTTTCTGAACTTACTTGGAAATTCAGTTTAGTTTTAGTTTTGCTTCATTGTTTATTTTTAGTTCTAACATAGTTTTTATTTCATAAAGACATTTCTTTTTTATTTTTATATCTATTAGTTTCAGTTTTAGTAATTATGGTATGGATAAATAGCTAGTATGAAGTTTAGTTTTGTGTCACAATCAGACAGAACTGTAGACTTAATTGATTTGGATATGTTAGTGGAAGCTTACTACAGTATATAGTTTACTATCTGGTTTTGTTTTTTTCAGATAAAAACAAGCAGAATCAAAACCAGATACAGAATATGAACAATCTGATACAATTTCATATTTTAAATATTTTCATTTATGCTGAACAAATGTGAGCTGATTGTTGGCACTTTTTAACTTTTCTTTTATTGCCCAGAACAGGCCAATTTGTAATGGAATTTAGGTGAATTTTAAGGTTTGAGGGGGTTTTTTTTTCTAAGTGTCTATACCACACAACGTATATCTCTCCAAGACAATGTGCTTATAATGAATGCCTTCAATATTGCATTCAAAAATCTCCCATAGTGAGCTTTTTATTTTCTACCAGCCATATTGATCTTTGATTCCATCTCAGGCACATACAATTTATAGACAGAATTTTGTCACCTACAGCAGGGCCGTCCTAACAGCATTATAGGCCCCTGGGAAAAGCAGTGCACTGGGGTCCCTACCTACTCAACCATTCACAAGAATAAAAATGTAAATGGTCGATAATATTAAACATATATTTATTGTATTGGTACTTCCAGCAAAATCAGTGTTTAAACATTAAAATGGCTGTACAGCAAAGATTAATCAATACAAATGTTTGAACAACATGAGCCTTGAAAAACACAAAAATTTCAACATATAAATGATATTCAATTGATAAGCCATACAGACGGAGATGGCACAGTATGAAATTACTATGAATTAGGGATGCACGATAATATCGGATTTATATTTGTATCGGTAGATAATGGGTTAAAATAACTATTGGCATCGGACCGATAACTAAATTGAACTGATAATTCAAACCGATATTGATGACGCATTCACTGTGTTCCGGATTTGCCAGATGTTTAGGTGACGCTGGGCTACTGTGTGAAAATGTCTGCGGTGTGGAATTTTTTCAAAGTGAGTGAGAGCGACATAAAATATGCCATTTGCAACACTTGTTCGACTAATGTTTTGTGCGGAGGGACCAAAGTGTGAAATTTCAATACCACCAACTTAATTACACACTTGAAGACATGCCATTCTGATAAATATACAGAATTCCTCAGAGCAAAAGAGGAGAATCCTACGCCACTGCGCACAAAATCAAAAACTGCAGTTGCTCAACACGTTGATCAGTTACTTGAAAAATCAAAGAAATTTGATAAAGATAACCCTAAAGCTCAAACAATTACTGCAAACGTGAAGGAGTTTATTGCTCTGGACGATCAGCCATTTTCTGTTGTAGAAGATACTGGATTTTGAAGGCTGCTTCAGCATCTTGAGCCTCGTTACCAGATACCCAGTCGCCGTTATTTTTCTGACATAGCGCTTCCAGAGTTACATAAGACTGAGGAAATTCATGTGCACAAAGTCCTTGCTGAAGATGTAACAACCATAAGCTTTACCACTGATATATGGACATCTGATATGAGTGCTATTAGCATGCTTAGTTTAACTGCCCAGTGGATCGACCGCAAGTTTGAATTGCAGAAAGCAATCTTGCACGCCCAAGAATGCTCTGGATCACACACGGGAGCTGCAATCTCTGTGGCATTTAAAAGAATGTTTGAAACATGGAAAATACCCAAAGAGAATGTTCATGTAGTATTACGAGACAATGCACGCAACTTTGCAAAGGCTATGGAGGAATGCTGGATCCCAAGTTTGTCATGTATGGCTCATACTTTACAGCTTGCCGTGAACGATGGCGTACTATCCCAGCGCAGCATCTCAGATACAATAGCAAAAAATAGTCGGTCACTTTAAGCATTCACAATTAGCCAACTTGCGTCTCAAAACTATACAAACTGAACTTGGTATGCAGCTGAAAATACTTCAACAAGACGTTTCGACTAGATGGAACAGCACATTCTATATGCTGCAAAGCTTGCTGGAGCAGAAAAGAGCCCTTGGGGCTTATGCCTCCGAATTTGAGTTACCTGCAACTGTAGCGCCTAATCAGTGGGGTTTGATTGAGAACATAATCACACTCCTTGCTCCATTTGAACAACTGACAAAAGAAATTTGCCAGTCTGAACTTGGCTTCTAATGTTATTCCCTCAGTTAATGCTTTAAAATGACTGTTGACTAAAAGCGCTCATACTGACTTCGGAGTCAAAACCAGTAAAAGTGCTCCCTTGGACCCTTGGATGCTGTAAACAATCGTTTCATTGACATTTACACAGAATCCATGTACTGTGTTGCCACTATTGTAGACCCGAGGTACAAAGACCGCTATTTTGATGCAGATGTAAAATCACTGGCACTCAAAATGTTGCAAGCTCAGATGGAAGTTGCATCGAATGAAATGCAAACGAATGAATCACAAATAGATGGTCCACAACAGAAAAGGGTCAAGATAAATGACGAGGTGGCATGCACGCTCTTCAAAATGTACAATGAAATTCTTGAAGAGAACACATTGATGCCTTGGGAAAACAGCCAGATGACAACAGAGGTGAGTTTAAAAAAAAAAAAAAGCTCTGTGGAGATCTTTACAACATTGTTTTAAGTAAATAACTAGGGCTGTCAGATTGAATATCACTATTCTAACATAATTTGAATGGGTAAAAAATCTTGGAAGGCAAGAAAGAAAAACGGCAATCGAATATAAAAGAGTGGTTGTTGGTTTTACCTCACACTAACTTTGGCTTCATGTTACTTAAGACGTGCTGAACACTATTGTGGGATTTGTGCTAATAATTGATTATAATACACAAAATACTTAAAAGACCTCAACAAAGTAACATTTAATACACTTGTTTCATTTGTAAAACACTTAAAGGGTCACAATGCTTCAGTTTATTTACTGTAAAAATAGACACAGTGATAAATGGCCTCTAGGAAAAAAAGAAAAAAATGACTGCATTTACTTTGTTTGAGCAATCACTGACAATTTTGTTTCTTTTTCTTTTAAAGATTGTCGTTAGAAAGTGTCAGTGCAGTGCGTGTCTTATTTCTCTTTGCTAATTGTGGGAGAGCCAATCACATTCATGGAAGCCACTGTTTTCACCAGAGTCTCTTAAGCAATAATGAGCAACTTGTACGCAGATCATGATCTACAGTGAAAAGCAAAAATATTAATAATAAAATGCTTCAAAAACAGCAAATACAATACAGTCATGCATTCCATTCAAATGCCATATATTTATTTTTATTGTAAGGATTCTAATCTTAATTTGACAGCCCTGGTAAAAGACAAAATGCAGATCTATCTTTTAGATATGAAAGATGATGCAGAATATAATACTGTATATGTATGCATGCTACTCGGCTGGTGCAGGGATTTCTTTCTGAAGCACCAATCCCGAGGAATGAAAATCCACTGAAATACTAAAATAACAACTGCATTCAGTTTCCTACCATTGCACAAGTTCCTGTCAGCCCCATGTACTAGCATGGACAGCGAGAGATTATTCTGTTTGGCTTCTAATGTGATCAATGAAAAGAGAAACAGAATTTCCTGTGACAAGGCAGAGATGCTGTTTTTCGTTAAGAAAAACCTCCCCATCATGCTTAAAAAATAGAAAAGAATAAGCCTTTCAGAAAAAAAAAGTTATCTATTTCTTTACTGTTGTACGCTTTTCTGATTTTTAAAACTATAGATTGGTTTGATTTATTCCATCAAAAAGAAAGAAAAAAAGTTATGTGGTATTGAATACTGCAGACTGTAAAACAAAGGATCAGATAGCCAGCCAAATCTGGTTGAGCAGAAGCCATTTTAATGATTGTAAATAATCTGCAAAAGTTGTTATTCTTAAGTGGTATTGCTTATTTAATTGTCATTGTACATTTTACCATTTTTTTCAATTTTCATTTTTTTGATTATTGTTGAATTTGTTGTATTTGTTCCATCAAAAGAAAGAGAAAAGTGTTATTTAAAGCAACAATCTGCAAAACTGTTTCCCATATAACCAACAGGTAGCCAGCCAAATGTGGCAGATATTATTTGTTTTTAATGATTGAATGTGGTGTGCAAAATTGTTATACAAATAAATGTTCACTTTCTCTGTAATTCTTGTCCAGACAGATCAAGTCTCATTCTCCTTTGTATCTTATAAATATGTATATCGGCATCGGCAGATAAGTACATAGACATTATCGGATATTGGCATCGGCCCAAAATTCCCATATCGGTGCATCTCAACTATGAATTATGTATTATTAATCAAGTGTTCAACACAAACATTTGCAAAATTTTTTTGTAGAGAATTGAATTGAAGTGACGTTAACATATACGATTTTATGTTATATACTGTAGTGCGATATCTGTACACATACATGTAAGTGAGGTTGCAGAGGTGACCGTGATACAAAATCAGAGGCGAATACCAATTCCCACTTGTAACACAATAACAAATATCTGTAGCATAGTATAGTATTTATTTATTGACAGCAAGTCACAACATACATAAATTAACATGGGGCCCCTAAGCTTGTGGGGATCCCGGGCAACTGCCCCTTTTGCCCATGCATTAAGATGTGCCCTAACCTGCAATCCTGTAAAGATATAAAAAATCAGAAAATATGTTCTACTGTGTTCTGTTAAATGTGATCATGAAAATCTTGTGGGCTTTGTAAGAACATGGCTCTTAGAATTGAATCAGTTTGCAGACTCCACTGGCTCTACTGAGGGAAACCAAGAAAAACAAGCATTTAGTGTCAAGTTTAGGGGCAGTGAGACTTGAATAGCCTATGCATAAGAACAGTAAACCCTTAATAAGCAGAGCAAGAGCAGGTAATCGTTGTATGGGTGGGCACAGAATGACAGAGACAGCTTCTGAGATTATTAATAATATATACATTATCTAAACCTGTTTATTAAGAGCAGGATTGCAAGAACCTGGAGCTTACCCCAGCAGGTTTGGATGTAAGGCAGGAAAAATCCCTGGTATGCAATATGTATGATATGGCTGATGTTAACATCAAAAAGAATATGATATTTCTACTATCATTTTGAGAGAGAGAAAAATTGGAAAAATTCGGCTACTGGATTATTTTCACAATATCAGATACAATACACCCTCGAAATTCAAGGGGGTTACATTCCTAGAGCACCTGCAAATTGTGAAAAAATGCAAATTATGGATGTGGTTAAAAAATGCCAATTTTTATAGTTTAAACCCTAAACATGCCCACAAAACACTTTAATTTCATTTCAACCTCAGTTTAATACATTACCTAAAAAAAGAATGTAAAGGTAAACCTGTCTACTGTACAGTACTGTACTGACATGTCACCCACAGTGCTAGAATGTAAAATACCGATGTTACCGCTATGCGTACTGTAATTCATGCAAGCGTGTTTTCATTGCCAGAAGCATTAGAAGGTGCAGGGCGTTTCAACAGCATCTTGGGGCTTTAACCCTTAAACTACTACATACTTGGGGGTTAATGCATCCCTGGACACCAAATACTTTTTGCTGCACTTTAAGTAAACATCACAATTCACAAACAAAAAATGAAATTTTAATGGAACACATTTTCTTTTCCATGCAAAGAGCATCACAATTACTGCAACACTGATCATTTTACAAATTGCCAATGAACTATAAAAACTATTTTAAAAACTACTGGAACAATATGTACAAAGTTCAACTGACGCCGTTGATGAAATTCAGTAAATCACCGAGCCAACTGTGCTTGAACCGGCAACATGCCAGCACATAGAGGTAAACGCTGACGCTGGCAGGCTAGTCTAATGCAGCGGCTCAATCACAGAGACAGTGAGGCTGCAGTACTGAAGGGGCCGACAGTGGTCATGAGCTTGGGGCTCAATGGATGTATGGCACTGACTGATCAGCTCCGGCGTGCTGGTAAATTGCACTGGGAACAATAGCCGGTTGCGGCGTTCAATGAATGTACGTCACCGAATATACTTGGTTCCTACGTGCTGGCAAATGGCACTGGAAAACGACTATAGCTGGTTTCGCCCGTTTAAGGATGAAGAAGAACAAAACGGAAAATACGAGAACACTCAGCTGGAGATGCTTCAGAGGGCAGCAGTCAGTCAGCAGCAAGATTCACACCATCGAGAAGATGGTGATTTATTTATATTTATGGTGGAGATTCCAGGGTTCTACTGTATTTTGAGCTGTGAATATAACCAAAAATAAATTTTGACCATCAGTCTCTCAATCAGTGCTGTTTTATTTTCAGAAAGAATTTCTCCTGTGCAAAGTGGCAGGTGAATTGTCAACAAAAAGCAGGCACCGAGAAATAAACTGAAATGTTACTCAGCCATGATTTTTCTGTCCTTATGGTAAAGGTTTTGTTGATCAGTACATTCTGGTTTCAGGTGTTTGATTTGCATCAAGTGCAAAGAATGGCAGCACAGGAAATCACTTTTTTATTTCATACATTTTATGCACCCATATTCAGCTTGCTCTGTCACAAATGCTTCGTGAACACCAGCCCTCTGTCACCAGATGCCATTCGCTGGATGAATATATGCGGGTGGCTCATGGTGGATAACTTTGTTTTAGAGTTAAAAGCTACAAGGGTTAAAGACTAATGACAAGAACATTAATTCAAAAATGAAAACTAAAACTATTTTTAGTATATTATTAGTTTATTTCAGTTAGTCTTTTCAGCTACTTTAATAGTCTTGTTTAGTTTTAGTTTTTCATTTCAGCTTTGCTAATTATTTTATTTCAGTTTCAAAAAATGTTTTTTTTTAATAATAGTTTCAGTTTTGATTTTAGTTTTCATTAACTATAATAACCTTGGTCACCAGAGCCTGTTTTGTCATTCAGCAGACAAGGTACAGCTATGTCTGAATTGGTGCTAGTTCTCACATGCTACTGTTGATCATCTCTATCTGCAAGGTATTTTTTTATAGATGAATATTCATGTAGCAATGAGAGCAAAGAGTTATTTTGATAAAAAAAAAAGAAAAATAAGTCTGAGAATACAGAGAATTATTCTACTTGTTAAAATAGGTGAAAATATGGATCTCTCCAAAGGACAGCAACCAAGTAATTTTTTAATTCTAAATTTTAAATGTTTCATTAAATACAATGTAAACATCTCTTACCCTGAGAATGAAAAAATATTATTAATTTATTATACACTCAATTGCCGTATTGAGCCACTAGGGGGCTCTAATATTCTGGTTTATTTTAACAGTTTTTGAAAACACATTTAATTAGAAGGGACAACAGCTGTTTCTAGAGGACTGTGAAATAAGTGGCATCTGCAAAGAAAAAAATCAGATTAGATTTTAGCTGTCTTTCTATAGATAAAGTAACTGGACTTTAAGATACATAATATTGCACTACAGTTATAAGTAGCATATTATTGTCTTTTACAGTCCCAAATGTAAATTGTAATTTTGATTGCCAGTTGACTAATGAAATAGATTAATTTCATGTATAAAACAAGAACCAACTTTGGGTGAGGTACAAGTCCATCTCATACTTATGGGGTCAATCTACAGTCCTCACACAATCCAACCAACCTGCATATTGTTTTTTGCATGTGGACAGTATACCAGATAAAAAGTCCACACAGACACATAAACATTCAGATTCCATGCAGACAGTGGCAGGACCCAGATTTGGTTCTTGTAAGCTGCAAGCTGTGAAACTACATTTCTAATTACTGCACCATATTGCTTTCTCTCTTTTTTGTTTTTTAGAAGAAATAACCTTTAAAGGATCTTTCTCAATAAGTCTAGATGCTTTTTCTCTTTTGTTATGGAAAATTTAGGTAGTGTTGAAAATAAAAAATCAACATGTATGATAAGTTAAATATTGATTAAAATATATGATTAAAATAACAACCTGTTGAAATTATTCAGGAAGAAAATATTGTAAAGTCTACAGTATCTTTATCTCCAATCTTTCTTTATTAGTAGTTTAAATCTTGTCTAAAATGCTCTTTGGATTGTTGATTGATTGATTGTCAATATGGAATTTGTGATGCTGGACTGCTAATCACAAAGTTTTATTTATGTGATCTTGTTCTTCTTTACATTAAAAGCAGAATATATTAACATACTTTCCTAGAAGAATTTTGAAAATTTCAGGTCAAGCCCCATTACATACTTGGTAATCATTTAATGTGATATCCTATAGTTCTTATAATACTGTTTTTCACTAAGGCTCATTCATTGAATTTAAGAAGGCAATTATTGAAGCAAAGGTTTATTTTTCAACTATCTATTAAAATGGTTGTGCTGTTATGAAAATCAACACTTTTCAAAACAGCAACAGGAATTTGCTAGTTGCATTGAAAGCTAATTTCAGGCTGTAATATTAAGCTCCTGTGCTTAATGCCCAGGGGCCTCATGCATAACGGCGTGCATAGAATTCACACTAAAACATGGTGTATATGGACAAAAGCGAAAATATGCGTACGCAAAAAAAAATCCAGATGCATAAATCCATGCGTTTGCCAACTTCCACTTTCTTCCACTCCATAAATCCTGGTCACCGTGAAAACTAATGCATGCACCTGCTGACACTCCCCAAACTCCCCCCAGAATTACACCTCTTTGAATATGCTAATCAATATAAATAGCCCTTAAGCTCAGCATTCTGTGAAAAGGCAATGGCAAAAGCACGGGGAAAATAGAAGAATGTCAGCGAATTCCACGTAGAAGCAAGGAAAAATGTACTATTTGTTGGTTTAAACAGTGGTATAAACAACAAAAGGAAGTTGATCGAGTGACATAGAGTGTCAGAGAACTCGAAAGCTCAAGTTCACAAAGTCGCACAGTGCCCACTGTCACTGTGAAAAGGCGAGTCGTACTCCACCGTCTGAGTGTCATATGAAAGCTTATTAGGGTACAGAGAAGAAAAAAAAATAGGGACATAGTGGAGAAAAAAGCTTAAAAATGTCAATTTTAATCTCGAAATTTCCACTTTAATCACGTAGTTTATTTTGTCAATAAAGTAGAATTTCATAAACTTTATCTTAAAATTGTTTAATTTCCTAGTTTCTCAAAGCCTATCATAACTAAAGTAGGACGTTAAATACTTTGTTTGTTCTTTTATGTGCTCTATATGTGTGAATCACTATGTGCTTCTTAAACTGGCTTTCTCTTTCTCCAACAGGACACAGAATCCATTACATTCATGATATTACAGCTGTCTGAATAATTTAAATACTGAGATGTATACTTGATATTTTCAGGATGATAGGAATTAAAGCATGTATTAAACATGGGAACACGGTGGCGCAGTGATAGTTCATGCCACATGCAAGATGCTTGCTGCGTTGTGCGTGACCTTCGATGAAATAATTTATTACAGCAGTACTAACCCCCAATTCCTGTCCTTCCTTTTCTTTCTCCAAATACCTAATCGCAACACAATCAGCTCTGTAATATATGTTAAACCACCTGTAAGCTGAGAACGGTGATTCTTCAAAACCTTTAAGGAACATTGAAATATTTTTGTATAATTATTCTATCCATCTATCCTTCTAGTGTTGCACCAGCCCCAGCAAGAATACAGCGTGAGGCAGGAACAATTCGTGAACGGGGCACCAGCTACCGTGAAAATGTGTGGCTTTACACCAAATTTAGGTTTTATACATCACGATATGAGCGTGGAAACGGGAATATGCAACATTTTTGTGCGTATGCACCGTTTATACATGAGGCCCTAGGACCCTGCTATGCTTAGCCAGGAAAGTCATTTAAATTAGTCAAATAGTGGGATCACAGCTTTTACATTAATACAGTACATGGGTAAGACAGAAAAGCTCAACCCAAACCAAAGGATAGTACTTAAAAGTACTGCCACAGTGAGTCAATAAAGCTTATAATTTTATAGTGTACAGTGGGCTGAAAAATTATATCAACACTGATAAAATAAAAATTCAGAAATGTTCATAGAGCAATGATGAATGTAGATAACCAGAATTACATCCCAGATTTAATTTTATTTTTATTAGAAAATTCTAGAAAGTCTTCTGTCATTGAATAAATCAGTAGAGGTTTTTGTGAAGAAATATACTCATTAAAATATATATATATATGATATTAAAAATTAAGTTAAGAGTAAAGCCTGCAGCTTTCCTATTGTTGTGCTTAAAAAATATAATTTGCATTCTTTTTTTATTTTAAACAGTTTTTGTGGCTTATCTTAGAGTGACAATTATTCCAAAGCCTGTTGTACTTTGTTTGGCTACTGTAAATGTTTATAGTGGTTTTTATGACAAGAAGTTCATCTGTATTTTTAGAATGGTTCAAAATCTAAAAATAAATGAAATATAATTCATCTCTTCAAATGGTCAAATTACTGATTTATGTGTCGCATATTGTATCTTTCCCTTACCTTAAATATTTTATCAAATAGAATATTATTCGGAGCTAATTCTGGCAACATAAGGCAGAAGAAGGTCTGAATAAGATACCACAGTAATCCATCGCTAGTTACATCCAGATAAACCACAAACTTACAAAACTGAGCAATTTACCATCTCCATTTGATCTGACTGAATGTGTTTAGACAGTAGGTGGAAGTTAGAGCCACAAAGAGAAACCCATACCAAAACAGGGGGAACATGCAGTCCACATTGTGTATTCCCTTAACTGAACCAGCTCCTCAGTACTTTGATGCAGCAGAGCTTCCTATTTTGCTTCCATCAGATTTAAATACCTGTATATATTTTAATCGGTTCAGTTTACCAATTAATTAGGAATGAAAAGCTTTTGTTAAAGTTGGTTATTGAGCCCTGGTGCAGAGTTTGCATTGCTCTAGGACATGTGTTGTTTCTGCACTTTTCTTAGTTTCTATGGATATATGCTGATAATTTACTTTCTTTCCTTGCAGATCATCTTATAGACTCACCAGAATTCACAAAGATAGTCAGATTGTCTTACTTTCAAAATACAATAAAGCTATAACTTAGAATGGCTAAAAACAAAAAAACAATAAAGAATAAAAATATGCACAATAATCTCCGTGCATCCAAAACAAAACGTAATTTTATATAATGCCTAGATGATGATATGAAAAAAAATGCTTTTTTTTAATACAGTTTTTTTAAACCTTTTTTATTGTCATGTGTACTGAGTACAGTGAAATTCTTACTTACACGTGCTAATCGACGACATATGAATAACATGTCACTAATATCAAGCACCATATATTAATAAATTTCAATATTCATTGGGTGCATACTGAGAGAACTATATACAGTATTTAAGGAGTTAACATTCCACCTCTGTTTACTCAAAATGCAGATTATAATTTTAGTAATTAATAACTGATAATTTAATGGAAAAAGTCAGGCATAACACACTGTAGAGGACTCCCCAACTCCAGCGCACAGGCCTTCAGCAGTCATGGCGATACTCCATCTGGGCCCACTGCTTTGCTGGCACAAAGTCTCCTCAGCTCTCTGCTTACCTGGGCTGCTGTAATTGTGGGTGGGAGGAAACTCTCTCCTATGCTGGTATCAGCAGAAGGATGGGTGGAGGGTGCGGTACTCCGAGGTGAGAGTGGGTTAGGGTGGTCAAACCTATTAAAGAAGTTGTTCATCTGGTTTGCTCTCTCTACGTCTCTCTCGATGGTGGCACCCCGCTTCAAGCTGCAGCCAGTGATGATCTTCATCCCATCCTACACTACCTTCATGCTGTTATTCTGCAACTTCTGCTCCAGCTTTCTCCTGTACTGCTCCTTCACCGCCCTGAGCTGGACTCAGAGTTTCTTCTGCACACGCTTGAGCTCATGCTGATCACCGCCTTTAAAAGCCCTTTTCTTCTGGTTCAAAAGACCCTTGATGTCACTTGTAATCCATGTCATGTTGTTAGCATAGCAGTGTACTGTTCTTGTAATCCATGGCTTGTTGTTAGTATGGTAGCGTACTATTCTTACTGGAACTACAATGTCCATACAGAAGTTGATGTAGTCAGTAGTGCAGTCAACAACCTCCTCAATGTTCTCACAATATGATCCCTGCAGGATATCCCAGTCCGTAGTTCCAAAGCAGTCTCACAGAGCCTGTTCTGCCTCAGGGGGCCACTTCCTGAATGAGCGGGTGGTTGTAGGTAGCTCCCTCACTCTTGGTTTGTAGTGAGGCTGAAGCAGAACCAGGTTATGATCTACTTTCCCAAGCGCAGGCAGTGGGGTGACGCTGTATGTGTCTTTAACGTTTGCATACAGTAGGTCAATAGTCCTGTTTCCCCGGGTGTTACAATCCACATGCTGGGAGAAGGCAGGTAATGTTTTGCTCAGCGTCACATGGTTAAAATCTCTAGCGATCAGCACAAGCGCCTCAGGGTGCTGTGTTTGTAATTTAGCAACAGCGGAATGGATGATGTCACCCGCTATCTCCATGACCGCCCGAGGAGGGATGTAAACAGTAACAACAATGACGTGTCCAATCTCTCTGGGCAAGTAATAGAGACACAGACTTACAGCCAGCAGTTCGATGTCCCTGCAGCAAGTGGAGATTTTGACGTTTACATGTCCAGAGTTGCACTACCTTGTATTCACATAGAGAGCGAGTCTTCCTCCTTTCCGCTTCCCACAAGTATTTTCGCCTCTGTCTGGTCTAACTGTGCTAAACCCGGGTAGGTCCACATTAGCATCTGGGATGGTAGTTGTTAGCCACGTTTCACAAAAATACAACAAACTGCATTCTCTGTAGGTCCTGATGTTTTTCACCAGCACAGCCAGTTCATCGATCTTATTTGGTAGTGAGTTCACATTTCCCAGGATCACAGAAGGCACCGAAGTCTTGTAACACCACTTTCTCACAAGCCGCTTCGTCTTTAGCTTAGCTCCGGCTCTGCTGCCACGATACCGCCTTCTTACCTCATCTTGTAAATAGAGAACCACACCGGCGCGGGCATTTGTTCTCAGCGCTTGAAGTTGGCTACCTGAATAGATGAGTCTTGGCATGTAAAAATCCATGTCCAAGCAGTAAAAAGTGTCCAGGGAGTAAGTCCACATAAAATAAAGTGGTAGGAGTGATCAATGAAACAGAGAAAAAGTAGAAAGATAAAATCGTACACGGAGCTACTGGAAAGGCTGTCACTCATGGCAGCGCCTGAGACAACATAACAACTGCTGTTGATGATAAAGAAATAATATAAAAAAATGTTAGTTGTTGCTGAAATCACTAACAACCTTCAGAGTGCAGGAATAACAGTTTACATTATGCAGCTCGCAAAAAGAAAACCTTATTAGAAAGTATGACAATGAGCTATTAAAAATTTTGTGTCCAAAGTGTTAATAGATAGGTATAACAAAAATAATTCTACCAAATTTATAGCTAGATCAGAATATGGAGAAATGTTCAAACTGCATAAAATCTGAAACATATAGTATTTACCATATCTCCTTACAGACAAGTTGGAGGGGATGTCATGAGTTGGGTATGGTTGCACCTGGAACACATTTAGTTATCATTATTGGTAATGTTACTAGTGATATTAGTTGCAGAAATACTTAAACAGTGTAGTGAAATTCCTTGTCACTGCATTTACAAAGTAATGCATCTACATTAATGGATTGGAAGACAGGGTGACCTGATTTTGAATCTTATTGTGCTTAATTCAGATCTTACAGTCATATAAAAAAGTTTGGGAACCCCTCATAATTCTTTGGATTTTTGTTTACCATTGGCTGAGCTTTCAAAGTAACAACTTCCTTTTAATATAGGACATGCCTTATGGAAACAGTAGTATTTCAGCAGTGACATTAAGTTTATTGGACTATCAGAAAATATGCAATATGCATCATAACAAAATTAGACAGGTGCATAGATTTGGGCACCCCAACAGAGATATTACATCAATACTTAGTTGAGCCTACTTTTGCAAATATAACAGCCTCTAGATGCCTCCTATAGTCTTTGATGAGTGTCTGGATTCTCGATGGAGGTATTTTTGACCATTCTTCCATACAAAAAATCTCTCCTGTTCAGTTAAATTTGATGGCTGCCAAGCATGGACAGCTTGCTTCAAATCATCCCATAGATTTTTGATGATATGCAAGTCAGGAGACTGGGACGGCCGTTTCAGAACATTGTACTTCTCCCTCTGCATGAATGCCTTTGCAGATTTTGAACTGTGTTTTGGGTCATTGTTTTGTTGGAATATCCAACCCCTGTGTAACTTCAACTTTGTGACTGATGCTTGAACATTATCCTAAATAATTTGTTGATATTAGGTTGAATTCATCTGACCTTCGACTTTAACAAGGACCCCAGTCCCTGAACTAGCCACACAGCCCCACAGCATGATGGAACCTCTACCAAATTTGACAGTAGGCAGCAGGTGTTTTTCTTGGAATGTGGTGTTCTTCCACCGTGCAAAGTGCTTTTTGTTATGACCAAATAACTCAATTTTTGTCTCATCAGTCCAAAGCACTTTGTTCCAAAATGAATCTGGCTTGTCTAAATGAGCGTTTGCATACAATAAGTGACGCTGTTTGTGGCGTGAGTGCGGAATGGGCTTCTTTCTCATCACCCTGCCATACAGATGTTCTTTGTGCAAATTGCACTGAATTGTTGAACGATGTAGAGATACACCATTTGCAGCAAGATGTTCTTGCAGGTCTTTGGAGGTGATCTGTGGGTTGTCTGTAACCATTCTCACAATCCTATGCATATACCGCTCCTGTATTTTTCTTGCCCTGCCAGACCTGGGTTTAACAGCAACTGTGCCTGTGACCTTCCATTTCCCGATTACTTTATTTACAATTGAAACTGACAGTTTAAACCTCTGAGACAGCTTTTTGTAGCCTTCCCCTAAACCATGATACTGAACAATCTTTGTTTTCAGATCTTTTGAGAGTTGCTTTGAGAGGAGAGTCAAAGGGAAGCACAACTTGCAACTGACTACCTTAAATACCTTTTCTCATGAATGGACACACAAGGCTAATCCAACCAATTTGGTGTTGTAAGTAATCTGTATTGAGCAGTTTACATGCATTCAAATCAGCAAAATTACAACGGGACCTAAATTTTTGCACAGCCAGTTTTTCACATTTGATTTCATTTCATACAGCTAAATACTGCTGCACTAAAAATCTTTGTTCGGAAAACACCCCAGTACTCAGATGTTCCTAGGAAATGAAAGACATACCACTGTTATCTTTTTTGTTGAAAGTAGAGTAGATTATTATGCAGGCTGAGAGGGGTTTCCAATCTTTTTCATATGACTATAATTAATTTGAACTTATGCTCACCAGAAATGTTAAGATTGAACCCAAAATATGTATTATTCTGTAAGGTTAAAAACACCTGAGTTCATAAATACTTGAAAAGAGGAATATGATTCAAGTATACAAAATGTTGCTTTTTGTTTTTATGTTCATTTAGAATTGCTTGCAACTATAGTAAAATGTCATTTTTGATTTTTACTGTTGCAGATATCTGCAGTGGACACTGTTGCTGAATGTGGCCTATGCTCCTGGTGGTCCCATACCATAGCAGCCACAATTTGTGCTCAAATAAATTTCAAAGCCAATTGTAGTCTTTTTTAACTCTTTAACTTGCTGTTGTTTTTAGTGCCACTCCGAAGGTTATAACTAAATCTCAACCATCATGTGAGGTGACTGAAGAGTCTATGGATCCGGTTGTTAAGATTAGTGATTTGCAGCCAGTTACCAATATTCAGATATGGATGGCAGATGGGAGAAGACTGGTGCAAAAATTTAATTTAACTCACAGGTAATGTAGAGGAAGTAAGCAAATTTCCTATATGTTTCCTTAGTATTTTATTTATTAAGCCGAAAAGATTGTGTGAAAGTTTAGTCTTAAAATATTTTTTCTGTAAAGTGTGTTTCTGGTTCGTGCTTTCTGTGCATTTTGTTCAGTTTCTTTGTGAAGTTAATCTGAAGCTAGTCAGGTTTAGAAATGGGGACATTACTAGTAATAGGCATAAATAAAATTTAGTATAGGTGAGAGCATTGAGACCTCAGATTATAGATGGATTCTTAGATGATTCTTATTCCATCTTTATCACTGTTTCAGCCAAATTCAATCTATTTTGTGAATCATTTAAACCTACTAAATTAACTTTCAGGCCATAGCTATTTATAGACAAAAAGACACACAAAGCCTACTTTATCTACTCCCTTTTTAATAGTTTTCCCTGAAAGCTTTTTTTTATGTAAAGCACATTAAATAATCAAAATTTTATTTTTATTTTTTAAACTTTTGTCTCATTTGGCAACACATTTTCTATGCCCTCAATTTTACTACTGCGTTATTTTCACTGGCTGTTATAATAAGTTAAATTAATCACATAGGAGACACAATAGTATAGTGTAAATTGTATCAATGTTGAGGAACACCTTTTGGAGAAATTTTATATGATTGCCTCAGTAAAGCTTGTTTTCACATAGTCCAAAAATGACAATTTACATTGTGTTTTGTTTAAAATTTTTAAAACTCTGAAGGGAGCTATATGACTCCATAAGTAATTTTCAATGTTAAACCCAAATATACAATATACAGTTTGAGATTAAAAACTTGGTTTATTTGAAACAATTGTTTGTTTCAAAATTAGTTTAGTATCTATCTATCTATCTATCTATCTATCTATCTATCTATCTATCTATCTATCTATCTATCTATCTATCTATCTAAACAAAAAAGAAATCTAACTGAAGTTTGGTTTCAATATTAACAGTTAAGTGCTAAAAATGCAAGAAGATCCTGAAGTTAACATGAACATGTTTTAAGTTATTGTTGAACTGCAATTGCTAAAAACAGTTAATTTTCTGTCATGATTTTCTTTAGGATCAGTGATGTGCAGAGTTTCATAGAAAAATCTCAGGGACCCAGTCTTAATGGACCTTTCATCCTGACAACCTCCTTACCCTTTCGTGAGTTAAATGAAGAGGATCTCAGTCTTCAGGAGGCTGGGCTTCAAAATGCAGTCATTGTTCAGAGACTCTTGAAAGATGAGTCTCCTTTTGGGCATTCCTAAGGAATTATAAAGTATAGAATTCACCTCATGTATCTTTTGAATATGTGAGCCTTTAGGTTGGTTTGGGTTATGTAAAGTCTTCCTCTCAAAAAGCAGCGTTTGTGTGTATGTGTGTGTTTTTGTTTTTGTTTTTTTTAAATTATCACTTTGTTGGAATTCTCCAATATAAAAGCCTCAGGTTAACTGAAACAGAAGCCTGTGATAACAATAACTTTTTTGTTAATGTTGATCTTTGAAACTGCAATAAAGAATTTATATTCTTACAGCTTGTAGAACTTACACACATGCAATTCTTTACTCATGTCAAGAAAGTTTAGTTCTCTCTGGTACAGAACTTCATGCTTTGTGGGAGCTTTCACCAAAGAATTCAACTATTGCTAATATGTTTACTGCCTTATTAATCTCAGATTTAAGACAGATAAAAGTATTGGGTATAACGCTGTATTATTTATTTTAGAAGTATGAGTAATTTAGTAATAACTATGCTACATGCTAATTCACCTTTCTTTATAATAATTAATTACTTAATACAGTTTCAATTACAATGTATTTTTCACTTAGATTTTTTTTGTACATTATGTAGTCATTTTTTGGGTCATATAAATTGCACTTAATTTCATGTATAAACTTATACATGCACTTTTCATCCACATTATTGCAAATTAATACATAATATTTTTCTCAAATGGTACAAAAATAATAATCCTTTAT
This sequence comes from Polypterus senegalus, assembly GCF_016835505.1. NCBI lineage: Eukaryota > Metazoa > Chordata > Cladistia > Polypteriformes > Polypteridae > Polypterus > Polypterus senegalus. The sequence goes on along the minus strand of NC_053156.1, from coordinate 201,844,736 downwards.
TGAATTTCAGCAGGTTATATCATAAAATATGATATACAGTATTTTGCCAATTTTTACAGTAGTTTATAAATCTTATATGTGTAGTCTTTTTCTTCTCCAAAAAAAGTAATTTTGTGCTTGTCTTCTTAGCTAACCAAGTGACATAAATTACAAACCTGCAAAATGTCAGCAAAGGTGCTAAAATTTAATATTAACATTCTTTTTATTGCACACAATTTTAAATTATTAGGCCCATAAAACTAGAAGGAGTGTTAAGGAACAACCTTAAAATTGCATTTGCCTAAATGTGAAGGAGGTAGGATTGGCAGTTGTTTGCTGTGAAACCTAAAGTACATCGTAAATGAAACTGATTTACTGTTACATTTGATGTTCTATGAAAGCAAAGACATGAAAGTAATTTGCTTGGAGAAATGCCTGTTTATTCATTCATCCATCCACTTGTGTCTATGGATATACATATATGTACAGAGAGTTTTAAATATGTATACTGTGGATATATATATATACATATGGTATATTCTGGTCAATGTAAGTTGAAAACTAAGTTAAATTTCATATATGAACATAAGAAAAATTATAATCTTTTGTACATATTAAACCATACAAGTTGTAAGTAATGAGAAGTAGCCTATTCAAACCAAGAAGGTATTACTTTTTTTTTTTTTCAGTACAAAAATTGATCCTGTCGACTTTCATCTACTGCATAATAATTAAAAACATTTTTAGAATTGATTCCACATACATTTTTTTTTCTGTCACATTTATTAGGTAAACATTTATGGTTTATAGGACATTGAAGCACAATACAAAAGTAGTCATTTCAAATTAATTTTGTACTTGTTTAGAAAGTGCCATGTACTGTACTTGGACGATAAAAATAAGAACAATGACAATGCATTAAGTTGTTATTCTCTGTTTAACAATTTTTTTTCCCCTCGTAAGATTTAACACTGTAACAGAGTCTTGTTTTTTTAAATGAGTATATTACAATGCAAAAGCAAAAATTATCAAAGTTAAAAATAACTAGAAGCAGTGTTTATCTATTACTTATTACTATTATTAAGCTGTTTGTTGTTAAAAGAAGTATGTTACACAATGCCCGTGAAATGTATTTGTGACATGCATAGGCAATACAGTGTCTATAGCTATGTTTAAATTGCTGTCTTTTTCTGTTTTGCTTCTTTAGCACACATACTGTGACTATATACAATATTTACCATCCTTTGTGTGAGGCTATGGCCTTATGCTCACATGTGCTCTTGAGCAGGGGTCTCCAACCTTTTTTCCCCTCTGAGCTACTTTTACAAAATGAAAATGGCCGAGAGCTACTCATGTTTTCTAACATTTATTCTCATAGCTTATTTCAACCCAAAAAAACTGAATAAGCTTGTTTTGCCTGAACATTTACAAAATGCTAGTGTCCACAACTCACATTTTGCATTAAAACTTTACAAAAAAATATTTAGTTCACCAGCAAGTGCATTTTGTATGTCTGTATGCACTTTCTAGTGTATCTCACACTATTGAATTAAAACATGAATGCCATCAAAAGAAAACAATGCAATTACAAATACACAGATATTACTTATTCATTTGTCATTTTGTTACATGTCACTGTTTCACTTCACAAGAGTATTCACATGTCCATTTGCATGTGTGGTGTTTTTTAGTTAGTCAGATGACTGGCACTTCATGGAGTCAACAAGAGAGGTGTATGGTGGAGTGTAGCCACTTAGGTTCAGTCTTATGGAGTCATTTAAATGTTCATCTGCCAGTCTTGTTCTGATCTTTGATTTCATGACATTCATGTCAGAAAAGGCAGACTGACAGTGATATGTAGACCCAAAAAATTTGTAGACATTTTCAGTGCTGGTTGGTGAAGATTCTTATACTTATCTGGCTGTGCTAAGCTCCAGAAATGCTGAGAATGCTGTTGAGACTTTAACTGCACATTATTTTGAAGGTTTACTAATATATCTACATACAGTGCATCCAGAAAGTATTCACAGCGCATCACTTTTTCCACATTTTGTTATGATACAGCCTTACTCCAAAATGGATTAAATTCATTTTTTTCCTCAGAATTCTACACACAACACCCCATGATGACAACGTGAAAAAAGTTTACTTGAGGTTTTTGCAAATTTATTAAAAATAAAAAAGAACTGAGAAATCACATGTACATAAGTATTCACAGCCTTTGCTCAATACTTTGTCGATGCACCTTTGGCAGCAATTACAGCCTCAAGTCTTTTTGAATATGATGCCACAAGCTTGGCACACCTATCCTTGGCCAGTTTCGCCCATTCCTCTTTGCAGCACCTCTCAAGCTCCATCAGGTTGGATGGGAAGCGTCGGTGCACAGCCATTTTCAGATCTCTCCAGAGATGTTCAATCGGATTCAATTATGGGCTCTGGCTGGGCCACTCAAGGACATTCACAGAGTTGTCCTGAAGCCACTCCTTTGATATCTTGGCTGTGTGCTTAGGGTCGTTGTCCTGCTGAAAGATGAACCGTCGCCCCAGTCTGAGGTCAAGAGTGATCTGGAGCAGGTTTTCATCCAGGATGTCTCTGTACATTGCTACAGCCATCTTTCCCTTTATCCTGACTAGTCTCCCAGTTCCTGCTGCTGAAAAACATCCCCACAGCATGATGCAGCCACCACCATGCTTCACTGTAGGGATGGTATTGGCCTGGTGATGAGCGGTGCCTGGTTTCCTCCAAATGTGACGCCTGGCATTCACACCAAAGAGTTCAATCTTTGTCTCATCAGACCAGAGAATTTTGTTTCTCATGGTCTGATGGTCTGAGAGTCCTTCAGGTGCCTTTTGGCAAACTTCAGGCGGGCTGCCATGTGCCTTTTACTAAGGAGTGGCTTCTGTCTGGCCACTCTACCATACAGGCCTGATTGGTGGATTGCTGCTGAGGTGGTTTTCCTTCTGGAAGGTTCTCCTCTCTCCACAGAGGACCTCTGGAGCTCTGACAGAGTGACCATCGGGTTCTTGGTCACTTCCCTGACTAAGGCCCTTCTCCCCCGATCGCTCGGTTTAGATGGCCAGCCAGCTCTAGGAAGAGTCCTGGTGGTTTTGAACTTCTTCCACTTACGGATAATGGAGGCCACTGTGCTCATTGGGACCTTCAAAGCAGCAGAAATTTTTCTGTAACCTTCCCCAGATTTGTGCCTTGAGACAATCCTGTCTCGGAGGTCTACAGACAATTCCTTTGACTTCATGCTTGGTTTGTGTTCTGACATGAACTGTCAACTGTGGGACCTTATATAGACAGGTGTGTGCCTTTCCAAATCAGGTCCAGTCAACTGAATTTACCACAGGTGGACTCCAATTAAGCTGCAGAAACATCTCAAGGATGATCAGGGGAAACAGGATGCACCTGAGCTCAATTTTTAACTTCATGGCAAAGGCTGTGAATACTTATGTACATATGCTTTCTCAATTTTTTTATTTTTAATAAATTTGCAAAAACCTCAAGTAAACTTTTTTCATGTTGTCATTATGGGGCGTTGTGTGTAGAATTCTGAGGAAAAAAATGACTCTAATCCATTTTGGAATAAGGCTGTAACATAACACAATGTGGAAAAAGTGATGCGCTGTGAATACTTTCCGGATGCACTGTATATAAAAATCAATGTGTGTATGTATGTTCCAGCATCATGTCCGAACGGCTGGAGCGATTTTCATGAAATTTGGTACAAATGTTCTTCATTGGTCGACTAAAAATACTGTTGGTTGAAATCAGCCATAACCCACCCCCTTCTGGGTAAGGTGGGGGGTGATCTTGCGGTCTTGTATGCATGTTATCATCCAGTTGTCACTCGGAACGACCACAAGAGGGCAAACTGGAGGTGACTGCCAGCATTCTTTATGTTTGAGCGCCACCGTGCTCCTGTTGCTTTTGAAATTAAATAGAGTTCTACGCGTGGATATGTGTGTGTCTGTCCGGCCCGGAAGTGAGACGTAGAGTCGGGGTGAGGGCTCCAGCTCCAAGGATACGCCAGCCAGGCCAGTACACCAGCAAAAGGAAACCTCCTAAGAAAGACAGTCGCTTAGCCGCTAATGCACAAATGATGCAAGCACTTCAGTAACATGAATCCTTCTAGCAGAGAGATGCCCAGAGTAGTTCTTACGAATAAAATACATTCTAGGATCCTATGCTTTTAGCAGCACAGGCTTGCACAGGATATACCAGGTGACTGCCAGCATTCTTTATTTTTGAGCAGCACCGCACCCCTGTTGCTTTTGAAATTAAATAGAGTTGGCCGGTTCCAAGCGTCAACTAGATGATAACATGCATACAAGACCGCAAGACAAGGACATTAGTGAGTGTTTGTTTCTTAATTTATTTTATTTTTAACATTGCGTTTTTTTTTTAATTATGTTTTTCTCAAACAATTAAAAAAAACACGAGGGCGAACTGGAGGTGACTGCCAGCATTCTTTATGTTTGAGCACCACCGTGCCCCTGTTGCTTTTCAAATTAAATACAGTTGGCCGGTTCCAAGCATCAACTGGATGATAACATACATACAACACCGCTAGAGAAGCACATTAGTGAGTCTTTATCCATCCATCCATTATCCAACCCACTATATCCTAACTGCAGGGTCACGGGGGTCTGCTGGAGCCAATCCCAGCCAACACAGGGCGAAAGGCAGGAAACAAACCCAGGGCAGGGCGCCAGCCCACCACAGAAAACCCATGCAGACACAGGGAGAACATGCAACTCCACGCAGGGAGGACCCGGGAAGCGAACCCAGGTTTATTGTTTGTTAATTTATTTTTATTTTTAAAGTTGTGTTTTTTTTATTTATGTTTTTCTCAAACAATTTAAAAAAATCTTTATTTTCCTCCCGGTCAATGCTGGGTATTTCAGCTAGTAATATATAAAATTCAATGTCTGGCTGTCGGTATGTCTGCCCACTTTTCACAAGAGAACTACTTAACAGATTTAGATTGTGTTTTATTCTATAATTTGCTTGAACATTCCTGTTGATTTTGCATCTTTTCTCATTTCACTATGTATCATAGTTCACTTGCAGTACCGATTTATTCCCGAATCCGGGAAACACGCAGTGGGCCGAGGGGAGGGGCCTTCCTCACTCACTCACCAGCTTCAGGGTGTATACCTTAATTTCAGCTAGTGAACAAGAGAACAATTGAATTCAACTTTGTTTGATATTTAAAAAAAAATGTTACTTAGGTCTTGATGAGTTTGAGTCCGGATATTCTCTTAAGTGTATGCCACATTGAAAAGATAGACTGCAATTCAGATTGTGGATCGTGATGTGATTTTTTGGAAAGATCGCCCACCCCTAATTTGACTAATCAAGTTTTCAAATTTATGTAGGGTTCGTTAACCCTTTGGCGAGCTACTTGGAAAGGGGTTGTGAGCTACCAGTAGCTCACGAGCGACGTGTTGGAGACCCCTGTGTTAGAGAAATTATCAACTGCTCTTAACAAAAAAGGTTTTGATTGGCTAACTAAAATATAACAAGTATTAAAGTCTATGAAAGCTGATTTTATTTTTGTTGGGCCATATATGTACTATTGTATTGCTATGTTTTGACTACAATTTTACATATTTTCTTTGATGTCTTCCTTTTAAATTTTGGAGATGAAACGGCCTAAAACATTTTTATTAATTCAGATGAATGGTTTGTTCCAAAAGTACTGATCTCCAATATAATTCATACATGTGATAGTTGGTGTGCCATAGTTATTTAAATGTTTTTTTAACATTTTTTTCTATATTTCTAATCACTTCGCTCCTTCATTATAAATGCATCCTTCCACTTCTTCCTTATTCTAGTATTCCAGTTTTTTTTTTTTTTTTGACTTAGAGCTCTCTAATTGTTTTGAACAAAATTCTCTGGCATGCTGTATGTACTGTAACTGCTTCTAATCATTTTTGTGATGTGTGTGTCATTTATGCTGTCATACATGTAGCAAGTCATCTATATGAGTGAACAATTAAATTGCTATGACTTTGCTTTGGCTGTGAATCAGTTTGTATGCATTTCTAGGCTAAAAAGAGTTCAAATACAAGTACTATGGTCATTATTCCATTATTTGACTCGTCATAGTTATTCATGTAACTTTCTTAGTTTAACCCTTTGAAACAGTAAATAATAAAGCTTACAAGTATCTGACATTGTTAAACATTAAGTATATTGGACAAGACATGCATTTGCAATGCTGAAGTTCATGCCTGGAATTGGTTCATGTAATTGTATTTAACAACCACTGGAAGCTGTAGTTAACACAATGGCATACAAATTATCATGTAAAAGTGTATTGCTGGGTTTTAAAGTCACATTACTCAGTGGTTAAATTATTTAGGACATATTTCTTGAAATGAGCACTATACTTAAATATTCACATAAACAACTTTATTTTCGGGTTATGCAGTGTATATCTCCCGTTTAGGTGTTTTCCAGCAGGATTATGCTATTATTCAGTCCTCTGGTAATGCCAACCATGAGCTTTAGTGCTAGAAAGCTTGTTGCATTTCTTATTGTTGTTCAGGATCAAACATCAAGGAAGTTAAACAGAATTAATTGCCAAGTTGTTAAGTATTACTGCATCTGGATTCAGAAACTGCAGATAGAAAAGTACATTTAGAGTTTTGTCTTATATGGCAGGTATATAGCGAATGTTTGATATTGTTGTTTTGAGATATAAATTAAATAAAAATCAAACATCTCTTGTTATGTGGAATTGAAAAAAGATATAGACTATATTAGTTATGAAACATGATCTATGAAATGCTTTGAAAGGATTTTTGTAGAAAATTTTATTCAATGTCAAGTAAAAGTAGACATTTCAAAATTTCTTTAATTTTACTTTTTATACAGCACTGGTTTCATTTATAAGCTTAAGTACAGTAAAATGTGGGGGCTTCCTTTAAACTTATTATTTTTTGTAATTGATTTGAGGTTTTCAGAATATCAAACATTTTAAGTACTGTTCAAGGGCAGGGCAGTTGCAAATCAAAAGTAATTTAAAAGTGATGTGAAATAGTTTTATTAATGTTAGAGATACTTAGATTTTACATTATAAAACTGTCAATGATAATCAAATTATTGTACGATAGTGAATCCATATGATAGTGAAAACACACAGCTTTGTAGCTGTGGTACATGTGTTTATTACAAGATGTACTACATTATAAATTTAACCAAATCCAAAATACAAAAAGACAGCATTTTTACACCTAAATCATGCAGTACATACTGCAGTACACTGTAAGTACGGACTATTAAATCCATGCTTAGGTCAAGAATGTACTACTGCAGTAAATAATTATGCAGAATTGAAAATTATAGATAAAATGCCTGTAGTATTGAAAATTCAATCAACATTGATCACAATGAGAAATTACAATATTAAATTTAATGATTATTGAAAAATCTATTTTATTTCTGTTTGTTAAAAAAAATTATGCGATGAATTAAATATAACATATTGAAATTGAAAACTTTATAAACAATTTTTAGATTCAAGTCCAAATAATAGTTTGAATTAAGTAATTGCTTATAATTTCAAGGCATGTTAAACAAACAAAATAATTTAAAATAACTGGCAGATAGATTTTGATGTGGAGCTACCAGTTAGCCAACCCTGCACTTTGGCCTGTGTGAGAAAACTGGAGTACATTCGAAAAGAGCAACATGATTCTGTGCAAACCTCATATCAGCTGTGGCTGGAATCAGATGTGAAATCTGGACTCTGGATCTGCAAGGCAGCAGCACTAACCACTACAGGAGTAAGGAGTGTGTCAGGTAAGTTGATCTATGTTTGTTATTAAATAAAATAAGCTATATGTATTAATACATTGTTGTTCATCACAGTGTCCGAGAACGTTGACGTGTTGTTCAGACGTTCAAGTAAGAAGTTCACTGAATTCTGCACATGACACTACCACTACATCAACCAGATCCTTATTCACTTATTTTCATATTGCACATCACCAAATTAATAGGTCAGATTATGTTTGCAAAGTCTACCATTCTTAAGTTCTGATGTGGAAGACATTGCACAGCTCTTACTTATTTTTTGTGATTTATTATTGAAATAAGCCTTTCTTACAGTACATTATTGGTTTTGACTGGCTGTGTACTGTAGCATGCTATCTGGCCCACTGTGGTAGGCTGTCAGAGCTTCCTACATAATAAAGGCTCAGATTCCCTGGTTTGAATGAGAGAGAGACAGCATGTCAAAGTGCCAGTGCCTGCTCTAGCATGAACAATACAAAGTATTTTATTTGCCAGAAGAATATATTTTATGCAAAATAAAATGAGGAAATTTGATCTGGTACTTCCTCAAAGCTGTTGGAGAGAAGTGCTAAAAGTAAGAAATTCCAAGTCCAGACATTAAAAAAATTATAGCTTTTGAGTTCACAAAAAGTGGACAGATTTAATGGTGCCTTTGGGATAGCTTAAAGCATTTGGTAATGAACTGCCTGCCATAACCTGTTAAGTGTTAAAATGAAGTATTAAAAAGTTTTTCAGTTATGTTGTTTATCTGACGTGTCTTGTGGCGCCAGAGAGTGGAGACATGTGGCATGTTTCTCCTTGCAGACGTAGATTTTTTTGTATATCATTTTTTATTTCTGATGTCTGTACAATCAATTATATTACTTATGACTGGCATGCCCTTGTAAACCTCGGAGCATGTCTTCAGAATTCAACTCTGAAGCTATTGAGTATGCAGCTACCTTACATTAGTTATACTCCATCAATGTAACTGACATGACTCAACTAAGAGTAACTGTGCAGAGTGCTTGGAATTGGAATGAAGGAGAGACATCCAGGTGAAAGCAAAAACTGCGGAAACCAGCCTGCTCTGCCTAACATTTCTGTGGTGAACGTGTAGTCGCTGAATAATAACAAAAAGATATTTAGGCAGTGCTGGCTACACAAAGATCAAATCCTGCTGTGTTTGTTTCTCTTAAACATGGCTAACTGCTCAGATGCCAAACCCTGCAATACAGTCAGATGGCTTTTTTGTCTGGAGCACAGCACCACCACATGTAGTGTAAAATTATTAATACATTTCCCTCAGTAATTTAACTTCTCTTTAAAATGTTTACAACAATCTTTAAATTTGTTCTTATAAGTATTTTTTTCCATTTTTCCATCAAATGCTAAAAGTAATTTCTTATCTACAAAAATATTTTCTTACTTTATTATGTTTCTAGCTAAAGGGGCTAGCTCTTACTGACCCTGCAGTGTTCTAGGTGTATGTACCCTTGAGTGTGTATGCATGTCCAGCCAGAACTTTCCAGTTTAGCAATTTACCAATTTTTTTAAATTAGGAAAACTTTAAATTTTTTTTTTTTTCTTAATTCTGCTTTAGGAATTTTGGTTTGAACTTGTTCCAGTCAAGGCTATGCAGCACATGATAATGAACACACATTAAAAGTCCAGTACTGTTTGCACACTTAAAGGTGTGTGTATATATATCTCCAGTTGCAGCTGGAGAGAGGACAGCATTTAGTGTTTTGTATAAGACACGTTGATTGCCACAGTTTTTTGAGATGATGTCAGCAAAAAAACGGTTCCTTGCACCTCTGACTGCTCTCTGGTATTGGGACCACGCGTCTCTCATGCAGTCGAAGGTAACAGTGAGACCATCTTTCCTCCATTTACGTTCTAGCCGCCTACAGTTTTGCCTGATGGAGCAAGTTTGTTCGTTTAGCCATGGGTCATGCTTGACTTTGGATTGTCTCCGTTTGAGTGGGGCTACAACATCCATCACAGAACAGCAGGAAGTGTAGAAGGTTTGCAATAAAACATCAGCATCTGTGGATTCACATGATGTGGAAATTGGTGTAAAAGCAACTGCAAAATCTTCAGCAGCAGAGGGGGGAATGACACGGGAGGGACGGGTGTTGTTGGATTTACCATGCTCAACAGAGACCAAATCCAGATTAAACAGAACAGGCGAGTGATCAGAAAAGCTGGGAGGCAGAATGTCCAAGTCACTGATTCTGAGACCGCGAGAAAGAACCAGGTCCAGTGTGTGAACCTGTCCATGTGTTGGTCCGTTCACTAGTTGAGACAGACCAAAGGAGTCAATAATGTCCAGAAAGTCTTTTGCTAAAGGTTTAACGGGACGGCAAACATGGATATTAAAATCACCCAAACAAAGGAAGCGATCATATCTGTAGGTAATATCAGCTAGGAAAGCTGCAAACTCATCTAAAAATTCCTTATTATATTTTGGGGGGTGATAGATGAGTGTGCACAGCAAGCATGTTAGATAATGTATTAAAATGTAATTATTCACTTAACCTGTCAGTTAGACTTGTTCACAGTGGTTAGCATTGTTATTTAGGTATTATGTCACTGTGTCGTATTTGTTTGTGGAATTTCTCACTGTGTTTTCCGTGAATTTTCTCCTGACACTCCAGTTGCATTAATATCTGAAAAAAGTGTATGTTAGGTGAATTGGCAGATTCACCTAACATGCAGGATTAAATGGGTTTGGAAAAGCAAGGAATTTATTGTTGTTTTGTGACTGATTCTCTTAATTTTTCCAGCTCTAAAATCCAAATGTTGAGGGAGCTTTCCATTTTCAGTTAGGAATTTGTCATTTTTCACATACCCCAACTTACTCTCCAGAGACACATGGAGAGTTTTGGGGTCAGAGCGCAGGGCCAGCTATTTGTACAGCACCTCTGGTTCAACTGCAGGATAAGGGCCTTGCTCAAGGGCCCAACAGAGTAGCATTCCTTCACTGCTGGGATTCAAACTGACAAGCTTCATGTTACCAGCACAAATCCTTACGTTGGAGAGCCGCCACAAATGAGAATATGTAAAAATAAAATAAAAACTCCTCTTCTTCCCGCCACCTTGTTCCTTCAATGTAGTGGATCAAGATTCCCAGTCTGACTGTGTAGGTGAGAAAAGATGCCAGGAGACCCCACATTGTATGGTTCACCAGTTTAGTTATCAACACCGATGACTGGATGCTTGTTGTTGTTGTACTTTATGCACTCAATTATACCTTTAGGTAATATTGTCCCAAATGCCCCATGATTCCTAGTTGCTGAATGCTGTAAACAGGTGATAATGAAAAAGTATGCCTTCCAAGCATCAAGAGAAAGAGAGTCTAGTGATTTTTAACAGGAGGCCAGAGATGATTTGACATCAATTTTCCCAAATGAAAATGGGACTTTCTGCATATAACTGGTGAGGGGGTGAGGTCTGGTAATGAAAATATCTGCTGAAGTAGAGGTATGACCATGGGGAAGATAGAAGGCATAAAGGTACAGTAGCAAATTTAGACCAAATGACTGCAACAGTAAAGTAGTCCCATAATACATGTAGGAAGGTCTACAGTGCCCTAGTTTGGCACAGAAAGCAGAAGGTAACTAAGGTCAGCAGTATAGCAAATCATCTTCTAGTGGTCAGATACAGCTTATGTCCTTGGGGGTTGGTGAAAGTCTTCATGTAACTTTGCATAGAGTGCTGCTACTGTTCATGGGTGTATGGGCTGTGGGTTATCAATTTTAACAGAGATGTGAGGATAGTGGTATATTACAGGCTTTAGTGGTTGATCTTAGCTGAAGGTTAAACAAGTATGAAGACTAGGAATAGCACCTGTATAGCTGAGCCTCAGGAACTGAAATGTGCAGAGGCCAGTGTTGTCATAAATATCTCCAGGGATAGAGAGGTCTTGATCCGATCATATTAGAAAAACTATTGGCTTGCCTCCTAAACATAGGGCTAGGTTTCAGGAAATCAGGTTATTCTGGTGCCATAGTGGACACAGACCCAATTGCTTGTTCAAATTATGCTCCCCTTTCAGTTCATTCCCTAATTAAGGCAGAATGTGTGAGGCTAGGTTTTTTTTTTTTATTTTAAGAATGCAAAAAATTATGACTTAATGTTAGACCAGAATTTGACGGGAGGAGGAAGGGGCAAGAGAGCACTAATGTAGCTAAGGCATGGAGCAATATTCATGTTAAGAATAGCCAAACTGAAGCAAGCGATAACAGGAAGGAAGGACTACTGTGTGATGAATCCTTTATACTTTTAAATACGTGAGAATTGTTGGGCGATATCACTGATTGCAATGATGGAAAGACGTCTAGTTCAAAGTATGTAAGCGAGTCAGATGCTTGAGCATGGGCAGATGCAATTTGTGCATTGTTTGCCATGGGTTTTAAATGACAACAGAGCAGATTACGCCAGTTAATTTTATAGCTTAAGAGAGACTCAAAGGACTGAAAACGATTTAGGATATAAATGGTCATGCAGTGCATGACCCAGATATTGTGAGACATCATCAGCATTAATTGATGCATTTTTAGGAGAAACCATGAGTGAAAACTTATTATTAATTTAAAGGTATTAGGGCTATGACAAGAGGGCCAAGAGTAAAAGTGGAAGAATACCTTAAGTGAAAACTGTCCCCTGGGTTTGTGTTTTCATTACAAACAATATCCATTTTGAAAAGAAAACAAAAGCAGTTGGGGATGTTTGGGTATAATGCTAACCCCACACAGACAGCAAGAAAGGCCACAATTGGAATCCAAAGGTGTCGACCACTGTGGCACACTGCTGCTTGAGCAAGCAGCCATTATTAAAGTAATTTTTGATTAATTGAAGTATGTTGTGATCTTCTTCTTCTAGGGAGTCATGTGCATTAGGTAGCATCATTGTCTCTCTGTACAATAGAGTCCTCAGCATTACACCAGGAATGTAACCCATTAGGTATCCATCTCCACTTCAAACAAGAATTGAGCTTACTCTATTGATGGGAATATAAAAATATAAGTAGTTTGGGTAAATGTTGGAAGAACTCAATGGAGTTGCTGCTCCAAACTTAGGCCATGTTTCTTTTCATTGAATTTTGATTTGGCACTCTAGATTAAACATTCCTGTTTCATCTCCTTACCAAAGAGTTTTGTGCATATGAGCCCCATCTGCATGTTTATCTTGAACTTCAAATTAGGTACAGCTATTTAAAGCAGCAGCCTGCTCTCATCCTGTTTATTTGAAGATTCTACCTCAAAACACAGGTGGATATGACTTTTCTCAGATGTTCAGTTCTTTAAAGATTGCCCTTTATGGAATATAAATATTTGCACTAACTTCCAGTAGAAAGGTTTACCACAAAATTGGCTTCTGCAAATAATGACTTTATAAATACCAAAATATTACTCTCTAAACTCTTTACTGAACTCACCCTTAAATATTATAAGAGATGTCCGTGCGTGTCACCCAAACCTGAAATAATGTGTGCCATAGCCCACATATCAAAACTAGAATGACCACAAGTGTACTTCAGTACTTACCAATGTCTTAGAATGAGGCTCTGTATTGTTACTAGCAGAAATGGTAATGCTAGAAATTCTTAGAATTCCTGTGTGAAAAGAACATAAAAACATGTTTGATGAAAACCGTGTTCCACATCTCTTGCGAGTTCCTAGTCTCCTAATGTAACTGAGTTATTGAAATCAGGATGGCACTGGATAATGGAGTATTGGAGCATCCTTTAACCATGGCCATTTAATATGCACTCTTTGCTTATTCTTGTTTCCTTTATATTCATTTTTTATAATGGTTATTTTTTGTATTTTCCCTTGTATTGATTTCTATTCACTGCTTCTGCTATTCTGTTGAAATATTAATTACATGTATGGAAAAGTGCAAGTAGGAGTTCCATTTCATTTGTAACAGAGCAAGTCAACATGAACCTGCCATATCTATCTATATATATAATTCACTAAGGCAAGACGTCCATGGACAGCACGCCGGAAGGGGCGTGGATTCACTAAGCCGCCGACAAGTTAGACACCTATGGCGCACGCTGGAAGGAGCCACGCCCACCAGCTCCAAGACCATTGGATACGACGACAACTCGCAGAGCCACGCCCACCAACTCAGACGCGACTACACAGAAAAAATGGTGTCATTTATATTTGTCTGTCGTAGAGGCAACATGCAGCTCCGACCCACGCTGACTGTTAATAGAGGCATGTTTCTCACGGAGGTGAATCGCCATATGCGGCGTGTAAAACGGTTTGTGAGGGGTATCCCATGGGATCCTTAAAACATTCCTTTACAACTGAGGTTAAAACACAATAAAGTAAGCAGTCCTTAAAAAACGAGTTTTCGGTTACGACGCACGACCGCGTGCAGCCTGGCAAACTGTTTTACACGCTACATACAGCAATTCGCATCCGCAACAAACATGCGTCTTCTTAGATGCTCCTGCACTTTGTACTCACCCCCCTCCCACCTCGCTGCTACCATGGTCGGGTGTCTTGGTGGATTATATATAGAAAGGTAGCCAAAACCGCACAGAGCAATGAAAAGTCTATGTGAGTCACAGGTGCATCTGGACTGTACAAAGACTCGAGTGACGAGTTGGAGGTGGGCACATGAGCAGGCAGTGTATACTGAACGAGAAACCAGCAGACTAGCATGACGGAGGGAGCGGAGTGGATGTCCTTCTCCTCTCCTCTCGTTCCACCCTGAGCGCCGCACGGACGATTGTGTGTTGGTTCGTTCTGTGCATTGGTTAAAACCCAATGAAGGAAGCAGTCTTTAAAAACCAATAAGCCCTGTGCCTCTGTTTCATTACCGTCTCACCTGCTTCACCAATGCAGGCCCCGCAACAGGCGATCCGGCGGGTCATTCCCATGACCCGCCAGGCAGCCAACCAGGTAACCAAAGTCTTTGGGTTCAGGGGGGAGTATGGTTACAAAGCTGAAACTTAAAGGAATTGATGGAGCCTTTCGCTTCATTTGACTCAACACAGGAAACCTCACCCGGCCCGGACATGGATAGGATTGACAGATTGATAGCTCTTTCTCGATTCTGTTGGTGGTGGTGCATGGCAGTTCTTAGTTGGTGGAGTGATTTGGCTGGTTATTTCTGAAAACGAATGAGACTCCCGCCTGCTAAATAGTTACACGACCCAACAGCGGTCGGCGTCCAAATTCTTAGACGGACAAGTGGCTTTCAGCCACGTGAGATTGAGCATTAACAGGTCTGTGATGCACTTGTATGTCGGGTACTGCACGCGCGCTACACTGAATGGATCAACGTGTGTCTACTCGCCGTGGGTAAGCCGTTGAACCCCATTCGTGATGGAGACCGTGGCTTCCAATTGTTCCCCACGATGAGAAATTCCCAGTACGTGCGGGTCATACGCTCGCACTGATTACGTCCCTACCCTTTGTAAAGCCCCCCATCGTCGGGTGACTTGGTGGATTATATATAAAAAAAGCAGCCGGAACCGCAAAGAACAATGAAAAATCAACATGGAAACCGACTGAGGCGGTGTTTGGAAAATTAACAGTCAACGTGACTCACAGGTGCGTGTGGACTGTACACAGACGAAAGCGACTCAGGTAGGGAGTTGGGGCGGGCACATAAGCGGGCAGTGCGTACTGAACGAGCACCGTTCAACTCCCTCAATTGCTTTGGAAGGAGAAAGCGCGACGGCGCTCCTCCGGTTTTCAGTCACGGACAATTGTATGTTGGTTCGTAGCGTGCATTGTTGCAATGTTACTTTTCTTGGTGGTTTATTAAATTACGGATTTTTCAAATGTTTATTTTTTGTCTGTGCTTAAAAATCATTTAAAAAGCGGCATGATCCACCGCGGGTTGGCTAGTACATTATAGTTTGCAAGTTTTAGTTGCCCTTAATGATCACCCTTTAGGATATATCTACTGTATTTGACTTTTTTTTTTTTTTTTGATTTCCTTGAAGCTGTTATATGACTTAGGGTACTGTATTTGGAATTGTTCCATATAAACTCTAGAGGTCCCACATAGGGAAATAAATGTCAAACTAGTAGAACGAGTCACATTGTACAGATACTTGGGGGTGCAAATTGATAAACAGTTATGATTCCATAAACGTGTATTGTACACAGCTACAATAACATAGCATGAACTGCCACATTCTTCATTTGTTTTACTTATCTATTCTGCAGAGTATTCTTTATTTTGGCTTAATCAGTGTCTTTGGCAACGTGTCAAAATCCAGTGCCTGATTAAAGCAGTGAGTAGGGTCATTGGGATTGTACAAAAATCAGCATCACAGAACCTGGTTCATATATCAAAATCCACAGTGATCCCACACACCTAATGCATTGTAAATGTAATTTCAGCTCTTTGGCACAATGTCGAATCAAAACTTCCAGATATAAGAGATCATTTGTACCCACAGAGATAGGGTAAGGCTGTCTAATGAGACCATCCATCCGTCCATCCATTATCCAACCTGATATACCCTAACTACAGGGTCACGGGGGTCTGCTGGAGCCAATTCCAGCCAACACAGGGTGCAAGGCAGAAAACAAACCCCGGGTAGGGTGCCAGCCCACCGCAGCTAATGAGACCAGGTAACTGGAATACACATTCATCATTGATATAACAGATTTATAAAAGCCATTATACAGATATGTGTAAAGTATTTCTCTTTCCCTACAGATTTTATTTTTTCTCCAGCCGTCTGGAGTTTTTTGTTTTTTCTGTCCCCCCTGGCCATTGAACCTTACTCTTATTCGATGTTAATGTTGATTTATTTTTTTATAATTATGTCTTTCATTTTTCTATTCTTTAATATGTAAAGCACTTTGAGCTACTGTTTGTATGAAAATGTGCTATATAAATAAATGTTGTTGTTGTTGTTGTCATTTTATGCTTAAAACCAATATTTATGCAAGCTTTTGTTATCCCTAAATGGAATAATAAATTTCAAATTGAAGCTGAACTTTCCTGTACCTATTTGGGGTTGGTTCTTTGTTTCCTACAGTATCCTGGGGATAACTGGAGACTCTAAACTGAGCCTGTATGCATGAGGAACTGGCGACCTATTTGAGGTTAATTCCTGTCTTGTGCCTAAAGCCACCTGAATAGGCTCTGTCAACCAGAGACCCTACAGGTAGATCCAATTGGGTTTAAAAATGGACAAAATAATGACTGTTAATTTGATCTAATTGTCCCCATGATATCTATAGTGCTTCCGGAAAGTATTCACAGCGCAACACTTTTTCCACATTTTGTTATGTTACAGCCTTATTCCAAAGTGGATTAAATTCTTTTTTTCCTCAGAATTCTACACACAACACCCAATAATGACAACATGAAAAAAGTTTACTTGAGGTTTTTGCAAATTTATTAAAAATAAAAAAACTGAGAAATCACATGTACGTAAATCAAACTGATAATTAAGCATGCTCAAATCAAATGTTCAGTGCTTTCTTGTAATAGGTATCCCACCGCTAAAGCACTGTATGAACCTCCCCAGAAGACACTTGGTGTATTGTCAGTCAAACTTAATAAAAGTGATCTTTTTATGAAAAGCTAATTTTTGTGCACCTTATATGACAACGTTGCTTGAAACATACACAGGGAAAACATGTAAAATCCACACAGAGTGACCCACTGGGATTTGAACCCAGTCTCCTAGAGCTGTGAGGCAGCAGTACCAAGTGCTCCACCAGCATACACAATTTAGTGACATACAATTAAAGAAGAAGAAATAATCTAAATAAATGAATGCTATTTAAGTGTAATAGTACTGCCAGTGTGGTGGGGTAAGAATGAAACATCAGATGTCAGTCATGGTTGGTATTATGTGTGTCATTCAGATTACAGCATGGAAAGTGAAAGTGTGACAGAGGTTTAATGTAATTCTAATGGCAGCCCCAGCCCATTTTTATTGTGCACTGATCTTAAAAACGTAGGGAAGTGAAGAGGTGCCTTAGATTGTTTTATTTTATCTGCTCCCCCAAGTACAAGAAAAACAATTCCTTATATACAGCAGACATCCCACGTTTCCTGAAAATTGGCATCTGAATTTCATTATTGCATGACCACTTCCATTTGTCAAGTTTCTTCCAGGAGGGATGATCCATTATCTCCAGGTATGGCAGATGGTTCCAGTGCTTTGCAAACCCCTTCAGTGTAATGCACTGCTCCCCATTCAAAATGGTTTATAGTCTCGGCTGCAGAGATATTTATTACGTTTTTAGTTTAGGATGCCCTTCCACCTATTTTTATTTTGGAGCTGATTGATAAAGCTGTCTTGGATTCAGTTTGGGCTCTTTTTACTTTGCTGCCGCAGACTGCATTTAGTTCTTTAATTGCTCTTGCAGGGTACTCCAACAAACCATGAGCATTTCTTGGGTAAATGTCTTCGCTGAGTAATAAATCCCAGCAGAATCTTCTGCTTTAGCTAATTCTAGACCTTGCTTATTTGAGTCAACAGAAGCAGGGCTTACAAAATAAAGCATGTCATTTTCATTTTTCCAGAAATGTATGCCCGTGCCAGAAAGAGCCTACAGTTTTTTGAGGTTTTCTTACTGTCAAAAGCTGAAAAGATTCATGGCCCCACAACTGATTTTTTTTCTCTCTCATTTTCCACACTAAAATTCCTGGTTTGAACAAATCCACAGTTTAGTGAAAACAAAACATAAAATGAGCCAGTCCACTATACTGCTCAATCTCCTCACAGCTCCATTTGTAATCGGCCCTGCTGTATTGCACTTGGCACAGAGTGACACCAGAGAAGAGGATGCAGACTGAAGTACAATAAAGTTCTTTATTTTAACCGGTGAAGAGAAAGTCCTCTTCTTGAAGGCTGAAAATTGTAATTCAGTGTCTGAAGTTGTCAAATAGATACAAAAAAAGTGGCAGGCGAGCAGCGAAGCTGCACTTTAAGAGTTCCAAATATAAAAATCTACAGCAGTTAGAGCAGGTGAACAGCCTTGGCCTTCCAAGACGACACCAGCTAGGTACAATCAGACACTGGTAAATGGCAAAGAACCCATCATGTGTCAAGACTGCCTGCCCATCCAAACAAGTGCAAATTTTCCAGGTGGCAGGTGGCAGCAAAGCATTCCTCTTAGGTTAAGAGACACTTTGGCTATCCAAAAATGATCGGCCATTAAAGAGCTCTTGGCTGAGGTGCAGGGACAGCACACACCTCCAGAGGCCATTGTAAGCTGGTAACTCTGTAGATTGTGACGGCTGGCAGTAATTTCATAGCTTGAAAAAGTAATGCTGTACAGATAATGAAGGCAGAAATTTTAAAATGAAGTTACTCATTGTGGTCCCCGGCCAGGACGCCCAGGAGGACGAGAGGAGGGCGTGTGCCTCCTCCAGACCGAGAGGGGGCGTCCGTCCTGGTTATGCAGGAGGCCTCGGGTAGGTGGCTTGGAAGCCCGGCCAGGCGGCGCCCCAGTGCCTTATCATCCCGGGAGCCCGGCACTTCTGCCACACCAGGAAGTGCCGGGGGGATGACGACAGGGGACACCCGGACGGCTTCCGGGTGCGAAGCCGGCACTTCTGCCACACAGGGGTGTGGCCAACTCTAATTGCCGGGAAGCAGCTGGAACCCATCCGGGTTCCCATAAGAGGGACCGCCTCCCTCCAGTCATTGGTGGATGTCGGGAGGTAGCGAGACAGAGCTGGGGAGAGGACTGGAGGCGGCCAGGAAGAGAAGGCACAGAGACTGTGAGCCCTGGACTTTGGGGGAATCGGTGCAAGAGGCACTGGGGTTCATGCACTACAAACTTGTAAATATTGTAAATAAACGGTGTGTTGGGTGAACTTAAGATGTCCGTCTGTGTGTGTCCGGGCCAGCTTTCACATCATGTGAGGTCAATCAGTTAGACTTCAAACAGCAAGAAGAACAAAACCAAACTGTCAGAAAGGGCACAGAACCTGAAATTCTTGAAGTGATTTAATGTTTTTGTTTTGGGAAATAGTGAGAATCTTTGTGTTCTCAAATAAAAGTTCAAAGGCAGAACACCTGTCTTTATATACTATAAGATGACAGTCATTAAATAGGAGTTCACCTATGTGCAGAGTCAACTGGTAACCATTAATGTGATATTACCCAGAGATTCATGATGAAACAGTTACTTGACAAGGAAAAAACATAATGCAAAGAAAAATAGAACCTAAATATTCAAAAAGAACAATAAAAAATACTGCAAGAAAGTCTTGTAAAAGATAAAATTGGTTAATGTGTTGTTGGTCCTGCATCACTGATTTGATTTGCTCAGTTGGTCATCTGACGATGGACACCAATTTGATGAGCGGTTGAGATTAAGCTGGTTGAGACCAGAAGAGACAGGCCTGGAGGTGGTCTCACCATTCCTGTTACTCTTATAACTTTTTCAAAATCTTGTAATTGTCTCCCACTCCCTTGCCTGTTCTTTGCTTACATTTATTGTATTGTTGGTAATTTGGCCTTGGTCCCTTTCCTTACTAATTTGAATGAGTACAATAGAACATTAGATTTAAAAGAACGCCCCATCTTAAAATGATATTTTGTTTATATGTTACCTCATGTACATTATAGTGCTGGCCCAAAAAAATTATTTCATGTTTTATGCAGAATGGAGAGCGAGAGAACTTTATTACATAACAGAAGCCAACAGTACCTAATATGGTATATTGGGAAGCGATGTGAAAGCGTCCATAGAAAAGAAAAAAAAAAAAAAAACATATCACATTACCTGTGTCACCTAATCATTGTGTCTGTTATCCAGTCACTTAATAAAAACATGCAAAATGCATGCTGTTTTCCTGAAATATTGTTAAATAGTTACTTCTGGAGTTATCATCTTGCACATATTGAGGAAACCTAAAGCCTCATGGGATTGACTTTTTGATTTGAAGACCCCAAGTCCTGCCTTCAAGTCAAAAAGTCTTAGGTTAGGTTCCTTTAAGGCCTTTGGGTGTGACTTGAAAAGCAACATTATGGAGAGGGTGGCTGACTTGTGGGGTCTTCATGTAGAGATCAGACATTGTAGTTTCCTCTGATTGTGTGACTGGCAAAGATAGAAAGGCACCTAAAGGGGGCTACTGTACTGCAGTCAGCATTAGCAAAGATAGCAAGGAGACCACCACTGGCAGACTACTTGAATGAGGACATCAAACAGCTGGCTGCTGTAGACGGACTGTCTGAGAGCAAAGAGTCCTCAGACCAGTGACTTGAGTGACAGGAAGGCCACTAACTGGTCAAGTTACAGACAATCTCACTAAGACCTAAATGGAAAAATTCACTCCTTAAATTCCCTGGAAAGATGGACTGTATTTTAATTCTTTGCTGGTTTGTTTTCTTTTTTCCTGCATGTTACTCTGTAGTTTTTAGTAATTATGAGACATTTATAGTCGCCATAATAGTGGTGCTTTGTGACAGTCAGTTTGTTATAATTGAATTACATGTTTGAGTACATTTATGTGCTGTTGACTGTCAAACCATCAATCCCATGGTCACTCACTGCTATCTCCACCCTGTGACAGTAGGATTGTTGTTTCTTGCTGACCATAATGGGAATGCCGTCCTCTGGTGGTGCTGCACTGTCAAGTCTATCTCTTCTAGTGGCTCTCCTGTCACTTGTAATTCACATATTCAGTTGTGATTGCTGCCAGGTTTTGCACTGGTAAATGCCAATCGAAGTGCCCCTTTTCCATTGAACACTTGTGGGCAGGCTGATTTCACCTCATCGATCCATTTTATTTACCCTGCTAATCCAGTTCTGAATTGGAGAGGCCTATCAAAGCAGGAATGAATCCTGGACCAGTCCAGAGCACATTTGGGTAACGTTCATACTACTATGTCTTTGTTTAAAAATCTTAATTTTTGCCTTTCATCCGCAACACTCATGAAAACAAAGACTTTTGAAAATACCCTCCAGAGCCGTATACTTCTGAAAATGCTGGCTCGGATTTGCAGTGTGGATGGGTGAAAATGTACAGTTTTGAAAACGTGCTCTAAGTGGTGTGTGCATATTATGTGGCTCCACTCTGATCGGTTCCTGCTCATTACAGCGTCTCATTCCATGACTAGTCATCCTTCCTAGAAGAAAACCATATTCCAGCATAGTTGGCACAGAAGAGTTGCTTTCCTCACTGCTTGTTGTGTTGCTTACCTGTAGGCATTTAAATTGGGTTTTGTAGAATTTTTAAATGCTACATATATGAACAAAAGGCAAAAATTATTTGTTGCTATAGTTGTGTGATAAATCTTGTGGTTGGCAGTGTTACCGTACCCTCTTAAGATGTTTCCACTGATGTAGCTTTCCCATTGTAAGATGAACATCTACGTCATATGTGTTTTCCATTTTTAGTGTGGATGGAGGAGCTTTTCTATATGTTGTGAAAATACAAGTGTGGACGGATATCATTTTCCTTTAAATTAAAACATTGTAGTGTAGACATTAGCATTTTACTCACACAGATCACTTTAGAAAAGCTAAACATGTCTGTCTTTGGAATGTCAGAAGAAATGCTTGAGTATCCCATGGAAAACCATTGGAGACACAGGGAGAACATGCAGATGTAGCAGTACCTGGGCTCAGATTTGAACGCAGGAGACAGCAGAACCAAACAATGCACCACCATGCTGTGCCTCTTCAATATGGATGGTCAACATGGAGCGAACAGTAAACCATCTCAATCTGGCCTGTGGTCAGTTCACAGAAATGTGTGAGTGGCTGGATACAGTCCAAGAGGCAGAATGACGACACAGGAATAAAATTGAAAAGGTCTGGAATGAGTTCTATATACACAAAATAACTTGCAAACACACGCTAGGACAGAAGAGCATAGAAATGAGTAATGTTTAAGGGGGGCAAGCTGCTCACCAAGAGAAATCTGCATCAGTGGAGGCCTTCTGCACCATCATGACATGATTTGGTGTGGGCTAAGTTGTCACTCCGATAGGAAAAAGCACTGACATTTTACAGTGAGACAGTCATTGATTTTTAGGATTGAAGTTTGAGAAGCGGCCTGTTAGATAATAAGACAACAACATTTATTTATATACAGTAGCACATTTTCATACAAAAAGTGGCTCAAAGTGCTTTACATAATGAAGAATAGAAAAATAAAAGACACAGTAAGAAAATAAAATAAGTCAACATTAATTAACATAGAATAAGAGTAAGGTCCAATGGCCAGGGTGGACAGAAAAAACAAAAAATAAACTCCAGACGGCTGGAGAAAAAAATAAAATCTGTATGAATTCCAGACCATGAGACCGCCCAGTCCCATCTGTGCATTCTACCTAACATAAATGAAACAGTCCTCTTTGGATTTAGGGTTCTCATGGAAGGACTTGACGATGATGGTCACGTAGACTTCTGGTTTTTAATCCATCGCATCATTGTTGGAGCATCATGATGCTTTGAGTAGGTGGTGGTGCCACCACCACAAAGAAACCGGAAAAAGAAACAAAAAAGAGGTTAGGGGTCAGTACGGATTTTAGAGCCACCATGAATAGTTATTATGATGAATTGAACATACAGAGTATCAGGATTAAGTTAAAGTGAAGTTATGAAAAGGGAAAAGAGACTCCCATCCAACACAAAGTGTTTACATATCTGAAAAACCAAGTTTTCCAAAGCAGTTTTTCACCACATACAGAAAAATAGATAAAATTGAATAAGGGACCAAACAGTGTGGTGGACAGGAGGATTATGGGGACTTCAAATCTCGAGAATAGAGAATGGCCTGAATTGCCTGTTCTTCTTATGATGCCCCTGCTGGTGACAGTGCATCACTCTGTTTGGGTGTTGTACATGGAGACCCTAAAGGAATTTTTACAGCATCAAGTGTTTTTATTTTTTGTACAGTATATACAAATCTATTTTATTGCATTTTATTTTTATAGGGCTATAATTAAGCTTATGGGTTAGGTTTAGAGCTAGACAAGCTTAAAGAATGAATACTATTAAACATGGTATAATTAAATGTTCCATTTACCGGTACTTTTGAAACATTCTATTTTACAGTTAAAAGGCATTTTCAAAATGTTGGTGCTCTCGATTGCAGTTTTTAACACACTGCTTCAATACAACCATGCAAGTCGAGAGACTGCTGTCTGCTGGACAGTCCACTTTTCACATTTTAGACGGTAACGTGAATAATGTGCAAACAGGAGAGATTCACGCTGTCCAGAGGCTGCTTCCCTGCTTCTTCTGTCTCTGCATTACTTTGGCCCTCCTCCTTTTTCAGAAGTACTAAGAGTGGTGTGTCAATAAAAATGACCCAAGACAAACTGGTAAATCTGATTTAAACAAAGTGACTATCCAGCTTTCTGGCCTGCTATTCACCAGCACTCTTTTCTGTGTTTATATATGTGGGGTGATACGGTGCAACAGTGGTTAGGGCTGTAGCCACATTGATCCAGCATACAAGTCTACACCTGATTGTTATTTGTGTGTGGGCTTTGCTTGTTCTGAGTGTGCACTTTTTCTTTCTTGGTACTCCAAACCCAACGCTGCCCCCCAACCCCAAAGTGATTCTGAGCAAATCCCAAGTATGTGTTTCTGGCAGTGGACTGGCGTCACACCCAGGGTTGGTTCCTGCCCTGCAGCCCTAAATTGCGTTAAGCAGGTTTGAGAGGGCTGTAGATGTTTATTTGTACTAGGCAATGCTGTACAGTTAGGCTAGCTCAACATTTGAGTGTGGTTGTCTTTTTGAATAAAAAGGTCAAAAGCAAAATGCTTATTGGACACTTGAGTGAAAAGGATGTTTTTAAAATTCATGAGCTAGAAATCAGAGTGGAGGCAGAGCCCTGAAACAAAGCAGAGCGACTCCTGACAGTCCTAGAAATTTCAAATGCTGTCAACAGGAGAACAAAAAGGATTGTTGTTGATGAAAAAGAAAACTTTCTCTGGAAAAGTCATTGCTATCTATCTATCTATCTATCTATCTATCTATCTATCTATCTATCTATCTATCTATCTATCTATCTATCTATCTATCTATCTATCTATCTATCTATCTATCTACTTAATTTAGTCTTATGTCTAATACAGCCTTATATCTCTCTCTCTGTCTGTTTAATATAATGCAGTAAATATCTCTCTGTTTAATAGAGTTACATATTTATGTATTTATCTGTCTGTCTGTCTGTCTGTCTAATATGGTGCCTTAAATTTCTATCTATCTGTCTAATATAGTTCTCTGTTTGTCTAGCATAGTGTCTTTGATTTTTGTCACTTTGTCTAATATTGTTATCTGTGCCTCACTGTATGTCATCATCTTCTGTTTGTCTTTCTGTCTATATATGTAATATATTGCCTTAAATATCTGTCTGTGTGCCTGTCCAATATATTGTCATATATATTTATCTGCCTGTCTAATGTAGTGCCTTACACGATCTATCTATCTATCTATCTATCTATCTATCTATCTATCTATCTATCTATCTATCTATCTATCTATCTATCTATCATTTAGTTTTCTAATATAGTACCTTACATGCCATATCTACTGTATCGATCAGTCTAATATAGACAGATTGCCTCTCTTAATGCCTGTCTGTATGTCTGTCTAAATAGTCCTCAATCTGTCTGTATGTTTTTATATCTGATATAGTGCCTTACATGTCTGTCTGTCTGTCTATGTAATATAACAACTTACATATCAATCCATCTATCTGTCCATCTATGTATTATACAGTGCCTTCCATATCTATCTATCTATCTATCTATCTATCTATCTATCTATCTATCTATCTATCTATCTAGAAGTTTGTCACTCAGTCTTCAGGCTGACTGGTGATTTGATGAGAGGCACATGTATGGCTTTTCATCCTCCTCCCTTTCTGGCAGACGGTCAAAACAGAATCAGAAGCCTCTGCCTGCCAGCAGTATAAACTACTGTAGTGGCTGCCGACGGTGTAAGAGAGATGGTTAAAGGAATGGGAGCCTCTGAATTTTCCCCCGATAAACTGATAAAAAATTTAGACTCCCAACAAGGCAAGAACTTATGCCAGGTAAGGGATTAATTCTGTCATTTTGTCTGTGAATTATTCTATTTCTGTGTATGATGAGTCAAGGTTGCTGATTTCTGGTTTGACTTTGGAATGTCTAGTTTAAAACCTAAACTGAAAATGTGCAATAATGTGTATCTGATTATTTCAAGAATACATATTATTTTTTTTTTGTACATTTTTGATGCAGTATGCTAGTTTTCTGGACTATTTTTATGATGTATGAACAGGCAACTGTTTTAAGTGAGGTTAAGTGTGGACATTGTGCTCATACTGGGTGGTCACTTGTTCAAGGTTGTTGAAGGTTGCTGGTTGTTTGAGCCTATTTCAGCAGTGCTGGATACAAGGCAGGAGAACCCCCTTAAAATTGCCAGTCTGTGGTAGGGCACAAGTGCACCAACCCTCAGACGCCAGACAGGGCTAATCTGGAGCAACCTCAAACCCCCAGGATGCAGCGTGACCTGTGGTGGACGTCCTAGAAGTAAAATGTGCTTACGGTGATTTATGTACGGAGAGCAGGACAGGACTGTAGAGTGGACCTGAACAGGACTACATCTCGTAGCTCATTGAGCATTCAGACAGCACAAATAAATAAATCAATGTTTGAACAGTATTTAATTAAAAAGAAGAGCAAGAACAAAAAACAAGTTAATCAGTGCATAAATCAATAATAAATAATGTTTGAAAAGGATATATTTAAAAAATCAGTAAATTAATCAATAAATATTCTTAAAGCAAATGAGTATTAATTAAATGCATAAATGATCTTTTAAATTACTAGAATTATAAGGAACACCGAGAGTGTACCTTATGAAGGACTAACTGGCCATTTAGTAAATCGCTGCCCCTTGGACTGCTAATATCTGCACAGATTCAGTTCAGCAGCGCGTCATCTCTTCCTTTATGCTCGCTGTTCATAATACAAACTTCAGCAATCATCAGTCCTTTTCAAATAAAATTTGCAGCATGTTCTTAGTAACGCAGGCTAATAATCTTATTAAAGGCAGAAAGAGCCAAAATGATTTATCAGAGTAAAGAGGGACCACTTGTGATTATAATGCACTTGTTGTGGCACTCTCATAAATCCAATAGATCTGTGTGGGACTCCCTGAGATGTGGCATACAGATGGCTTTCTTTTTATTACCAGACCACAAGTATTTTCAATGACCCCTTCCAATATGGACATTGCACCAAGTAGTCCATCACTAAGGAGTAACAAGATCTTAACAACACTAAGTTACTGTTACACCATAGTAAGTAGTGAAGCCTCCTTCAGATTTAAGTTTATTGTAATATATGTACAGAATACAATGCAGTGAAGTTCTTACTCACATGGCCAACTATTATGCAGCGCCTTCATTCCTTCACTGATGGTTTGCTTATCCTTGGACTTCAATATTATTCCAAGAATAACAGAAACCTAGCAATATCAGTCAACCAAACCAGAGTCACCATTTCTATTAAATCTTACAAGGACCAAGTATAGAGCTCATACATGTGCAGTCAACTGAGGTGCTAAATGGCAAGCAGAGCGCAAGAAGTGATGTGATGGTGGACCTGAGCTAAAGACTCTGACTAAACATCTCCATTAGATTCACATATTAATCCCTAGAGGTTAGAGGAGCATCATAAAACTGAACTACCAGAACATTAAATACAGGAGAAGAAGTGAAAAAATTGGATGAGACAGGAAAATAAGTGACATTATGTCAAGCGAGAAGACATTTTACATATCTGGAAAGAGGAGCTGACCTGTGCAGATGTGGTAGTTGCTTTTGGACTGGATTGAGAGTAGGCATTAGATGTGGATCAAAATGGAATTTGAACGCTGTTGTTCTTATTTTTTAGGCTATACAGTACAGTATCTGTCATGGTTGTAAAGGTTATGTGTATAATTCGTTTATATTTTAACTTAAAACATGGCAGTTTTAAGATGGCAGCAGAATGACCATAACTTGGATTTGGCTGTTTAGTCTCATGCTGGACCAAGGAGCATTATATATGGGGCCTAGCTTTTTTAAATATAGTCCAAGGCTGTGGTGTCTCTGTTGTTATGGTCTAGTAGTTAAGGCTTTGGACCTCAAACCCCGAGGTTGTGAGTTAATATCCCACTACTGACACTGTGTGACCCTGAGCAAGTCAGTTTACCTGCCTGTGCTCCAACTAGACAACCAACAGAGATCTAAGCAATTTTATCATAAATGTAAACCACCTTGATAAAGTTGTCAGCCAAATACTGTAGGTAAATGTAATGTAAATAACTCAAATAGGGCCCTTAACCCCATCTTCCAGCAGATGGCACTGTTGTGTAAAAATGAAATAAGCCATAAGCTTGCCCCATTGATTGAACATATTGTTAAAATGATCATAACAAACTCAGCTTCTGTTGCCATCAAATGTTTTCAGTTTCCCATGTGTTCTACCGAAGAATGAGACAGATTTATTTGTTATTCAGGACAGGGAGAAGAAGTATATGCTAAAAAACAAACCAATGTTGGTACCAAGAATCAATCCTACTTTAGGGTTAGGTTAGAGTAGAGGAGAATGGTCCATACCGGGACAGTGGCACTGGCACACTCATCCTGTAAGTAATTTTTATTTAAATTGCTAACACCCATACTTCTATTACCATTCAAAATTAATTTTTAAAAACTCTTCTTAAAATGATGCCCATAGATAAAACTGATGAATTATTTTTTATAAGAGATTATTAAAATAAATTCAAAAAGTCTGTAAAAAATAATTTATAGTTAAAATTCGAGATTACAATTTTGAAACAGAACCTCATATGTTAATAATAAAATTACTTTAAATAAAAATTAATTTCAGTTAAAATAACCAGGGCTTTATTAAAAGGAGCATTTAAAATACTAAAAACAAGAATATTAGTATGTCCCCGAGGGGTCTTATTTACTCCTGGGGGTACAAATATTTAACATTAGAGTTTACATTTAAAAATGAAAAAATATTTAAGAAAAGGGTTATGGTTAGGGTCTTGATCAGAGTCAGAAACCAGAAATTGTAGACTAGAGTCTTTTACCAGAAACACACACTAAATTTGTTTTCTGAAGCTAACTTCGCAATCTTAGATGACCATTTAGTGCATGGAACTGACCTTGACAAACTGCCGAGACATGTAGTTGAAGCAGAAGCCTTCACAACCTTTGAGAAGGATCTGGATTATATTTTGGGAGAGTGTAGCCATTTGTAAAACAAATGAGCCTGATGGACTGAATGGTTGCCTGTCGATTTTTATGTTGTTTTGTTCTTTATGCAACTGCTCTGAAAACGATAAACAAAAGACTCTCAAAATGGCTGCATACAAGTACAATGAAAATAAATATGGTGTCACGGTAAGACATTATTTACTTAATAACTATATAAAAATGTTTTTGAATCAAAAAATCAAAATGACATTCTACAGCTCTAAAAACAGAGTTCAGAATAATAGAAACAAATTTAAAACCAAAGCAAATCATAACATGTTGACATGTGCAATGTAATTTCGTACCTATAAAAATATTTATTTTTGAAGCATTGTATGTGAAGTTTTCTTTGGGCCTCTCGCAGGCCCTTTGACTCTGCCATGTTCTCATCATATCTTTGCTTTGTGTGCCTATGTGTAGCCTTATACCTTCAGTTTCACCTTGGGTGCCTTGAAGGCTGGAGCCATTTTAATTGAGCCTCCTGGTCAGCTTTTTGTCCATCCATCCATTATCCAACCCACTATATCCTAACTACAGGGTCACAGGGGTCTGCTGGAGCCAATCCTCAGCTTTTTGTGATTCAGTTTAAAGGATGTGTGAATTTGTACATCTCATTTTTTTTTATTGTAGTCGTCATCATTGACATGAATCACGTTGATGTTGCACTTTGAAGATAAGATAAAAATGGGACATTTATGAAAAATTTAATTTGCATTTGAGTTTTTGATAATGATGTTGAAATCTTTTGTACTGTACTTTGGTGGTTGGGCTGTATGACAAAATGAAATGTTGATAAATCTTCTTTTTGCATCATATTTTGTATCCCGTTATTTGGCTGACATTTTATCATCTCTTTTAGCCCAATACATTGTGAAGTGCAGTTTTGGGTTTGCTACTCTGTGGCTGTCTTTCCAGTACCTTTTTTGGCTTCCTGACTATGTCTCTTCCTCCAATCATGTCTTAAAACTTTTTTGTTAGTGTTACTAGCTTAACACCTGGCAAGACATTACATTGAGCATTGGACCCTGGGAAAGAAATAAAGCCAGGATGACATCAGTTAATCATTGTTGAAAATGAAAGGATGTTTTAAGTTTCATGAAAGTTGTGTAATGGCAAGCATCAAAGTGGGAGTAGCCATAAAATCAGTTGATCCAGTGTATAATTTTTTGCAGTATGCAAAAAAAGCAAACTTTTTTTGGGAAAATTTGCAAACACATTTAAGCATAAAACACAATCCTTTCCCAAAATGAGCAAATCTATAAAATGGGAAACTTGATTTTATATTGCTGTATTGGTGTTTTAAAGGTAATGTCTGTATGTGTGTAATAAGTGAGCTTACATTATAAGAATGTTACCCAGAGTGCTGTGGGCTTCAGCCTGATTGGTGGGATGCTGCTGGCTAAGGCCCCCTACAATATTCTGCATTGCATTCAGTGGGGTTGACAGTGTGTGTTTAAAGCTGGCAGTTTCAAATCGAGAGGATAGATAAAAAAAAAACAAATGTGGTGCTGAGGAAAGTGACCGACCAAGTGACTGAGCAAGAAAGAAGCTGCACGTTTAGCAATTCATCCAGAGAGGCGCTCTCAAATGTTCTGGAGCAGCAGAGCACTGACAAGCTTTTCAAGAAGTAAGAGTGGCACCTGTGTGCACAGCTGAGCAGGAATATGTTTGTTATTTGTAAAAAAACACATTTCCATCTGAAGTGGGTACATTATACAGTACCAATATCTACCACTAAGCATCAGAATCTTCAGTTATATTGTGCTATAGACTTTTGGCAGTACCACTCACCCGATATAAAAGGAGTATTGATGGGGTTTGGGTTTTAAATTATTTGAGTTATGTTTTAATCTTGACGTTTCTGGTACAGGGCCATGTGATGGTGCTTCCCATGTAGGCACTATATAAACTGTTGGGGGACAAACCCTGTAATTTAAACACAAGATCTGTAAAAATGAAACGTGCAATGTGTACATTTATTTTTCTGCATATGAAAAGTATTGACTCACTCAAGGATTTTGACATTTTATTTTTATGCAACATTAAATGGCAGTGGATTTAATTTGGTTTATATTGACACTAATCATCATCAAAAGAGTCTTTAATGTCAAAGTGAAAACAGATCTCTGCAAAGTGGGCTAAATTAATTACAAATGTAAAATGCAAAATATCGGATCACATAAGTACTTACCCATTTCAAGTCAGTATTAGGCAAATGCACCATTGTCAGACATTCCAGCCTGGAGTCTGTGCTTACAGGTCTCTATCAGCTTTGCACATCTGGACACTGCCATTTTCACCCCAATCTTCTTTGCAGAACTAATGAATCTCTGTCAGGTTGTATGAGGATTGGGAGTGATCAGCCACTTTCAAGTTTAGCCTCACATTCTCAAAATTCATTGAGATGTGGACCCTGGCATGGCCACTCCAGGACATTTACTGTACATTGTTGTTTCTAAACTATTCCTGTTAGCTTTGGCTTTATGCTTGGGTTTGTTGTCTTGCTGGAAAACAAATCATCTCCTAAGATGCAGGTTTCTTGCAGACTGCATAAAGTTTTCCTCCAGGATTTCCTTGTATTTTATAGCATGTATTTTACTGTCACAAGCCCTCCAGGGCCTGCTGCCAAGAAGTATCCTCACAGCAAGCAAGTCCATGTGTCACACCCAACTCTTCTCTCCAAGCACCCTTACTTCTGATTCTCCCATGTTTGAAGGTCTATTCACTTGATCTGGTTAATAAGTTCTGATTGGTGCAGTAGTTAGCAGTGCTGCCATACATCTCCAGCACACTGAGTTAGACTCCTGGGCTTGTTGAATGTTCCTGTGGAGTTTGCATGTTCTCCCTATGAAGGACTTAGCTCAGGGTATTTGCTGGCCATAAACTGGTCCTGTGTGAGTGTTGGTGTTGGACCTAGTGAAGGACTGGCACCAGGGTTGGCTCTTCTCTTGCATCCATAGCTATAGGAATAGGCTTTGTCACCACCCACCCTGAACTGGATTACACAGGTTCAAGAATGTTATGTCATGTTATGCTTTAATTAACACAATGGTTGGTTCTACACCAGACTGGGTAATCTCCATTAAGTTGCTGCCGATGTGGAATTTCTATGTTCTCTCTGAATCTATGTCTGGGATTTTCTGCACTCTGGTGTCCTCCTGTATCACAGCAATAGGTGTGTTTAGATTTAATGTTGTGGACATGTACAGATATGTGCCCTGTGATTGACTTAAGCCTCATCCAAGATTCATTGTTACCCAGCAAGTGATGTTTCCAGTACAGGCTTCAATCTTTATGATCCTGTATTAGGCGGACTTGCACAACTCATTTTCAAAACTGTGATGTGTGTCTTCTATTTTACAAAGCTTACCTGAAGGCTTCCTTGTGCTACTGAAGATATAGTAGACCCATTGTCCCTCAGAGAGCTTCACCAGGGTTCTATCCTATCTTTCATGGGACCAACCAAAGAATGGTGCCATTTATAAATGTCATGGTTCGTTTTACAAAGTTATACTGACCTCTTCCTCATTATTGTTTTCATTTAGTATGGTAAGTCTACATTTTTTTGTTGTTTAGCATGCATTGAAATGGACAAGTGAAGAAAGTGAAGGTTGAACCAATAGAACCCCATTGTTCCAATGCACTTAAATCTTACCATCATAGTGAAGTTTATTTTGATTGGTTTGGTGAAGCCCCATAGTTCTGTTTGATAGTTTGTTGGAGAACTCTGATGGAGCCAACTTGCTGCAGACAAAACACACCATCCAAGTTTGAAACTCCATTAGTCCTTTGAGCTGATGGAGTTCTTCTTTTTGTTGACAGGTTGAGAAGGTTGCTTACCATGCTTTGCACAGGGTAAGGCTCCAGGTTTGCCACTTAGGAATATCTTGATATAACAGTGAGGACAAACCAGTAAGAGGTAGCCTTAAGTTGGTAAATACTGCCCTACCACATCTCAAATTTGTACCAAGGCAGATCAGAATAAACAGTTAATGTTCTTAATGTAGTCAGTATATGCAGCACTTGAGCAGTTCACTTTTAACAATAATTCTCAATACCAGATGTTTACAGTCATTTCCTTCCTTGTAATTCCCAATAATGTGCACCATTGTGGTCCTCATTTTTTATTGGTTTCATCTGACCACAAGAAAGTTGCTTGTTTGGAAACTAGTGGCCTCCATTCCTAACTCTCCCTGCAGACTGCTGAGCTGAGAGAGCCGTCCCCGCTTCATGGCACTCTCCAAATTAGCATGTTTCCACTGAGACAGCAAGCAGCCTAATTGCAGTTTCTATCCAAGTGAACAGTGGCCTGGTGAAGTCAGTGCCTGTTACTGGCTCAAGCTACAAAGCCCCGGCATCTAGTAGTAAGCACAAAGTGTGGGGTAGAGTTTCTAAACAAAATAGCACTGAGTGCCATAATAACTATATACGAGCAAACAATCTATGTATTTGGCTTTGTGTCTATTATTAAAACACGTTCAGAAGGAGAAGAAGGAATGTAAATTAAAGAAACGGTATACTCGATCTGCACTTGTGGCATTCCTGACTTGACTGTGACGTTAGTTTGTTTTTCCTGATTATGTGACACAGCTTGGATTGGCTTGCTGACTTATGTACCTTAAACAACATTGGCATCTACCACAGTTCATCTCCACAGCGGACATTGAACTGTAACACTTACAGCCTTGCTGTGGACTATACACAATTAACTGCTGTGAACTAACCCTAAGTCTAACCCTAACTCTCTAGATGGCGTTCTGGACAGCTACTATCATTACTGTCTACAGGAGCAGCACTCAAGCCAGGCTGGCACACTGAACCTGCATTCTCTATGGAGGCAATCCCCCTGCTGACACAATAACAATAGATATCACAGCATATGAGGGGGCTTGTCCTCTACCTGGCACTGATCCCCTGCCAGTACCTCATAAAAGGGATCTAACTACTGAGCTAAACATTGATTTCAGCCCTCATTCTTACATGATTTATCAAACTTGGAATTTCAAAAGTGAAAACACCTGATCCACTCAAAAACTATTAATATCTAAAGTGAGTATAATAAAAATCCTTTTCAAAAAATGACAAAAATGAAAAAAGAGCAATCCAATTAAAGACTAATAAATTTACAATAAAAAGGGTACAAATGCCACGGCACATAGTTTGTGGCAACAGGTCTCTAAATGAATTATTCTGAGGAAAAGGATTAGGGAAAGAGTACCAACAATGGAAAAATGTATACAATTGAAAAATAATAAAAAAGACCAAAAAACACTTATGAGGCTACCATTTCTGTTAATCTGTGGAAGTGGTACAATCACCACAATTTTGGGAATTTAATATCCTCTGCCAGAGCATCCCACTTCTGACACCATTCTGATTTAGATCTGATTTGTTCTTACAAACTATTTTAGTTTTTCCCCCCTGTGGTATTGAAAGCCAGCACTTACCGTAACTGGAAATATTGTGAAGCAGACATTTGGAAATCTAACTGGCTAAATTCGGAACATCTTCGTCAGGGTGGCTACCACTGTTGTAATCTGAGGGCACTGTGTGGTCACTGTTTTGTAAATGGCTTGAATCTTGAACACCTTGTGCATTTTGTTTTTCTTTGGACATTTAATGCATTTTCCTTGAAATGGTTAAAATTAAACAGTCTCCAATTTAGAGTCACCAAATAACTTAACATGTCTGCCTGTTAGCTGTGCGAATAAAATCAGAGTATCTGTGGGGAAAAAAAGACATTTGCAAATGCCTGGTCTTCTGATACAGTGAATCACAAACCTCACTGTAAATATTATGATTTTTTTTTTTAAATTACAGTGAAGCAGTGCCATGTTAAATGTCAGAACAGCACTAGGCGTTATTGACAGTCCATGATTCTGTGAGCTGGGTGGCATACCAGCACAGGCAATTATGATTCTGCTTCACAGATCTGGGTTAGACTTCTGATGTGGCCACTATGGAAAGTGAGTGGGTCTTCTTGGCATCTTATACATCCCAATGAACATCCATTAGGGATTTTTTGCTCACACTGAGAACCCCCCACACATGGAATAAGCTACCAGGTAGTGTGGTAGAGAGTAGGACTCTAGGGATCTTTATAACTCAACTTGATGTTATTTTGGAACAATTAAGTGGATTGGCTTGGTGAGCTCTGTTGGGCTGAATGGCCTGTTCTTGTCTAGATTGTTCTAAAGTGCAGGTTAAGCCAACTGCACTGGACTAGTAGACTGAGTACAGAAGTATGTGTGAGTGTGCCCTTTGATGGACTGGGCACTGATGCCAATGCTACCAGATAAGATTTTAGATCTTTATAAGCATGTAAAAAATAAATGAGTTTAGAAAGCTGGTAGATGTGGATTTTTGTTTGGTGTTTTCACTTCTGCAAACCAGGATTAGAAACAGCAAAAATGTGGCCTAGTGAAATCCGCCAAAATGGGAGAAAGTCGCTGCAGAGTACTAGAAAATTAGAGAGCTAGAAAAATGGCAGAAAATGGCAATATGCAGTCTGTACGTGTAGATTTATGGGAAATACTACTTCAACTATCTTTAACATGAACAAGTATATATGATGGCATTCCAAACAGGCAAATTAGATATATATTGATTCACTTTCTATATGTAATGTATAAAGTGAAATCTGAAATATTTAGAATGAATTATGAGTATGTAGTCAAATTTTGAATATATTAATTTAATCTTGATACATATAGATAGATGAATAAATAGATAGATATATGTGGAAGGTACTATATAATGCATAGATAGACAGATAAAGGACTATATTAAACAGACATACAGAGAGACAGATAGATAGCAATATTAGATAAACAGACAGATATGAAAGGCACTATATTAGACAGACAGATAGAGAGAACTTTATTTTTCCCCAGGGGGAGATTTTGATCTTAAAATACCTATACATATCCCCAGCCTCTCAATGCCCACATCGTTGACGCCACTGTTCCTATACAAGGCGCAAAGGAGAAAAAGATTGGAGTCCCAACAACCTAATTTTCATTTACTGTTGACATATCATCTTCAGCAATAGTTAAATAAATAGTTAAACAATAGTGACATGCAAAACAGTCAAGTTTCATTCTATATACATTTTTCATGAAACTGGTGCTAAAAGTTGTTTTTTATTTTTTTTAAGGTAAAAAACAAGGAGTATTGCTTCCTATATGTCTTGTTCAAGCAAGTACATTTAGTTTTGCATATACAGGTAATCCACGTCATGCCAGTAAAATCAGTTCTACATGATGTCTCACGTTCACGTCACCTCAGAGGAGTGCAGTGCATTTTTTTTTTCAAAATGTGACCTGCTGCATGTTCTTCACCTAAACGCGCCCTTGTACACAGGGCTCCACACGCTGTGTAAGTATATATTGAGTTTGATTTATATCTCCTACACGTCTTAGGATTGAGACCACCACATTGTCATCATAATGTGGATTGGCACATGCAAATACGATTTTCTTTAACAATATTGAATCAATGAGCTTATAAATGGCACCATACTACCAGACCAACCACAACATATGTCTCATGGTGCAACAAAATATCCACCTGTGACATTGCTTATCACTAAAGAACTTTACTTACACACTAAGTGACACGCAGAAGCACACAGGAACTAGACGCCACATTTTTGGGTCAAAGACACAAATTTTGCTAGTTGTGAAACACCACTTATTTCATAATATTTTTGTGAGGTGAAACTTAAGTTTTGTTGCAAATTCAGTGCAGTGTACATATCTTTTTGTTTATTATTATTATATAAGTGTAGGACACCCATGTTTTAATCTACATTAAATTGATACAATTTTGCCAATTTGAAGAAACTACTAATGAATGTTATTTTCCTACACAGCTGCATGCAGTATAAATACTTAGCTTGCATGCTGCAGACCAAACACAAATCATTTTATTCAGTTAAGCTAAAGAACACTGCACTACATTAGGTGTATGATGGTGGATCCCAGCTATGAGTGTAGACAAGTTCTTCAATAAGAACATAGGGGCACAAAGGGGACTGCACTCCTCACAAACTTTAGAAAGGTTTTCATCACACTGAAAAGGACAGACATGTAGAGTAAGTGGCCAAGTTGTCTGGTAGACAGCAGAACTTTAGAGACCTCCAGAACTTGGCTGGATTTTATTTTTTTTTTTTGGAAGAGTTCAATAATTAGAGATTGACAGTCTATGTTGAGCCGAATGGCCTGATCTTGGTGTAGCTGTTCAAATGTTCTAATATGTGTATTTCTGACAAATACGTAATCATCCATCTTTCAGAAGTGAAATCCTATTTTGGAGAATAATTATGACATCAGGAACTAGTGAAATATTAACTATGGTGACAGGAGTTATGTGGCGGTGAGGCGTTGTTTCTATGGATGTCCTTAAGAATGCTCCACACAGGCAGGTAGTGGGTTCTTCTATTCCAGTATTCAGCTACTTTTTAGTTAAGGGTGGTCCATCAGTGGAGCTCAGAGACATCTCTTAATAACTGAGGCACTTCTTCACAAGTTCCTAACAGCTGTTCACAGCTTAGCATTTTTGAGCTACTGATATGGGCAACATGCTGTCTAGTCTCCCTCTCAGTTAAAAAGTAAAATACAAATTAAAAGCAGACTTGACTGTCTTTGGAAGCTGCTTTGAAGTGCTTCATATTGCCAGGATTCTCATTTTGTCTAGCAAGCTGACTTAATTAACTTCAGAATGATTACATTCCCTGTTTTAGTAAC
This sequence comes from Polypterus senegalus, assembly GCF_016835505.1. Lineage (NCBI taxonomy): Eukaryota > Metazoa > Chordata > Cladistia > Polypteriformes > Polypteridae > Polypterus > Polypterus senegalus. Next base: position 201,806,999 of record NC_053156.1, on the reverse strand, counting down.
ATTTAAGACATGGACATCTTAATAGTATGCAGTATGTTACAAGTGGCACAGGGTGGCACAGTGGCATAGCAGTTGGAACTTCTACCTCACAGTTTGTTTATTAATATCGAGTTTGAAATCATACACCATGTAGTGGTCTGCATGTTCTTTCCTCCCAGAAACTTCTGTTTTTCTTTCATATCCTGAAGATGTCAGAGTCAGGGCCTGTGTGAGGTGTACATGAGTGCATTGTGTAAAAGGCTGGCTTCCTGTTCAGGGGTGATTCCTGCTTTGCTTCCAATGCTGCCAGGATAAGCTTTAGCTCCCCGTGACCATGAATTAGAAAAAGCAGTTGTATGGAAAGTCACCAGACCCAAAAGAAATTAGACTGTTCTAGAAATAAGAGTCAAGTCAGTTTTCCCATTGTGGATCTGCAGATGCCAGGCCTCACCCTGTCAGCCTTTAGCACAAGCTTGGATGAGAGACCAGTGCATTACTGGGCACTTTCACACTGGCATCCAAAGACCCGGTCAGAGTAGATCAAGCCAGACTGCCCCTGTTCTGGTTCTTCATGAACATCAGTCAGAGTATCTCTATCCACCTTAATTAAAGGATAAGTGTCTGTTTGTTTGTCCATCTGGTTGATATGTCTCTGTCATTCCAATAGATGGTGCATCACAGACATTTTAGGAATAAAATGTATTGCAATTGTCATTCCAACAGATGGTGCATCACAAACATTAACACTGCTTTTTATGAATTCTGTATGATAGAGACATATATGCATTGTGTGTGCACTGCAAATGTTAATATTGAATTCTACAGTGATTACTTAGATTTCAACTCTCCTTAGACACAGCTAGTATAATAAATATTGTGAGGTTTCTGAACTCTTTTAGGACCCTGCCAATGGGATGATACGCCAACGCATGTCTGCCTCATCTGTGGACGGCTGCTTGTCTGTTGCCGAGACATCCACAGGTTTGCAGTGCAGCATCATAGCACCACAGAAACTACTACGAGCTGATAGAGATTGCGCTATAAGTGCCTGTCACCAATGGGTGATGCAAGGAGCATTATAAATTCAGGGAACAGTATACCTTGACCACTGACCTGGCCCCGACCCTGCCACTTTGCTGTGTCTGTGTATAGGAAAGTGGTAACTCTCGCTGCAGTAAATAACCCTGCTGATTCTGTTTTAAGTGGAATAAAGCTGGTTTTGCTAAAGTACTGAGACTCAGCCTCGTGTTTTGTGGTGCAAGACAAGGACTCGTGCATCACACTTTGAAAAAGATGTTACATTTCTACCACCGCTTTTGGCGGCCAACATTAAGGTGTTTCGTACTTAAGAGAGAACTCCCAGCACTAAAATAGGGTTTAATATCATTAAAATAGGGTTAGGACTAACTGTTGGAGATTTCTAAACTTTGATTCAAGTGACTCTTGGAGTTGGTTCAAGCAGTTTATTTGGAGGATGTGTCATGCACATATATATAATGTCTTGAGACCAAAAAGGCCTTGTATTGAGTTATGAATATATGAGAATATTTGAGGTAAAGGAATAAGGTTAAAAGTAGAATAAGACAATTGTATAATAGAACCAGTAAGAAAAAGAATAGGGCTAAGACTAAAAGGTTATATTTTTTTGTCATTGGTATAGATTGTCAGGTTTCTGTTTTCTGTGTTGGTGAGTAGACACTGCTGTGTGTGCTTTTTATTAGAAGTCGCAGCAGGAATCGGAGATTACGTCATCAGAGGCTGTCAGGTGTTTCTTTGTTTATTCTAATCAACTAAGTGAGTGAGAGCGGAAGGTAAAGGTTTTCTAACAGTTTACATAGATCAGAAAAATGAAGAGAAGTTAAACAGTAGCAGAGCTTGCGAAATTGGTACATACAGAAGGACTGGTTAAAATAAAAACTTTATTTAATGCACAGTGAAGTTGCACAAGTGATGAAAGAGTGCAAGCAAGAGACTGAAGGTTGTCAATAAGAGAGATCGAGAGGATGTTTAAAAGGTGAAAAATGAGACTTTAGTTATGACATGTTGGAGATAAAAATGTTGCAAGTGTTTAGAACGTCTTTAGGGAATGCTCTGTGTGTTTGAAAATGCTGCTCTAAAAAGTGGCATGTGAATGGGACTTCTTTGGCTGAAATGTATTAGTATTAAATTGAGTGTTCAAAGTATCTGTTAAAAATATATTGTGCACACAAATTTAGAAACAAATATCAATTTCCAGAGCTCTGTGTAAATTTGGGTTAAAATGTGAGTTTTAAAAATGTGTAATATTTGATAAAATGAAAACATCCCCACTTTGTTTATAAAAATGTTTATATGTATAAAATATCTTTCCTTCAGACCCTGATCAAGTCTTAGGGATAAATGTTCTTTGATAATTATAAAATACAAAGGAGACTATTTCTTTCAAGAATAAAATGTTGCTGGTATGTGTGTGTGTGTGTGTGTCTCAGCTGACTTACTAAGTAGGTTATTGAAGTAAGGTTGATATGGTGGTGCAGTCGTTGGCACTATTGCCCAGCAACAGGAAATGAAGGTTCAAGCTTGCATATTCTCTGCACAGAGTAAAATAAATTTAAGCAATGACAGGAAAAGAGTGTGTAAAGGCTTTATAAATAGCAGACGCTATTAATAATAATAATAATAATAATAATAATAAAACTTGAGTAAGTTTAAATGTGTTAAAGGCAGTGTAAGTGTCTTTTGAATATGTTTTACAGTATGTGAAATATCTCTGTGATTGAAGTGCAGGTGAGGGAATTTAACTGAGTTTGAATACTGGCCATACTCAAATGGAAGAAAATTCCTTTAGTAATTTAAAATTAAATTAAAGTAAAAAAAAGACATTCTATGGGATAGCAGGAAAGCTGGTGATGAACACTGGCTTCCAGTCTAGGTATTTTTCTATATTACGATATGCTGTACAAAAGGGGGGTTAACTAACAAAAAGGGTAGACTGTGCTTTTACTGCAGAATCAGAACTCTGAAGAAGCTGCCTGAAGCATTTCAGGATGATATCAATGAAAAAGTGTCCAAAAACAACTAGCCTTAACAGGAGGTTATGGTAAAAGAAATTAGTATTATTAAACATAACAAAATTTTATAAATATATCAAAGTATTTTCTTTAAAACACTGTATACAATGGTATGATGCACAAACTACCATGAGAGCATTTTTAAACAAAAAAGAAATTTTAAAATATAAGGCATTTGATGCAGTGAGAGATGTTGATTTCTTTTCCCATTACTCCTTGTTCACAAGTAATTTGAATATCTTAAATACAAAGTAGAATGTTGATATTTGAATGACTACATATAGCTGATAATAGGGTTTAGCTTTATTTTCTATAATGAAATGAAAATTAATATACAGTTAGGTCCATAAATATTTGGACAGAGACAACTTTTTTTCTAATTTTGGTTCTGTACATTACCACAATGACTTTTAAATGAAACAACTCAGATGCATTTGAAGTGCAGACTTTCAGCTTTAATTCAGTGGGTTGAACAAAAAGATTGCATAAAAATGTGGGGCAACTAAAGCATTTTTTAACACAATCCCTTCATTTCAGGGGCTCAAAAGTAATTGGACAAATGAAATAACTGGAAATAAAATGTTCATTTCTAATACTTGGTTGAAAACCCTTTGCTGGCAATGACAGCCTGAAGTCTTGAACTCATGGACATCACCAGATGCTGGGTTTCCTCCTTTTTAATGCTCTGCCAGGCCTTTACTGCAGCGGATTTCAGTTGCTGTTTTTTGTGGGCCTTTCTGTCCGAAGTTTAGTCTTCAACAAGTGAAATGCATGCTCAGCTCAGTTGGGTTAAGATCAGGTGACTGACTTGGCCATTCCAGAATTTTTCACTTCTTTTCTTTAATAAACTCCTGGGTTGCTTTGGCTATATGTTTTGGGTCATTGTCCATCTGTATCATGAAACGCCCAATCAATTTGACTGCATTTAGCTGGATTTGAGCAGACAGTATGTCTCTGAACACCTCAGAATTCATTCGGCTGCTTCTGTCCTGTGTCACATCATCAATAAACACTAGTGTCCCAGTGCCACTGGCAGCCATGCACGCCCAAGCCATCACACTGCCTCCACCGTGTTTTACAGATGATGTGGTATGCTTTGGATAATGAGCTGTTCCACGCCTTCTCCATACTTTTTTCTTGCCATCATTCTGGTAGAGGTTGATCTTGGTTTCATCTGTCCAAAGAATGTTTTTCCAGAACTGTGCTGGCTTTTTTAGATGTTCTTTAGCAAAGTCCAATCTAGCCTTTCTATTCTTGAGGCTTATGAGTGGCTTGCACCTTGCAGTGCACCCTCTGTATTTACTTTCATGCAGTCTTCTCCTTATGGTACACTTGGATATCGATATGCCTACCCCCTGGAGAGTGTTGTTCACTTGGTTGGCTGTTGTGAAGGGGTTTCTCTTCACCATGGAAATGATTCTGCGATCATCCACCACTGTTGTCTTCCGTGGACGTCCAGGTCTTTTTGCGTTGCTGAGTTCACCAGGGCTTACTTTCTTTCTCAGGATGTACCAAACTGTAGATTTTGCCACTCGTAATATTGTAGCAATTTCTCGGATGGGTTTTTTTCTGTTCTGTTTTCACCTGCATGGAGAGCTCCTTTGACTGCATGTTGTCTGTTCACAGCAAAATCTTCCACATGCAAGCACCACACCTCAAATCAACTCCAGACCTTTTATCTGCTTAACTGATAATGACATAATGATGGACTTGCAAACATCTGCCCACGAAATAGCCTTTGAGTCAGTTGTCTAATTACTTTTGAGCCCCTGAAATGAAGGCATTGTGTTGAAAAAATGCTTTAGTTGCCTCACATTTTATGCAATCTTTTTGTTCAACCCACTGAATTAAAGCTGAAAGTCTGCACTTCAACTGCATCTGAGTTGTTTCATTTAAAATTCATTGTGGTAATGTAGAGAATCAAAATTAGAAAACGTTGTCTCTGTCCAAATATTTATGGACCTAACTGTTGTGACAGATGGGGGCGCTATCGCTCCCTTGAATCCCTGTCCACGACTCCAGACACCAGGTAAAAGTCCAATAATTTACTTTATTAAATTGCCACAGTGCACAAAGCACCCTCTCCTCCACTATATTCATAAACAATCACAATTACACAATAATCCAATCCTCCAACTCCCAGACGCATTGCCACCCTTCCACCCAGCTCAGCTTGTTGTCTGGGAGTCCCCACAATCCTTTTATATTCCCTGACCCGGAAGTGTTCCCAATCCCCAGTCCATGTGATCTTGTATCACTTCCGGGTCAGGTAAAAGTCCTTTTCTTCACCCCAGAAGCACATCATTCCCCTTGTCCATGTGACTTGGATGTACTTCCGGGGTGTAGGGTAAATACCCGTTGTTCCCCCCTGCAGCGTCTCCTAGTGGCCCCCACGGCATCCAGCAGGGCTGCATATAAAAACTGCAATGTCCATGATACCCTGCTAGTCTTCGGGGAACCTCCATACTGCAGGGAGGGCTCCACCTGGCGGCTTGGGGGTATTGGCCGGGATAAACGGCCGGCCATACACCACACTGTACATATAGCTGATAATAGGATTTAGCTTTATTTTCTTTAATGAAATGAAATCTGATGCTCTAATGAAACATTCCAGACACTTGTTAAATTCTGAAGTCATAGGAAGAAATTTTATAATTAGTAAAATATTACATTAAAGAAAAATAGATTTGATATGAATATAGAAACTGATAAGCTTTAAGATTTTATATGTTGAGGTAATAATAGATGTATTTTTGGAAGACGTAATGGTAACTTTTGAAAATAACCTGTTAGCCTTAGATGAAGTGAAATATGAATTTTTTTTCTTAATAATTTAAATCCCAAGACTGCACATATTTGAACAATATTCTGTAATTAGAGCAATTGGGAGTTATGCTACCATCCATTATTCTATGAAAAGGGGGAACAAAAAGCACCAACCCAGATTCTAGCTCAAGGGTAAGGGTTGAAGTCATTTCCAAAGTTTCCTAATTTCTAAAGGAACCACCACAGAACATGTTTTTTAACTAATAACCTCCACACCACTCTACTTTCTAATTTCCTTTGTTTTGTTTGCCACTCCTGGACGTATGTGTTATTTGTAAGACAGTTACAGCAGTGGGGTTCTTACTGACAAAAACTTTCCTACTCCACATTCCCTCTAAGGCTGATAGCAATTGGGATAATATACAGTATTTGAACAAGTTTAAAAAATGTGACTAGCATAACTTGGTCTGCACTTAGAGTAAAGGCAATGTGTAAGACTAAATATTTTCAGAGAACTGTTTTTAATAAGTCTGTTGATGCTTGGTGGAAAAAAAACACTTTTAATGTTTGTATGTAATTTGGACTGTTAGTCAGGATTTAACACATGATTATTATAACTTGCAGCATTACTAGTTAAAAGTCAGTCCAATTTTAAGCTTTCTTGGTTATTGATTTTAATAACAGAATGGATAAAGTATAGTTAACATAAAGGGACAAGTAAAGATATAGTTTAAACTAGAAGACTTGAATAAAGCAAAATGTACCATTTGTTTAACTATTGTTTTTCATGAAGAATGTCAATTTTATTGTGTACAGTAATAGTAAATGATACAGAAGGATGGAACAAATGTGAACATCAATGTATTAGGAATTTTGCATTAGGATTAGATACAACATTAGGACACATATTGTATGATATTGGGTGTTAGAATTAAACATGACAAATTAGATACAGGATATAGTACACACCAAGCTTGTAGAACATGGTATAAGGGAAATGTAGTTTGTGTGATAGTGATAACAGTGATTTTAGGAGCTGGGTTAATTAGGGCCATATAGACAGAAATAGTTGGTGGCAGTAAAGGACAAATAATTCATATTATGGCTTCTTGCGCCTAAGTAATATAGAAGATAGCAAATAGCGATATCTTTTACAGGTAGCAAAAATTTGCACCGGGTGTTACAGACCCAAATCAAAGACTTCTTCTGTTTGGGCACATACACCATCAGCATGGCACTGCCTGATCTAAACACTAGCATGGCGAATTGCTCCATACTAAAGTGACTTTAGCTGCAGGTGGAAGTCCCATTTTACTTATGGTGCCAAGCAGAGTTGTGTTGCAGTGCAGAATAGTGTTACAGTTCTGCTTTTGTCCAGAAACAGCTCAATAAGCCTCATGACGACAGTCTCAGAGTATCTATGCCCTGGGTTGTAACTGAAAACACACTTCTCAATAAAAGGTTGCCAGATGTCCGAAATCACAGAAAATCTGTTGTTTTTCACTTGTTCTGCACAGGTGTCTTCGTTGTCAAAGCTCAAATGCCGCATGGTAGTCTGATAGCGGTCATGGGACATTGTATCTTTGATTGCTGGTACAACAAATAGTTCTGAGGAGACATCAACCAAAATTTTTATTAAGAAGAAAATTAAACCTTTTTAAACTGAGGGAAAATATACCAATAATTATTTGTTAAGGATCTCTTTGTAGACCACATTGTGAGTTCGGCCCACCGATTGTAATATGACCAAGCTGTGCGCTGAGCTTACTCTTGAGCATGCAACGTACAGTTGGCCATGTGAAAAGTAATCTTGTTTCAAATCTCACAGCTTGAATTGCTGCTGTCATAATCGGTTTGAGTTTCATGGTTTGTTTCAATTACGTCAGTATTTGTAGGACTTGTGTTGAAGAGACATTCGGCATCTGTCAAGCATTGTAAGTATACAACCGGTTTCATCGATGACTTCACATCCAACTTTTGAGAGTTTAAACATTCATAAACATCAAAGTGTCCACTACTGATTTTCGTCATCTGTCAATCTAAGATGTTTAAGAGGCATTGGCGGTTGTCGAAAGGTGTAAAATATTTGGCCATTTCGGTACACTTGAAATCGACAACCGAACAATTCAGCGACAGCCATCAACTCACATGCAGATCCATAGGTGAAGGGCTTAAGCATTTTACTCTTCTAGTGCTCCTGTGTAGTATAATTATCTCCTGTACCGTCATCAGTCCACACCTTGAACCTGTCCCAGTCATTCAATACATAAGACACAATGTTCCTCCGAATATCAAGAGTGAGCCTGATACGGCCGTGCAATATGTAACAAAGAGAATGGAAAAGGTAGGTGCCATCTCCGGGCATGGATACAACTCGGTAAGTGACAGTTCTTTGATCGATGGTGATCACCTCGATAGACATGTTAATGGGGGTACGGTTGGAATGATAAAGGAAATGGGTACCTGAACAATTTAAAGTAAGTCTAAAATACCTACACAATAACTATAATCGTAATAAATGAACAATAAAACAGCGGAGAAGCCGTGGATTAAATTAAAAGGCTGTAGTTATCAGCAAGGAGACGTGAATCCCATGGCGTAGCAATGAAGGGAATGTAGAGACTGGAGCGACGGATGGCCTTATATAGGCAGGCAGCCAACAACGTGGGAGGTGTTGGGATGGGGGACCCAACGCCGCCTCACAAGGTGACTGAGCTGCACGCTATGGACGTATATATGTATGTAAGTAGGATTCAGTTAGCGTTGGGAACCCGTGTACCAAATTTCTCGATGGGCCCATAAGTAACAAAGGCCGTTGTAAAGTTCAATATGGCGGCCGACAGTGGCATCATACCACCGAAATAAGTACATACATTGGTTTTAGTTAGCGCAGGGAAGCCACCTACCAAATTTCATGAAGATGGGGCCATAAATAAGAAAGTTCAACATGGCGAACGTTGTCAACCGTTATGACCGTTATGTGTAGAATTTCGAAATGAAACCTGCTTATCTTTTGTAAGTAAGCTGTAAGGAATGAGTCGGCCAAATTTCAGCCTTCTACCTACACGGGAAGTTGGAGAATTAGTGACATTGGAAAGTTCAATATGGCGGCTGACAGTGGCGTCATACCACCGAAATAAGTACGTACATTAGTTTCGGTTAGCGCAGGGAAGCCGCCTACCAAATTTCATGAAGATGGGGCCATAAATAAGAAAGTTCAACATGGTGGACGTGGTTCACCGTTATGAGTGTTACGCGTAGAATTTCGAAATGAAACCTGCTTAACTTTTGTAAGTAAGCTGTAAGGAATGAGCCTGCCAAATTTCAGCCTTCTACCTACATGAGAAGTTGGAGAATTAGTGACGTTGGAAAGTTCAATATAGGGGCCGACAGTGGCGTCATACCACTAAAATAAGTACATACATTGGTTTTGGTTAGCGCAGGGAAGCCACCTACCAAATTTCGTGAAGATAGGGTCAGCCTTCTACCTACACGGGAAGTTGGAGAATTAATGACGTTGGAAAGTTCAATATGGCGGCCGACAGTGGCGTCATACCTTCAAAATAAGTATGTACATCGGTTTTGGTTAGCTCAGGGAAGTCGCCTACCAAATTTCGGGAAGATGGGGCCATAAATAAGAAAGTTCAACATGGAGGACGTTGTCGACCGTTATCGACTGTTATGACCGTTATGTGTAGAATTTCGAAATGAAACCTGCTTAACTTTTGTAAGTAAGCCTTAAGGAATAAGCCTGCCAAATTTCAGCCTTCTACCTACAAGGGAAGTTGGAGAATTAGTGATGAGTGAGTGATTGAGTCAGTGAGTGAGTGAGGGAGAGCTTTGCGTTTTATTAGTATAGATTTGGATGTAAACCAACGAACCAACCAGAGTAAATTTTTGCATTGATTGACACTGTATGTAAATTCAATAGCTTATAAAATTAACCTCTATTCTTTGTTTTCTCTGACCATACTGTAACATACTGCTTTTGAAGAATGCCCCCTCTAAGGCATTTTGCTGAGGAGTACTTAAATGATACAATGAACAGCTTTTCTCCTGCCTGATTACTGATTTGTCCTGTTAGAGGATATTTCTTTCTTTAATAAGATGTTAAATTTCTACCACATTGGCACCAACCATCCCTCATTAGTGTTCCACTGTTCTTTAAGGAAACAACTACACTCACATGGCTATAAAAAGATCTGAGTAGAATGAAAACAGGGGAATGAAATGAAAAACAAGAAAACTGGAGGACAACAATCGAGTGAGAGAGAAAGACAGAATTGTGCAGTTGAGTAGTCAGAATGAGAAAGGCAAAGTGGTCAGGGATTTCCCAAGGAGGAGTTCAAGCAAAGGCATTCTAGGGGCAAGACAACACTGCTGAGCTGTGGACCAGCAATGGTTGTGGGCTCCAGGTGTCCTGCTGGGCCAACAGAAGGGAGATAGAGAGAGCCAGAGGTGCCTGAGGTGGCTGGGATGGGAGTCATTTTAAGGGTCGTGTTGAGCTTTGCTGGTGAACAGGGGAGATGAGAAAGTGAGAGAGGAGCACTGGGAACACAGACAAAAGGGAGACAATTGTGACGTGGCTTTTCTTTTGGGTTTTAACTGTTTATTTATTGTATTTTAACTCATTTGCACTTGGGCTGTATTAATTTTGTTAACTATTGTTTATTAAAGAATGTGAATGCACTGCACTTACTTTTGCTTGGGTCACGCTTGTTGCCTTTTGTTTTTAATAAAAGTGCACTTTGTGCTTTCTGTACTTTCAAACTTGTTGTTGTGTCCTCACTCTCCCTAGTTCATCCTTGGTTATGACTATCCATGTCCTGGAGGTGGAAGAGACCCATGGCTATGGACACCCAGGGCATCATACACCACCTTTGGGATGTGGGACAGACAACTCATACAACCATGAGGACAACATACAAACTCCACACTGACAGTGAACAGGCTTATCTGGGGTCCAGGCTTGTGCCCAACATTGCCAGGGTTGGCTTTGACCCCCCATAACCCCTGGATTAATCAGGTTGGAGAATGCTGTAGAATCCACAGCACTGGAGCTGTTTGGAAGCCTCTACACCACTGTGCCAACCAGTGTACCTTGTCATGCTTTATGCTACATGTTTGTCACAGTACAGTATATGTTTTTGAAGATTTCACGGGGCCATTCTACTGACACAATTTTAAGAACTGCACTAGATGTTAATGTACTGTACAAAAAAGACTGGAGTAACCGAAGGCAGTAAATAAATGAATGGTCAGTTACAATAAGTGGCAATGTAACCTTGTGTGTCCTTTCTTACATGTGCGTCCTTTCTTACAGGTGATGCAGCCACACTACTTGCCCACCACATATGTCCTCTTGTTTGCCAGCTGACCAAACTTCATTCCCACAGTGTCTTTCATCTGCGCAAACTTTGTCACACCTAAGTGCTAAATCTGTCATATCAGACCTCTTTGAACATGTGACGCAGTCAGCATGTTGGTCTCTTCTGGCTCACTTGATCCCTAGTCTCATCTAGTCAGAGTCACAAAGGGCCCAAATGTGCTGTCAGCCATGCTTGCTTGTCCCTGTTTAGAGGGCACTGTGGTTTGGCTAAATTGGGCATCTCCTGCACTCATAATTAGCTAAGCTTTAAATCCATGCTATCTCCAGCAATGTGGTGAACAAAAAACACATGAAAGGGAGGACATCATGAGCACATTTCTTATAAAGCAGCTATTGTACTTTCATTTTGATTTTTTGGTTTGGTTTGGTGTAAAACTTGAGAGTTCAGGCATTGTAAGTGTGGAGCAAATGGTTAAGTGTGACGACATTTGTTTAATGTAACATCTTCTGTACATAGCACTACTTATCATCACAACCATGTCATATTTATTAACCTTAGCCATAACACAAAAAATATGAGCCTGTAATGGGAAAAAAAAGATGGACAATGCTTCTTAGATGAAGAAGTAAGTGTTCCCTGGATTAAACTGGCACCATGCCCAGGCCTGGCTTCTGCCTTGAGCCTCAAGCTGTCAGAACTGGCTCACCATGACCCTGAGTTTGGTCTGCAAATTGACCGATAAATTCTTAAACTGGTCATCCACAGGGCGGGGAGCGCAGCTGGCTGTGTTTGTGGTGGTCCTTCTTCTTTGCATTCCAGTGCCAATAAATGAATGGCTGCATTGGCATCTATAACCATAATAGTTGAAATTAGTTTTTAATTTTATTTCCAAATTCATCAACATTCTTAGTTTTATATATACAGGAAGGATTATATTTGATGTCAGTCATTTTTCAAAGCACAGGAAGATGCAGCAAGGTGTTGTGATTTGGTTACATTTCTAACTTTTTTGGCTTTCTTATGATACTTGGGTGAACCTTTTTGGATGGAATATGTAGATTCCGATTCAGGTAAGTTTTCCTAAGTGGAAATTATTTAATTTGAATTATTTTTGTGCTTTTTTTCAAAGTCATTTTGTTTTGGACCAGTTGCTACCATTTTGATGGGTAAATGACACACGAGTGTAAGAAGTGAAAACTGTGAGTCTGGTACTTCTGATCCTACTCCTGTCAAATGAATCCTTGCAATTAGAATATTGACTGTGATTTGAGATTCTGATTTTCGGCTTGACATTTTTGTGTTTGACGCCCTGGCTATGAACCTTTGCCCGTTTTCCTGTCCATGTCTTATCTTCTTGGTTCCATTCTAAATTATTTTCTGCCTGACTGAACAGTAGGCAGGAGGCAGAGTCTGTCCTGATTGTGACTTATATCTGTCATGTAGTCCACTCTCACAAGCGAGGCTCAAGCATCCACATATGGAGTTCATAGTCCTTTCCAGATCGGAGAAGAACTCCAGGGTGACAATTTTCAGAAAACTGATTAACCCTTTCTCCAAACTGAGGTACAATTTTGTTCTTATTTAAAGAGTATTTGTGCATGGAAGTTAATTCTAGTTCTTAAACTGTCAGAAATGCAGACAGTGATCCATCGATTCATTACCTGAATCCATCTATCTACTCATCCATCAATTTATTAATTCATTACCAATCTCACACAAGTTGCAGAGGGACATAGTACTGGATGGGGTGCCCAGTCCATTGCAGGTCCCATTCCCTCATAAAAGGCCTGCTGTTCTTCCAATTCAGGGTTATGGAGAGCAAACAGGGGTGACTATTTAAATGTATTTCCAAAAAGCTAACATTTACTTGATGGCCACTCTCTGTGTGCCACTATGAATGGCCTGCAAGCTTGTTGGCTCCAATTACTATGCTGTTTGGACATGTTTGTTTGCTTCTGTGCTGTGCTGCTGGGCTTCACTTTCCATTTTTAGTCCTCTGTGGTCACTAGTCAAATTCTCAAAGCCACTAAAATAATTTCAAAGAGCAGACTTTCCGCTGCTTGGGCACCGCCAGTGGATCCACCACACCGAGGGAGCCGCAGTGTAGGAAGGGGGCTGTTTTAGAGATCACATACCTTTAGATCAGTAACCATGAAAGTCCTTGTGGCTTACCAGTTTGAAGGAGGAATGAGAGTCAAGCTGTCATGCCCTGGAGTTTGTGGCGTGTGGGGTAGTCTGAAGAAGTCTGTCAATGATCTGTAAGGATTCATTATCTGTTTAATTATCATAAGACTAAATTTGCTTGTCTAAGTTTAAGCTATACGATCATAAAGTGTTTTTAGGCACCACAACTTAAAAGAAAAAAGACGAGACACTGAAAGAACTCAAAACTTCTGCTAGCAGTGCCTTCCTGTGTATATAAATAAATTCTTCAAAAAGAAAGCTATTAACGTCGTTTATTTGCAGAGGGAAAAGGCCCCGGCAAAATCAACTCTTTTTAGAGACCTAAAACAGAAGACGTCTGGCTGAACAGCGGGCATCTGTACTTGGGAATTCTGAAAAGAAGTTGTGACAGTGAAGCCATCCGTAGCTGACTATTCTATCAGAAATGTTGAAATTTGTAAACATGACTTTATGGAAGGCCATTGATTTCATGAAGGGATTTGGATGGAAGGAATGAATAAAATGAGGTTAACTGCAAAGATCCTGCAGTGTGAGACTTTGTGTAGATTTCCAGTTTGTATAAAGATGTACTTATGAGAAAGAAAAACAAGTAATGCCTAGTTTACACTCTTGGCCCTTACATTTGCTTATGTGTACTTTTAGGTAAAGCTAAATCAAAAAAGAGTTACACTAAAGTGCTTACTAGGAGTAATACCATTCAGGCAGTCATTTACCTCTGTGTCATGCACGGATTGTGTGAGCTAGTTACAAGCCCCTCAGTTGAGATTTTTTCAGTATTTATTTTATTTATTTATTATTTTAAGTTGACCACTTCTTAAGGCAAGTCAATATGTAGATCAATTTGATATTTTATACAAACTCATTAATTTGGTTATATTGCAATTGAGCGGTATTACTTTAATACTCGTAGTTTCTGTTATTTTTGTGATGAAATTTAAACTTTTTTTCTATATTGAGGTCGCCCTTTTGAACCCCCCTGATATTTACTACACGGTGAGGCATTTGTACTCCATCAACATTAATTATTTCCAGAGACATAATTTTGTCTATTTTTCCAGCGCATCGTGCACAAAAGCAAGGGAACGATGGGAGCACCAGAACTCTGCTCACATCATGTTGCTTCGCACTGCAAGCTTCAAGTAGTAAGTCTGTCATAAGCAGAATACCGCTACGCTTTCCACTCATGGGACAGAAGGACAATCCCGACCGCTTTTATATAGTAAGAAAGAAGAAGAAGATATCGCACAGTCTGGAGTAGAAAATCATCTTTTACCTGGAAAAATGAAACTAGAAATCCCATCATGCATTGCAAAATGGACAGGGCGTGTGTGAAACTCCGCGCCTGCGTAGCACTCATGGGACAGAAGGACAATCCCGACTGCTTTTATATAGAAGGATGTATTTATATATTGGTGAGGTTTCACTTTTGGTCAATTGACAGATAATGGATCTACTTTTGTGAACAACTGACCTTACACAATAGTTCAGTATTGGTTTGCTTTGTGCTGAAGAAGATGATTTTCCTCGAAACATCATGGCCTGACCTACACTTCACAACACCTGAAGGAGCCAGAAATCCAGTGATGCTTCACTCAGTTTCTCCTGATGCTGTGCCTGTTTAGGCTTCATGATATATTTTCTATAATGATTATATAAATTCAGGACTGATCAGTTCATTTAATGGGCTCACACTGATTTTTTCTGTTCTTTGTATTTTTTCTATTGTAATTTTCATGTTGCAGCTATTTTCTGTCTATTGGTTCATTTTTGTACATGTTTTATAGATCATTTGGTTCTGGTGTTTTGGCACCTGTAAAATAGTATTGCTTCTGACATTGCATTTCCTTGAGAAAACTGAATTAATTTGGACATTTTTGAACCCAGAACTGAACTTTAGGAATGTACCAGTACCTTGCAACCCCAGTGAATAAAATAAGATGTTTCAGCAGAGCTAATGCAATGACAAAGGTTTCTCTAATAACCAATTAACATTTAAAATGATTAATTAAGGATAAGCTGATAAGTGAGTTTACCATAAGGGCACTGAAGGATTGACAGCTGAAAATGGGGCTTTGCAGCCAAATGTGAATAATAAATTAAAAAACAGTCATTTCAAGCAATAATAGTCATTACACACAATAGAAATACTTTGGCTGTATCTTAAATCCATTTAATGGTATTAAAAAAATTATTAATTTCTAACAAAAACATGAAAATTTCTGGGCGACCCTAAACATTTGACTGGTGCTGCATATTGGCTTAAATTACAAATGGAGCAGTTGGAGCTGAAAGTGAAGGTTTTATATACTGACCACACAGTCCTGACCACGCCACAATGCCTGAATTTTAGTGTAGGTCAAACATGTTGTGAATATAAATGGAATTAATTCTTAAGACTCTAAATATAAGTAGAGTTCAAATGTATAAATTGGAAATGGCTGTGCTTTTTACAAAACTTTACACTTCACATCTCTCTTACCATTGAAATAGTTACATTACAAATGAGTTAAATAAACAGTTTGATTTTCTAGGCCATGCCCTTCAAAATGAATTTTACTATTTATAATTAATAAATAGTGGACACTAGATTAGATAAACTTTATTAGTCCCATGGGGAAATTCACTTTATTCAATGTATATAAATGTAAATATATATATATATATATATATATATATATATATATATATATATATATATATATATATATATATATATATATATATATAAACTGCTCAAAAAAATTAAAGGAACACTTTGAAAACACATCAGACCTCAATGGGAAAAAGAAATCCTCCTGGATATCTATACTGATATAGACTGGGTAATGTGTTAGGAACGAAAGGATGCCACATCGTTTGATGGAAATGAAAATGATCAACCTACAGAGCCCTGAATTCAAAGATGCCCCAAAAATCAGAGTGAAAAAATTATGTGGCAGGCTAGTCCATTTTGCCAAAATTTAATTGCAGCAACTCAAAATTGTACGCAGCACTTTGTATGGCCCCTGTGTTCTTGTATACATGCCTGACAACATCGGTGCATGCTTCTAATGAGATGACAGATGGTGTTGTGGGGATCTCCTCCCAGATCTGGACCAGGGCATCACTGAGCTCCTAGACAGTCCGAGGTGCAACCTGGTGGCATTGGATGGACCAAAACATAATGTCCCAGAGGTGTTCTATTGGATTTAGGTCAGGAAAGTGTGGTGGCCAGTCAATGGTATCAATTCCTTCATCCTCCAGGAACTGCCTGCATACTCTCACCACATGAGGCCAGGAATTGTCGTGCACCAGGAGCCACTGTACCAGCATAGGGTCTGACAATGGGTCCAAGGATTTCATCCTGATACCTAATGGCAGCCAAGGTGCCTTTGTCAAGCCTGTAGCGGTCTGTGTGACCCTCCATGGATATGCCTCCCCAGACAATCATTAACCCACCACCAAACTGCTCATACTGAATGATGTTACAGGCAGCATAATGTTCTCCATGGCTTCTCCAGACCCTTTTACTTCTGTCACGTGCTCAGGTTGAACCTGCTCTCATCTGTAAAAAGCACAGGGCACCAGTGGTGCATCTGCCAAGTCTGGTATTCTATGGCGAATGCCAATCGAGCTGCATGCTGCTGGGCAGTAAGCTCAGGGCCCATTAGAGGACATGGGGCCCTTGGGTCACCCTCATGAACTCTGTTTCTGATTGTTTGGTCAGAGACATTCACACTAGTGGCCTGCTGGAGGTCATTTTGTAGGGCTCTGGCAGTGCTCATCCTGTTCCTCCTTGCCCAAAGGAGCAGATACTGGTCCTGCTGATGGGTTATGGACCTTCTATGGCCCTCTCCAGCTCTCCTAGAGTAACTGCTTGTCTCCTAGAATCTCCTCCATGCCCTTGAGACTGTGCAGGGAGACACAGCAAACCTTCTGGCAATGACACGTATTGTTGTGCCATCCTGGAGAAGCTGGACTACCTGTGCAACCTCTGTAGGGTCCAGGTATCGCCTCATGCTACCAGTAGTGACACTGACTGTAGCCAAATGCAAAACTAGTGAAGAAACAGTCAGAAAAGATGAGGAGGGAAAAATGTCAGTGGCCTCCACCTGTTAAACCATTCCTGTTTTGGGGGTCATCTCATTGTTGCCCCTCTAGTGCATCTGTTGTTAATTTCATTAACACCACAGCAGCTGAAACTGATTAACAACCCCCTCTGCTACTTAACTGACCAGATTAATATCCCATAAGTTTCATTGACTTTATGCTATACTCTGATTAAAAAGTGTTCCTTTAATTCTTTTGAGCAGTATATATATATATATATGTGTGTGGTGTGTATGTTTGTTTATTACCTATGTATCTATTCATAATTAATTTAGTTATTTTCTTTGTTTTACATCTTGTAAAGCACATTTTAGATTATTTTATATAATTACCAACATTTAATTGTTACATAATAAAAAAATTCAGAAGAGTATCAGAAGAAGAAAAGAAATACTGAAGACTTCTTGTTATGGCAATGATATTGCAATAATATAAACATTGTTGTTTTGACCTCCTCAAATGATGTAATATTTGAAACACGTCTTATTGCCTTAGGTTTCGTTCTTTATAGTCGTAGTGCTTAGTCATGAAATGGGGTCCACTTCAGCATTAAAGTGCCTTATGGATGGTAACTTGTGGCCCTGCCTATCCAATTAGGCTTACCCCACCCACCTCACCTCCCATTGCTTTCCAGTTGTGTGCATCAAGAGAATTCCAATTCCCACGCTGTACTAGTCACCTGCAGCAGCTCTGCTTAGGCCCATCTAGGAGGACTGTGACCAAGCACCCACCTTGCTTTCTCAACTTGTTTTAGTTACATTTCTCTGCTTACTCTCTAGTAGGCTGTAGGCTTCCTGGTGACAATACTAAATCCATCCATCTTCCAAGCCTGTGTTATCATGAGCACACTCACACTTTGCACTTATTTTACTGCTTTGAATTCCATCAAATGTAATTTGTTTTTTTGTTTTCTCTTGACAGACCCATGCTGACACCACACTGTCTGTGTGCAGTAAACTCTGCTTTGCCATTGGAGGGGCTCCTATCCAAGTGGCTGGGAGTGCCACGGCATTTTTCCTGCAGATCTACTTGTTGGACATTGCACAAGTAAGCATAAAGTCATTTTGTTGGACTGTTTAAAGGCTGAGAAGGTGTGAATTGTTAAACAATGTGCTCCTAATAACCCTGAACAGGATTAAGTGAGTATGAACACGGATGCATGCATGTGCCGCCATAATCTCATTCTATACACAAGATAAACTTAACATTTTCAGGCCGGCTTAATCCAGTTGAGTGTCACTGGGGTTCGAATCCATCCCTTTAACACTGGGCATGGGGCATAAAACAGCCTTGGATGGGCTGCCGGTGCATCGTAGGGGTCACTCACACACACACACTCATGAGGTCGATTTCGAGTCATCATGAAGCCAACCAGTCCATCTTGGAGTTCCTGGAGGAAAATTCAAATAGACATGGAGAGAAGACACAAACTTCGCACACTGAGCGTGAGATTTAAACTGAGAACTCTGATTCTATGAGGTGGCATTGCTAACCCTTTTTCTTTAATGCCTCCCAAGTTTAAGGGAAGGATGGCCGCATTTTTAAATTGTTTAATTTTTAACATTTTGTTAAGAACTTATTTTTGCTATCTTTACTGACACAGACGTCCAGCAGCTGGCATCTGTAATCGTACACTGCTGCAGTTGCCATTGTGTCCAAACTCCACTTGAATGCTCACTTGTCATATCTCTAAACACGAGAGGATCCTGTTAGGTTGGTTGATTGATTCAGAGTGACATGCTGGACATGGAACCTTTTTTATATATTAAATGTGTACTTTTGTTCTTTTTCACTCCAGATTAACCCCTTCCATGCTTCACTGGTGCTGTTCATTGGGAAAGCGTGGGGGGCTGCGAATGATCCAATCGTAGGCTTTTTCGTCAGCAAAAGTAAGTGGACGAAGATTGGGAGACTGATGCCATGGTAAGACTTTTGAAATTACTTTTATTTTCCCTTATTTCTTTTATCAGTTTCATCTCAATATGACTTCAAAAACAGTAAATGTGTTAAATTGAAAAGGTTTGAGGATTGTAAGAGACCCTCATTTATTAGTTTATACGTGCTAGTTTTGATATCAAAGGCAATAAAGAAGGACCTGAGCCAGGATTAGTTGCCAGTCCAGCACTGGCCAGTTCAGAGTGACCAGTTTAAATCCATGTCTTCAGGATTCAAGAGGGGAACAGGAATAATGGGCACAACTCATTCAGCAGTTAATAAAAGTCACAGCCATAATTGGGAATTTATTAGAACCTTGATTACTCACACACACATACAGGCCAATGGAGCAACACCAGTTCAGGTAACCTGCCATGTCTTCAGACTACGGGAGGAAACCAGAACACCGGGAGGTCAGCCATGCAACTACACAGAAAACAGGGAGACTCCACGCCAGTATAGTCTCCATATTGTGAGGCAGCAGTGCTACAATTTTGTAAAATGATGCAATACATCTGTGAAATACTGAGGTCATATCTGAACGAGTGTGCCATTTTCTTCACATACGATACCTTAGTTAATTCCATACTATAAAAAAACAAAAGAAAGGTTAGAAAAGCAATTCCTCAGTGATGAAGTCTTTGACAAGGGAGTCTGCTTCACAGCCAAAGCATTTCATTTTCTTTATTTTATTTTAAATAGATACGCCCCTCTACTAACTCCATAAGTAAATAAAAAGAAGTGTGTGCATACGATTAGATGAACATTATAAAGGCATTTAAGGTAACACAGAAGGAAAAATTCGAGTTGGTGGCAATGACCTCTGTAAGCCCCCAGTCTTTGGGAAGGCAAAGTCCTGCCTAGTGGTTGTACAGCAACAGCATGGCTGTCAGTGTGAAGCTGTCAATGATGCTGTTCACGTACTCCCAAGCCGCGACGTCAAGTGTCATGCTAAGAGAATGGGAGCCAAGTATAGCCAGTTGATTGCGACGTTTGCCACAACAATGGAAATCTTCTGTACAGTGTTTAATGTCCACAAGGAATACATTTATAGTTTTGCTCCTCTCCAGCAGCCATAACACCTGCACTTCAATAGAGGTCATCTACCTGAAGCTAAGCATGTTCACGCCTGGCTAATACTTGGATGGGAGACCATCAAGGAAAAGCTTGGCTTGTTGCTGGAAAGAGGGGTTGGTTAGGCCAGCTGTGGTCACTTACCCTGTGGTCTGAATGTGGACCCCAATGCTCCAGTGCAGTGACGGGAACACTGCGCTGTAAAAAATGGCACCGTCCTTCAGATAAGATGTAAAACTGAGACTCTCTGCTGCTCAGAAAAGATCCCTGGGCACCCTTCCTTCGTAAAGAGTAGGATGTATCCCGATGTCATGGTTTAATTTCCCACCATGGTCAGGTCATTCTGGCCCCCTAATCTTCCCCTGTCTCTAACTGGCTAACTATCTCTCACCAGCAAATGTGTGCTGGGCATTCTGGCACAAAATGGCTGTCGTCGTATCGTCCACATGGATGCTGCATATTAGTGGTGGTTGAAGTGGCTCCTCATTCACTATGTAAAGTGCTTTGAGTAATCAGAAAAGCGCTATATAAATGTAAAGAATTATTATTATGAGGCATTACAATTAAATACAGCAGGTAATGATCTGAACTGCAGAGACCAGACAATCTGCAATCATCTGGACATGAATAAAGAGGCCCCACATGAGTCCTAAATGTCACGCGACTGGCCACTGGGCCTTCACTGTACCAAGAACATTCTGAAAAAATTCACAACGTGTGTAAATTTATTTCTGAATAAAAAATCAATTGGGCTGCAAGCAGTTCCCAAATTCAAGAACTGAGTGAACTTGATTTGTGCAGTGCTTTGCGTTTCTGGACTGGCATCATTGTGCTAAAACAGAAATACAAATGTTGTGAATGTAAGACGCTCATTGCCACTTGAATTATACTTATTAATATTATGTCGAGTATCCCTTTTTGTTGTTAATGTTTATGTGTGGTTGTGTGTGTTAAGATAGCTCATTTCATCTCCACCTTCAGTGTTTCTTCCAATACTTGCTGTGCCAGGCAGTCTGCTTGAATCTTGACGTTACTGTCTTTTTTTTTTTTTTTTTATTTCTGTCAAGGTCTCTTCCACTTTAAGGCTCTATTACAAACAGCAAAGGAATTTGGCATCCACCTCCCAGGGACGTGAAGCACCTTTTATTATATTTACAGAGCCTGTTTGCTGGGTTTTGGGCTGTCGATTGCCAGGCATACGGTTTTACGCTTGTCTGCAGCTCTTTTACTACACACATTTGTAGCCAGTGTTGAATATCAGCTAATGAACTGACACAACATGTGGCCAAAGAAAAGCTTCAAAGTGTATGAAGGTCTTAAACACGCAGCCTTGCCTTGAGCAAGCCAATAATATATGTGGCTGAAAAAGAAATGGCATGGACAGAATTGCTGCATATTGTGAATCAGGGTCAGGCAACAAAGATGCAGTCAGCTGAAGGTTAATGAAGCACGGGGGGCCCAATGGCTGCTGCTGCTTTGTGTGTAATTGTTGGTGTTGTATTGCTGTCACTGTTCTGAGGAGACATGAAAGTAAGAATGTCACACATGACAGCAGAGTGGTGGCTCTGAGGCTAAGGGTCCCGGCTGGTATCTAGAAAGATGCCAGTTCAAGTCCCATTACTGCCAGAAGGCATCCTACTCTGTTGGGCTCTTGAGCAAGACCCTTAAACTGAAAATTGCTCCAGGGGCACTGTACAATGGCTGAACCTGCACTCTGACCCACATGAGAAAAGACCATTTCCCCTTGCAGATTAATAAAGCATATCAAAAAAAATAATAATAAGCCTGAAAATGAGCCCGGGTTTCAGCCCCCCTTTCTGTGTGCAGTTTGCATGTCCGCCCCATGTCTGCGTGCAGTTTCTGCCCAATTTCAAAGATGTGCATTTTAGCCTAAAGCAGGTGGCTCTACACAGGCCTGAATACGAAAGCGTGTCTTGCCATGGACTGGCACCTCATGTACTCCTCATTTCCACCATGTTATGCTGGGATGGAGGAGTACTAGTATTAATTACTAATATTGTTACTTATATGGAGTACATTGAAACTCTTCACGTGACCTACTGGCAACATGATGCCATCCTCAGGCACCATGATAAATGAGAATGTATTAAAATCCCAAACTTCATTTTATTTATCAGAGCACACACTTCAGCTTACCTGATGTAGCCCTTGATCATTTCAATACCACTCATTCAGTTGTGCTCCCGTTTCCTGAGAAAATCAATAAACACTTAAGTAAATATGTGCTTGAGTTTGTCTTGCAGTGGACTGTACTTTTCATTCCTGCCTCAAGTCTGGTGAATCCAGTCAGTGCACTCAAACTGAATTAATAATAATAATACATTTTATTTATATATTTATCACAGCTAACATTCTCACTCCAGGAAGTCATGCCATTCTCTAACCTGCTTAATCCAGACCAGGGTTGTAGAAGCCTGTTCCAGCTGGCATAGGGTGCAAGGCAGGAACAAACCCTAAACAGGGCTCCCAAACAGGCAGACTCAGAACAGTTTAGCATTGCCAATTCACCTAACCTGCAAGTCTTTGATGGAAACCATAACACCCGGTGGAGAACATGCCCACTCCATGCAGGGAACACCTGGGATTTGACCACGTGTCTCCTTACTACAAAAAGGATATAGCAGTGCTAGAAAAGGTTCAGAGAAGAGCGACTAAGCTGATTCTAGAGCTACAGGGGTTGAATTATGAGGAAAGATTAAAAGAGCTGAGTTTAAGCAAAGGAAGATTAAGAGGTGACATGACTGAAGTGTTTAAAATTATGAAGGGAATCAGTACAGTGGATCGAGACTGTTATTTTAAAATGAGTTCATCAAGAACATGGGGACACATTTGGAAACTTGTTAAGGGTAAATTTCGCACAAACATTAGAAAGTTTTTCTTTATGCAGAGAACCACAGACACTTGAAATAAGCTACCAAGTAGTGTGGTAGACAGTAGGACTTTAGGGACTTTCAAAAGTCGACTTGATGTTTTTTTAGAAGAATTTAGTGGATATTACTGGCAAGCTTTGTTGGGCTGAATGGCCTGTTCTCATCTAGATTGTTCTAATGTTCTTTTAAGTACAATGAAAATCCTATTGACAGCATCCTAGCAGCTTTTGCTGGCAGTAACACATCTTCACAAAGTGTCATTGTATCATTCATCTAAGGGAGCATAAAGCTGTCCCAGAGCAAACGGATTGCTACATTGTAACCATACTTGAGGTGTTAAATCCATTTGCAGAGACAGCAGCAGTGTCTTGAGCTTTGGACATGACATTCCTAACCTATGTGTTCCATTACAGTTTCCCAGAATTCCACCAAGACCTCCCATGGGGTGTTCATTCACATTTCACTGCCCAGAGAGATGTAAATAAACTGATTCTTAGATGGTAAAGGCCAGGGCTCAGAGCCATTAAGGGTCTTCCTAATGTGTAATTGAAGAGTGTCCACCTACAGTTAGGCAGTGAGATATAGGGCAGCTGTAGGATGTGCCTGTCAATGGAAGCTTCAAGAACGAAGGAAGTGGGTATGCGTAGATTCAGCTTACCCGTAATCACAAGGGGAGTTACAGTTATACACCATCAAGCTCTATACCTGCTTTTCCAATTCAGACTTGTGATTGACTTCAAGAGTGGGGCACCTCTGGTCACAACAGGAAAGTCAAACGTGTTTACTGTGCTGGCAGAATTCTTACGGAGCCTCTCTGTTTCTATGAAGGAAAGAATCTTGAAGAAAGCACTTTCCAAAGTCTCGGACCCCCACACACCTTGGCAGACAAGAAAATGCTCTCTACTAGTGACTTTGTCATGTTAAGTGCTTTACCAGCAAACTTGCAAGGGGTTTTCACCTGCAGGCTATCAAAATACTTATTCCCATTCATTGATTTGTTTGACCTGTGACCAAGTCATTATATTATACCTCTGACTAAGGCGTCAAGACACCATCATTTGTCACATAACAACTGTGACCAAGATGCCATTACATAAGACATGACCAAGACTCCATTACCATCATATAAGAACTGTGACTAAGCCGATATCACCATCATGTAAGACCTGTAAGTCATATGCCATTAAATAAGATCTGTAACAAAAATGCCATTTCATAAGATCTATCACCAAGACTCCATCACATAAGACCTGTGACAAAGACATAGCACCTGAGACCAAGACATCATCACATAAGGCATTTGACTAAGACTCCATCTCATAAGACCTGTGACCAAGATGCCTTTACCATCATATAAGACCAGTGACTAAGCCACCATGACCATCATGTAAGACCTGTGAATCATACGCCATTTCATAAAACCTGTGACCAAGACTCCTTCACATAAGACTTTTGGCCAAGACACTACCACATAAAACCTGTGACTAATACATACCATCTGAGACTGAGAAAATCATTACTTAAAATGTGTGACTGAGACACCATCTCATAAGACCTGTGACCTAGGTGCCATCACCATCATATATGTTAAGACCATGTATAAGTCATGTGAACAAGATGCCATCACATAAGACCATGGCTAAGACATCACATCTGTGACCAACATGCTGCCACATCAGCATCTGCACAGCAGATCAGCTCGTGCCATTGATTCAGTTCTGCTGACCGTCCCCAGCTCATTTACTTGAATCACCTTAATGTTACTGTTTGTGTGTGTTCCATGTTGTATTTTTATCTTAGTTATGACTTTATATAGTTATTTATTTACACAAATATACTGCTTTGTGGCCCTCAGCACCTTCTGGTGTGCTGTTGTGTGATGTATGGCACATGAACCCTATGGTACATTGTAACTGTACATTATCACTGTCTGCTTCTGACTTGTAGAGAGAGGTAGGGAGCACATGCTGATTTTACTGTGGATCGCTACACAAACCATCTGGATTGGGACCCGAGTGCAGCCATGTAATGGGTGACACCTCAGTGCCACACTGGGAAACAGGGTTTTTTATGGTGGCTGGAGTGCCAATCCTGCCACCAACCCCCATGTTTTCCTTGCAAGTTGGAGGATCTGCGCAAAGTACTTTAATGTACTGTAAAGTATAATAATTAGGGACATGACAATTATGACTTTTTTGGGTGCCTAATCCATGAACTGTTTTTGATATAAGTACAAAAGGATATGAAGCACACAATAATAAGGTACAGTATATGGAATAACAAACATTAGGTTTACATTTGGTGCTTGTACTCTTTAAAATCTTTATTTCCATCCATCCATTATCCAACCCGCTATATCCCAACTACAGGGTCACAGGGGTCTGTTGGAGCCAATCCCAGCCAACACAGGGTGCAAGGCAGGAAGCAAACCCTGGGCAAGGTGCCAGCCCACTGCAGTAAAATCTTTATTTTCTTTCTTTAATTTAATAATGAGGTAAATACAATGGTGGCACAGAACAGTCTTGCACATTGCTATGTGAAACTAAAGCAACTGGATGAGCAAGAATATCGGCCTTGTAGTCTCATCCTGTAAGACGTGTTCCCAAACAGTCCCAGGGCTGATGCTACTCGATTATATTTAACTTCTTATGTAAGTCGCTTTGGATAAAAGCATCCGCTAAGTGAATAAATGAAGATAATAAAATACGAAAAGTGAGTAGGGCAAGCGGGTTATGAAATGGGTAGATGGATCCTACTTTACATATGTGAAGTCTTCATTTGGCTCATTCTTGACATCTTACATAAATGCTTGATGGTGAAGTGCAGTAGAGGAGTGCAGTATTTAGTGCGACTGCTTCATGGATCCCATCTCCTGGCTGTTGTCCATGTAGCATCTGCATGTTCTCCCCGTGTCTATGTGGAGTCACCCACTTTGTAATCTGCTCTTCCTACCACATTTCCAAAGATGTGCAGTTAATGCCTGCTGGCTCCAGTGTGTGGGCCCTACTATGGCGCCCTGTCCAGAGTTGTTTGCTGCCTTGAGTCCAGTGCTCTGTCATCCTGAATTGCATCAAGCAGATGTGAGAACTGTGTGTATGTGTGTGTGTGATGTTATTCTGAACAATAAAAACTGTAAATAGGCCTCAGACTGCTGAATGCCTATTGTATAATATCAGAAGGTCTGCTCAGTTGGTCTCCATGTGAAGGACCAG
Organism: Polypterus senegalus; assembly: GCF_016835505.1. Taxonomy (NCBI): domain Eukaryota; kingdom Metazoa; phylum Chordata; class Cladistia; order Polypteriformes; family Polypteridae; genus Polypterus; species Polypterus senegalus. Next base: position 201,780,489 of record NC_053156.1, on the reverse strand, counting down.
CTAATTTCCAGAAACAGCTTGTCAATGCAGCTCTTCTCCATCTGACTGCAAATAAGCATTGTTATCTATTATTAAAAAAAAAAACACCAAGCAAACTGTTTCTGCAAAGAGTGTGACAAACAGAGTTTCCACATTGATCTTACAGAACCTTCCACTGCGCCACTTCAGTCAGACACTTTCCATGAATGACACACCTAAACGGCCAGCAACGAGACTGACAGACGCCTTTGTTGTGTGGACAATTGTTAACTGGACGCCCGCTGTGCAATAGCAAAGCTGGACGGTGCCAGAATTGGCTGCTTTTGCTGGCGCGTATTCTGTTAAAATAACAGGAAGGCAAGTTCAGAGGGTCACGATTCGTGTTTTCATTGACATTTATTGAGCTTATGTTAGATGGTCGCCATCCTTTTCAGCCGACCGTAGTCCTGGAACATAATAAATGCAGGGCCTAAAGGGCAAAAACAAAGTTTTTATTCATAACAACTGGAAAGATTAATCTGCTTCTGGGACCGTCTGTCTCGAGTGCCAGTGCTTTGGGGGACACAACATACCTCGTCTGAGTCGCCAGCAATCTTTCATTAGCATCTCTTCTGCACAGTGGCTTAACATAACAGGAAATGTTTGATTTTATTTTACTCCAGGCACACACCTTCAGCAAATGTAATGTGCGTTAGCGTTACACTGGTAACTGATTTTTTTTTTGGTTTGGCACAGTAAGATTACTGTGAATAATTACTTAAAACAAGGCTCAGTCATCCCAGTGATACTCACAGTGAGCGTATAGTGGCCTGGGTATAATTCAGATCTGGGTGGATTGATGACCAGATGTTTAAAATGGTTTGGTAGGCTTTATTGATATTGTTCCTAACCCTGAAGGTTAAGTGGACAAGCCACTCTTCCAATAAGGAAGATCTTTTAAGATCTGACTATCAAAAAGGTTTGCTACTGACATTCAGAAAGAGATGGATGGGGTATTTCGGCCACATCATGAGAGAAGAAAATCTGGCAGTTACAGGAAAAGTCAAAGAAAGAGGACATTACAGAAGATAGAGACTAACGTTCATGATGAGTCTTTCTGATTGGATGAGAATGGCCAGATTGAAGAAGATCACTTGCGCCTCCCGGAACAGTTGTGGAAGACCAAGGGGACCGACATCCTGCTTGGATATGGCACATAGAATAGAATAGGCTTTACTGATAGTTGGTCAGAATTAGAGCATTTTGGGTATGGGAAATGTACCATCTCTAGGAAGCCCTTTCAGTTCCTGATAGTCCAAGTGTCACGGAAAGGATGGCACAGCAAGCTTCTCTACAATATATCATGGATATGCCGGTGCAAGGAGCATCTTCAGTATTAATTGAAGTCAAAAATGGGGTCCGTCATAGAAAGGTTTTGAAGGTTACGGCTAGTCTAACATGACTTAAATCCAAAATTGGTTAGAAGGACATGACAGACAAGAAAACAGAATTTATTGTGCTCATCTTAATCGACAGGGGCATATTCATAACAAGACGGTACCTCCATCCATTTGTCCAATTCATAGCAGCAGGTGCCAAAGCCTACTCTGAGCTGGAAATGCACTGAAAGTCACACTCACACGGGGCTAATTCACAGTCAGTGTGTGTTTGGGATGGGAAGGGAAAACCCACTCAGACACAAGAAGCACATGCAAACTACACACAGGCAGCAGCTTGGCTGGGATCTGAGCTCAGGGCCTGAGCTGTGTGGCAAAAGCACCAATCACACCTTAGACACACTCAGATTTCCTGAACCATTCAATACAATGCCAGGGAATAAAGGCTGCCAGTTGATGAAGTGCGTGCTAGCACGGGCTCTTCCTCATCCTGTTTAGGTCATTTCAATACAGAATGCGTTTTTTATTTTGGCAAAATTAAAGTCAGAAGGGGTGTGGAGAATTCAAAAACCCAAATTAAGCAAAGAACATTTTTCGAAAGATTTTGGAATCCGTGTAATTGGATGAGGAAGTATACCCTTTGATAACCATTGCGTTGTGATTGACAGGACCATGACCTCTGAGGACATGCCCACTCTGGTACAGTCCTGACAACAGGAATCAACAATAATGCTGTTAAAATTATGGTGATAAAACTCCTAAATCAAAACCAGAACCAGGCAAAAGTTTACATATATAACCAGTAGACGAGATGCAAAAAAATAATCAAAATAATAGACCCTGAATCCATCCACTATCAGAGCCTCCTGAGCGGGTAAAGAAACATCCAGCCTGGCAGAGATGCCAGCCAATCCACATTTTCTATGACACTGCAAAACGGCAACGTAAATAATGCATTACCAAGCTCTGGTAAGCTAGCACGTAGACCATACTATTTGTGGTATGTGATGGTTTTGGAGGTACCAGACATGCTAACTTACTTACTGACCAGTAAAACTCTCATGTGAAGGAATAATGATTAACTTTCATGAATGTTTCTTAGGACTTTGCCATAATCTGGCAGGGCAGAATTACATTTAGAGCTGCTTGGCCGCTAACTGAGTGGAGTTTACAGATCGTGTAAGTTCACTTTAGGGACACCGGCTTCCTCCATGCAGGCTGTGCCATTGGTGAATGTAAATAGTCCAGCGTGGACATGTGCATTCAGCCATGGCCTGCCATTCCTGTCCCAGGTTACCTTGAGCCCTACACCTGAAATTGACTTAAGCGCATTCTATAAGTGAATAGATGCTATCGATTGACTTCTTCTTCTATCGGCTGCTCCCATTGCCACAGCAAATCATCTTCTTCCATATCTTTCTGTCCTCTGCATCTTGTTCTGTTACATTAATCACCTTCATGTCCTCTCTCACCACATCCATAAACCTTCACTTAGGCCTTCCTCTTTTCCTCCTCCCTGGAAGCTCGATCCTTAGCATCCTTCTCCCAATATACCCAGCTTCTCTGCTCTGCACATGTCCAAACCAACACAATCTCGCCTTTCTGACTTTGTCTCCCAACCGTCCAACTTGAGCTGACCCTCTAATGTACTAAATTCTAATCCTATCCATCCTCGTCTCACCCAGTGCAAATCTTAGTATCTTTAACTCTGCCACCTCCAGCTTTGTCTCCTGCTTTCTGGTCAGTGCCACCATCTCCAACCCATATAACATAGCTGGTCTCACTACTGTCCTGTAGACCTTCCCTTTCACTCTTGCTGATACCAGTCTGTCACAAATTACTCCTGACACTCTTCTCCACCCATTCCACCCTGTCTGCACTCTCTTTTTCACCTCTCTTCCACAATCCCCATTACTCTGTACTATTGATCCCAAGTATTTAAACTCATCCGCCTTCGCCAACACTACTCCCTGCATCCTCACCATTCCACTGATTCACTATCTCCACATCATCCAACCTTTTCTCTCTCTCGTTCTCTTCATTCATCTGCCTCTTAAAGTACTCTTTCCATCTGCTCAACACACTCTCCGCTTGCAGACGTTTCCATCTTTATCCTTTATCACCCTGGCCTGCTGCACATCTTTCCCAGCTCTGTCCCTCTGTCTAGCCAATCGGTACAGGTCCTTTTCTCCCTCCTTAGTGTCCAACCTCTCATACAACTCATCATACGCCTTTTCTTTAGCCTTCGCCACCTCTCTCTTCACCTTGCACCTTGATCTCCTTGTACTCTTGTCTACTTTCTGCATCTCTCTGACTATCCCACTTCTTATTTGCCATCCTCTTCTTCTGTATACTCTCCTGTATTTCCTCATTCCACCACCAGGTTTCCTTTTCCTCCTTAATCTTTCCAGATATGCCAAGCTCCCTTCTTGCTGTTACCCTTACTACATCTGCTGTAGTTTCCCAGCTGTCTGGTAACTCTTCACTGCCACCCAGTACCTGTCTCACCTCCTCCCTAAACTCAATCTTGCAGTCTTCCTTTTTCAACTTCTACCATTTGATCCTTGGCTCTGCCCTCACTCTCTTCCTCTTCTTGATCTCCAATATCATCCTACAGACCACCATCCTATGCTGCTTAACTATACTGCCACCCCTTTGTAGTCTTCAGACTCTTTCAGACCAACTCTTCTGCATAGGATGTAATCTACCTGTGTGCATCTTCCTTCACTCTTGTACATAACCTGTTTTCCTCCCTCTTCTTAAAATACGTATTCTCCACAGCCATGTCCATCATTTTGGCAAAATCCACTATCCTCTGACCTTTTTCATTCCTCTTCTTGACACCATACCTACCCATCACCTCCTCGTCTCTGTTCCCTTCAACAATATGTCAATTGAAATCCACTCCAATCACCACTTTCTGTCCCTTGGGTACACTGTTCATCACTTCATCCAACTTACTCCAGAAATCTTCTTTCTTACCCATTACACACCCAACTTGCGGTGCATATGCACTAACAATATTCGTCATCATACCTCCAATTTCCAGTTTCATAATCATTACTCTGCCTGACACTCTTTTCACCTCCAAAACACTCTTGACATACTGTTCCTTCAAAATAACTCCTACCCCATGTCTCCTCCCACCAACACCATGATAGAACAATTTGAGTCAACCTCTGATCCACCTGGCCTTACTCCCCTTCCATTTAGTCTCTTGCACGTAGAATATATCAACCTTCCTTCTCTCAATCATATCTGCTAACTCTCTCTCCGTACCAGTCATACTGCCAACATTCAAAGTTCCTACCCTCAGTTCCACTCTCTTTATTTTCCTTCTCCCCTCCTGCCTCCAGACACGTCTCCCTCATCTTCTTCTTCTTCAGCCAACAGTAGCCCAATTTCTGCCAGCACCCTGTTGGCTAACAGTACTGGTGGCAGCCGTTGTTAACTGTTATCGGTTGAGGGCTTGACCGATCAGGTTTGGAAATTTGTGTTATTGTCCGCATACTGATTTGGCAAAGTTTTACACCGGATGCCCTTCCTGACGTAACCCTCCCCATTTATCCAGGCATGGGACTGGCACAAAGAAAAACACTAGTTTGTGCATCCCCTGTGGCTGGGTCGATTGACTGCTATATGAAAATGTATCTTAGATATCTCCTGAAATTCTTTGAGTGATACAGAAGTTATTTTTAAAAAATAATTTAATAAAATAAGACTATTTTAAAACAGAATCCAAAATATCTTTAAATGATACTTGAACCCCCCTGCAGTCATGAAGACGGAAAGAAGAAATGAAAGAAACAACTTCAGATTTTCTTGGTGAACATTACTATTGATGTGTTTAATTTGCAGGAAACAAACCACAGCACACATTAACTATGCTGCAAATGTGAACAATAGTAAAAAAATGAATGGATGTAACAACATTAGGCAATTAGAATGGTCTCTGCTAGACACTACAGCACTAATTTTACAACTGAAAAGGTAAATTGCATTTTACATGAGAATATAAAATGAAAATAGTTTAAGGATGCTAGAGATGCAGTAAAATGAAATGTTCAGATTCTTCATAGCACCTTATATCCTGCTGTTATAGGGACATCACGGTGTCAGAATCTCTTCAGTGAGACTGAATAAGTGAGTTCCGATTCCTACTTTCTCATGCTAATCATGGCTGGACAGTCCTGGTGTGCTCTGAAGTCCTCTGAAGGGTGTTCTGCATGTTAATATATAGTTGAACACCCAGGATTGGACTGGCTTAGCCATGTTTGGACTCTGACATTACCTGTGAAGTTCATTTTCTGACAGATCTTTATAAATCTAAATTGTGTTTTCCTCTCCTCTTATCTTAGCTGCCATTCTTCTTCCTTCACATTTAGTACAATGGTAGTCTTAGGTAACCGAGATGGAGGCCTCTATGGACACTGAAATGTAATGCTCAGGCTGCTGTCCCCCTGGATTATATACTGCTATTTTGGTTGATTGCATTTTTCATGTAATCTTATTATTAGTTATATTGTTGCATTAGAAACAAAGAAAATTATGCTTTTCTGATGTAGAATGGGTGACATGTATCAAAAAAGCTTTAAAAATGAATTCCACAAAACTCATGGCAAATCAATTTACTAAAGATCTTGTATACAAAAGTGTGGGGATCCCTTAGAATGTGTTGTCAGCAAAAGGAGCGGTTCTTTATACAAGTCATCATGCTTTTTGCAAATATTAGATAGTCATGTGCATAAAACTTGTGTATTTTAATTTGAATCAACATAATTCGGCTGTGTATAGGGAAAATGGAAATACCATGTTTTTAGAGGATTAGAAAAGTATTAATTTCAAGTAAGAATAAAATGAAATAAGTGAGTAAATACAACAGTCCCTGAATCGGATTATGCTTCTCTTTAAAGAAAATAATCTGATTGCTTTGTTTTAACATCAAATAACTGTATTTGAGTGACAGCTAACAAAATTAAATCAATGCAATTATAAAAAAGATAAGTAATGCCATCAAAGTTATTTTAAGTATCTTAAATTAGATACATAAAGTGAATGTCCACAATAGTTTGTTTATTTGAGTGCACTCAAGATGCCATTTTCAGCTTTTGTTTTGTTCTTTGCAGGATGGTGGGCTGCACCCCATTTGTCGTGGTGTCCTACTTCTACTTGTGGTTCGTTCCCCCCTTCACTTCTGGGAAATTCATCTGGTACCTGGGATTCTACTGCCTTTACCAAACTCTGATTACCGTGAGTATCCCCAACTCTGTCATCTACAGCGTTCTTCTACATGTTTGTTGTATTTCCCAGATGTCAGCGGCAGTTGTGTTTAATTCATTTATGGCACTGAACTGTCTGTCCCTGTATGTTTAACTTCTGCATATTTCACTTTATTATCACTACATTGGAATCCTTCATTGTTATTTCATTTCTTACTAATTGCCTGAATATTTCATTTCATGATTTATATATGCATAAAGAAGTAAAAGAAATGTATCTTAATCTTACCTACTGCAAAGAATGTTATATCAGGATACATTCTATTTTATACAAAAGGTGTCTGTTATGAGCAAGAGATGGACTGGTGACATGTCCAGGGTTACGGTCGTGACTTGTGCAGTGTTTTTGTGGAGTATGTATTTGTCTCAAAGGCTTATTGACAGGTCTTTGCTACCTCCACACAGACAACGGCTATACTGAGACTCACACCTAGGCTTTGCCCACACTACCATGTTTTCATTTAAAAATACAGATGATAGTCTCCGTTTCAAACCTTTCATCCACACCACAACAGCATTTTAACCCCTGAAAATTGATACTTTTAAAAACACTTTCCAGAGCTGCATCTATCTGAAAACTTTGGTCTCGGTGTTGCAATGTGGATGGGTTAAAACCATAGCCTTGTAAAAACGCAGACTATAACCGCACTCTGATTGGTTCTTGCTATTACAAATCCCTTTCCTGTTTGAATTCAGCTCAAAACAATGTCTCATTCCCTGACTGGTCATCAGTCATAGAAGAAACCCATATTCCAACACTGCAGACAAAGAAGTGTTAATTATTTTCTGGTCTCTACAGTTTTGTGTCATATCCTGTGGCTGGCGATGTTACCATTCTGTCAAGTACTGTATGTGTTTTGAGTTGTTTTAGCGTGGACAGATATATTTTCATACTGTAAATGATATGAAACTTCTAGAGTGGACAGAGTTCATTTTCATTTAAAAACACCATGAGGCAGCAGCACTAACTGCTAGGGCACCTCTGTATAAAATTCTCTGTCGTCTTGCATTCCTCTTGCATGGTTCCAGGTCATCAGAGTATTTTGCTTCAAGTTGTCTTCATTCACAAGCACTTATTTGGACTTTACAGAATATTGAAAAACAAATAGATAAATATCAATTACCATTTGCCTTTCAAAAAGTTTCAGCCCTTCTTGAAGTGTTGTCATACAAGCTGTGAACTGGGATATTGCACTGTTGTTCAACAGGAAAAGTCTCCAGTACTTTGAAGAATGAAGAAGATGATTTTGCGCTTGACTCCCATAAATGGAGATGTTATGGAATGGCATTTGAGCTGATGCTGGAGTTTGACACCACTCCTGAATTAGTTTAGCAGTGTCTACGGAAGCATCACCATTCAGGAATAGCAGAACATCATGAAAGAACAGAGTTTGCACCATAACCTCACATTCCTTGACCATTATGTAAACATACATATACTAGCTGTTCAAACCATTATAGAGGACCTACCAGGCTTAAGAATTAGGCTGAAGGCATCCCTTGGTTTTCTCCAAAGAGAAACCCATCCAGAAGGAGGGAACAGACTGAAAGATGGTTCATCAAACCCTACTTCCTGGGTCCATTGTTCAGAGGTTTTATATGTGTCTTAATGTTCGGAGTATGGTGTGGCATCATCACCATTTCCACGGCTGCACTTGGGTCCTAATTTACGTCAAACTTAAACTCCTTTTTCATGTGATATTGTCATTATTTAGGCCACATAGAGCATCAAGTTGGATCAAAACGGCTTCAAGCAAAGTTCTCTTTTTATTAAGCATATTACTGTTATCTTCTTCCACTAGAGACCAGTGAAACACCCATAGGCCTCTGTGTTTGAAGCCATAGCCAGTAGAAAGTATGGAGAGAGTGGTGAGGATAATGATACATCCAGCTAGGTCGGGAACTAAATTGATATCATCTGAGGCCAAAACCTCAAGAGTTTGTAAATGGTAGTTTAAAAGGCCTTCATTGTTTGAGGAAAGCCTAATTATTACTTCAGTAACTGCTAGACCGATTTATGCTCCTCAAAATATGCTAACTTTAGAGAGGAAAGCACTGTACATACAAACTATAAATGCAATTAACACAAACTGTAAAATGCAACTTCCAGACAGATCATGTTTAAAGTATGTTAAAAATCTTTTAATCCTCTGTATCAGACTTTAGTCCCCCCCGCCCCTACACCCACCTCCTTTCTCTAAATATGAGGTTAGCAGACATTTGTAAATGACATGTCTCATCATTTAGCATTTAGAACAAAGGACAGGGAATTCCGTTCACAACATGAGAGCGTTTAGCCTGCGGTGTGGGTGTGCATGTTTTTTTTTTTTATTTTATTTCCTATCCTTCTGCAGTACACATTTGGCATTTTAATTGCATATTAAAAATGTAATGAGGGTTTAGACTGTACTGATTTTTATCAAGGCTGACAATCCATTTGAAAGAAACCTTAACCAAATCCAAAAAGAAAAAAAAAAATTCAGGGAATAAATTTAAAAAAATGAGTGTTGTTATTTGAAGCGGCCTGGTACTTCACAGCTCCAGGGTTTGAAATTTAAAGTGTGCAGTGACAATGTTCACCCCATGCAGTATGAGTTTTAAGATGACTGGCAATGCTAAGTGGGCCCTGCGTAGGTAAAGGCGTGTGTCCTCCACTGGACTGCCATTCAGTCAGGAGCAGCCCAATTCCCTGGACCCTTGGGAACAACTATTAGAACGTAAAGGAAAAGAGAATGGAGGGGGTGTATGTGAAGCTTTGATTTTTATTTTTATTTTTAAAGTGTTTTCTATAAAGGGTCATAGAGAAGATAAGGAGCTACAGTGCCTTTAAAAGCATTCGCCCCTATGGACTTTTTCCACATTTTATTGTTACACAACATTGAATCAAAGTGGATTTCATTTGGATTATCATTGGCATTGATCAACTAAAAAAGACTGTTTAATGCTGAAGTGAAAACAAATTTTCTGCAAAGTCTTCTAAATCAATAACAAATATAAAACACAATACCATTGATTGCATAAGTATTCACCTTCCTTAATATGACACACCTAAATCATCACTGATGCAGGCAATTGGCTTTCGAAGTCACATGATTAGTTCAAAGGAGATCACCTGCCTGGGATTTCAATAGACTGTCGTATAAATGCACTTGATTTGATTGGTGGGTTGATATGATGGATAAACCTATACAAAGAGGACAAAAGAACACTACAAGTAACTCAGTGAAAAGGTGATTGAAAAGCTGAAGTGAGGGGATGGAGACAAGAAAATATTCAAGCCACTGAATATCCCTTGGAGTCCAGTTAAATCAATATCATTAAGAAATGGAAAGAGGATGGCACAGCTGTAAATATGCATAGAGCAGGCCATCCACAAAAACTAAATGATGGCAAAACAAGAAGATCAGTGAAAGAAGCCAGCAACAGACTTGTGATAACTCTGAAGGAGGTTTAAGCTAGAGTGGCTGAGGTTGGAGAGACAAGTCTTGCTCAGGTGCTTCAAAAAAAAAACAAAAAAACACAAACATGACATCTCAGCTAGAGTTTATCAAAAGACACATGGAAGGCATGGAATTCATCTTGAAGAAGTTTCTGTGGTCTGATGAGACCAAAATTTGGCCATCAAACTAAGCACCATGTTTGTACACCGCACATTATCAAAATCATACCATTCCCACTGTAAACCTTGGTGGTGGCAGCTCTGAGTATGTTTCTGTGCAGGAGGCCCTGACAGGCCTGTGAAGAGAGAGCGTAAAATGAATGCAACAAAATATATGGAAATCCTGGACAAAAACTTGATGCAGGGTGCAAGAAACCTGCACTTTGGGGAAATACTTGTCTTCCAACAAAACAATGGACATCAAGCATGAAGCCAAATCTACACAGGAATGGCTTTAAACCAAAAATGTTAATGTCCTGGAGTGGCCAAGTCAGAGTCCAGATCTCAATCCAGAAAAAGGCTGCTTACCCATAACCACATGCACTGGCGGAACCAGAGTAATTTTGCAGCTAAGAATGAAGAAAAACTGGCATTGTCTAGATATGCAAAGCTGATAGAGACCTGTCCACACAGACTCAAGGCTGTCATGGCGGCCCATGGTGCATCTACTAAAAACTGACTTGGGTCTACTTATACAATGAATTATTTTGTATTTTTATATTTGTAATTCATTTAATCCATTTTGCAGAGATCTTTCTGTTGATTAGTGTTAAAAAGACCAAATGAAATCAACTGCAATTTAATGTTATACTGTAAAACAATAACATCTGATAACATCCATGGGGTGAATAGAATATAGCTACGATACAAGAGTGATATTATTATTTAAAGGCACTAATCTAAATACTTCAGTGGGCTGGCGCCCTGCCCGGGGTTTGTTCCTGCCTTGCGCCCTGTGCTGGCTGGGATTGGCTCCAGCTGACCCCCATGACCCTGTGTTAGGATATAACGGGTTGGTGAATGACTGACTGACTGACTGACTTACTAATCTAAATATGAAGTTTGTCTGCTATAAATCATTCAATTGCATACATTCAGTATTTTTAGGATTCTCTTTTGCCTATATATAAGATGTAACAGCAATGCGAATAACAGTATTGTCATGTGTTCTGAGTACAGAGAAATTCTTACTGGCACATTCAGTTAAAACATAATAATATGTCACCACTCTCCATCAAAATGCTATTGAGTAGAAAACACAAATCACCTTACCTGATGTTCAGTTTTGCTCCCAGTTTTGTGGACAAATCCCTGAGAAAAACTCCAGTATAGTTAGTGGGACTCTCGATTACAGGTTGAGGTGACAATCAGGAAATAAGGAATCCAGAGGGTCAATGACATCCAACTGATGTTCTAATAGTAACACTGAAAGCCTGAACATATAAACTCCACTCACAGTGGCCTACAAGTCCTTAAAGAGACTCGCTTACACGGTGATCATAGTGAAGTTCTTTCATTCTTGGAGAGGTCTTCTCTAATGCTACTGAAGAGACATCTGTCACAATCTATTATATTATAATACATAGGAAAGCATCATCTACGGAACAATACAGTTTATCCAATATATTTATTCATTTATTTGCTTCCTAAGGCGGCTTATTTCAGTCCAGGGCCACAAGGAGCTGGAGTCTATCCTAGTAGCTTCAGGTACTCGCCAGTAACTCAAGAATGCTGGGTGAATTTAGAATTGCCTGTCAATAACCTAACCTTCCAATCTTCAAACCAGAATACTGAAAATACATCCATGAAAACAGAGGGACAACATGGAAACGACTCCTAGACCCTGAATTAGCTGACAGTCAAACCCAGGACTGTGAAGCTGTAAGCATTTTAAAACCTCTGTATAAATTATTTTATATAGTGAAGCAATTCAATTGTTCTTAAAACTCCTAATACTGTGCTGCCTATATATGGTGCAGCTCAGTTTGGAATATATAAAGACAGAATCTGAAAAAGTAAAACTAATGTTGTGTCTGTAAATGCCATACATACACTTGGGCTGTGGCACCTGCAAACCAAGGCCTGCACCTCATCTCTGAGACAGCGGGTGCATTCAGTAAAAATCAGCTTGTAGTGTTGAACTGGCAAACTGTCTCCTTCTGTGCACAAGAAGGTCTTTGCTCTGCCACACACCCAACCAAGTCTGCACGTCAAATGCACACGCAAACAGCAGGTGAGATCCGGACTGACATCATGGGTATACCAGAACTTACACAAGCAATGTTGTGCTTAGCAAAGTGGTGCAAACATTTCAAAAACCACAAAGAGTTATTATGGTGCCCTGAATACAGACATTATATTTTGTTTCTTGAAAATGTATTCTGGGCCCCCTAGCCACAAGAGCTTCCCAAGTGAAGATTCCCACTTGTACATGAGATAAAGTTCTCTGCATAATGCCACATTCTTCAGATACTTACTCCTTGATTCAGCAGCAAAAATCTCCCAGAAACTCAATGTAGCTGTCTTGTTCCTGGCAGTGGTCTCCCTGAGGTTGGCAACAGCCCGGCTGTATTTTTTGCTTCCTGGTAACAGCCTGTGTCTTTGGGGTGACACCCCTTCAATGTTCTAGCAGTTTTTCAGTCCTACTAAGCCATTCCAAAGAGAATGCAAATGCAAAAGTGCAGCAAAAGACAAACCTTTCAGGCTCTTTTCCAAACACATAAAAACTATGAAAGAGAAGAGGGGAAAAAAACATAAAAGGTGAACATATTCAGGAAATACAAAACATTCTTAAAATGTTCTCATTTTATATGGCGATCAAAAGTGGGCTGTTGTGTACTAGAAAGTTCCCAAGCACAAAGAGTTCCAAAAATACTGAAGAATGCCGACTAGAGGTTGGGAAATCAAGCACCATATCAAGCATAGGGCTACATGCATCCCTGATGGAAAATACTACTTCTTGAACACTCACCTACAAGCTTGCTTTAATTATTATAAAACTAGGGGGCTCCACCCCCTGCTCACTTCACTCGCCCACCCCCGGGTTTGGTTTACTGGATATACAATTTAAAGAGATTGTTATTTTCATGGGAATTGTTACATTTGCATTATTTTCACTTTTACTTTAAAACTTTTGTAAAAACAATACTTGTCCTTTATTTCTGGCCCCGGGCGTGGTTAAATCACTTTCTCGCAGGACGTATAACGCTGCTCACGTTGTGAAGCGGGGGCAGCTGAACACACGCTAAGGAAAAGCAGTTGGATCGTCTGCTGGCTTGCTGCTGCTGGCAAGCTGCATATTCTGCTTGTTGCGCTGCGCGCCGATCATTTAAAAGCCTGTACAGCAGCTGTCCTTATTCCACTTCACGTACAGTGCATCCGGAAAGTATTCACAGCGCCTAACTTTTTCCACATTTTGTTATGTTACAGCCTTATTCCAAAATGGATTAAATTCATTTTTTTCCTCAGAATTCAACACACAACACCCCATAATGACAACGTGAAAACAGTTTTCTTGAGGTTTTTGAAAATTTATTAAAAATAAAAAAACTGCAAAATCACATGTACATAAGTATTCACAGCCTTTGCTCAATACTTTGTCAATGCACCTTTGGCAGCAATTACAGCCTCAAGTCTTGGCCAGTTTCGCCCATTCCTCTTTGCAGCACCTCTCAAGCTCCATCAGGTTGGATGGGAAGCATCGGTGCACAGCCATTTTAAGATCTCTTCAGAGATGTTCAATCAGATTCAAGTCTGGGCTCTGGCTGGGCCACTCAAGGACATTCACAGAGTTGTCCTGAAGCCACTCCATTGATATCTTGGCTGTGTGCTTAGGGTCGTTGTCCTGCTGAAAGATGAACCGTCGCCCCAGTCTGAGGTCAAGAGTGCTCTGGAGCAGGTTTTCATCCAGGATGTCTCTGTACATTGCTCCAGTCATCTTTCCCTTTATCCTGACTAGTCTCCCAGTTCCTGTCGCTGAAAAACATACCCACAGCATGATGCTGCCACCACCATGCTTCACTGTAGAGATGGTATTGGCCTGGTGATGAGCGGTGCCTGGTTTCCTCCAAACGTGACACATTCATAGCAAAGAGTTCAATCTTTGTCTCATCAGACCAGAGAATTTTGTTTCTCATGGTCTGAGAGTCCTTCAGGTGCCTTTTGGCAAACTCCAGGCGGGCTGCCATGTGCCTTTAACTAAGGTTTGGCTTTCGTCTGGCCACTCTACCATACAGGCCTGATTGGTAGATTGCTGCAGAGATGGTTGTCCTTCTGGAAGGTTCTCCTCTCTTCACAGAGGACCTCTGGAGCTCTGACAGAGTGACCATCAGGTTCTTGGTCACCTCCCTGACTAAGGCCCTTCTCCCCCGATCGCTCAGTTTAGATGGCCGGCCAGCTCTAGGAAGAGTCCTGGTGGTTTCGAACTTCTTCCACTTACAGATGATGGAGGCCACTGTGCTCATTGGTACCTTCAAAGCAGCAGAAATTTTTCTGTAACCTTCCTCAGATTTGTGCCTCAAGACAATCCTGTCTCAGAGGTCTACAGACAATTCCTTTGACTTCATGCTTGGTTTGTGCTCTGACATGAACTGTCAACTGTGGGACCTTATATAGATATATGTGTGTCTTTCCAAATCATGTCCAATCAACTGAATTTACCACAGGTGCACTCCAATTAAGCTGCAGAAACATCTCAAGGATGATCAGAGGAAACAGAATGTACCTGAGCTCAATTTTGAGCTTCATGGCAAAGGCTGTGAATACTTATGTACATGTGCTTTCTCAGTTTTTTATTTTTAATAAATTTGCAAAACCTCAAGTAAACTTTTTTCACATTGTCATTATGGGGTGTTTTGTGTAGAATTCTGAGGAAAAAAATGAATTTAATACATTTTGGAATAAGGCTTTAACATAACAAAATGTGGAAAAAGTGAAGCTGTGAATACTTTCCAGATGCACTGTATCTGCCGCCTACTTTGTGAACAGGGCGAGGGCTGAATGCACGCTAAGGAGATGCGCTCAGATCATCTGCTGGCTTGCTGCAGCTCCTGCTGGTGAGCTGCATGCTCTGCTTGTTGCTTGTTGTTGTTTTAAGAGCTGGGAGCACATTAAGCATGTCTGCCAAAAGCATTCCAACAACTGCTAGGTTAGATGTCCGTGAACTTGTTTTAAATGTTGTCTCACTGCCTTGTCTCGCATGATGTTAAAGTGTCTCTCGCCGGACGTCAAATTGTCTTCTGAGAAGATCACTTCTCATCTCCTTAATCTCCCTCCCAAGATTTTTTTTTATAATACTGAGATGTAAGTCTTTACCAGGACGTACTAAACTTGGAGTTTCCTCTGTGAAAGATTCCACATGCAGTTCCAGTCACATCCAAGGGCACAATACATTTAACAATGTTTTTAGGGCTTAGATGAATGTCACTTGATACTGTACAAAGAGGGGCACAGAATTCGGTGTCTTGTGTCATCTACTGTTTTTTTTAAGAGGCAGAAACTAACATAATTTTTTAATTTTTGCCTGAAAATTATTATTTTAATTATTCTTATGCAAACTGTAGCCTTCTGCCATTGAAAGAGGTAAGCTATATGAATGATGGTGTCTAAAAGTGTTTTCCTTTTTGGGTTTTGTCCCTTTAGTGTTTCCACGTGCCGTACTCTGCTCTCACCATGTTCCTCAGCACAGACCAGAAGGAGCGGGATTCTGCGACAGCCTACAGTAAGTTTCACTATGGCTGATGTTTCAGTAAGCTCACGGCCTACTGGGCACAGAACTGACATTCTTTTTATGCATAACCTTTTAGTATATAAGATCTTGCACACTGCTAGTCTTCAGCTAATCTAAATAATCTATAATAATATATCTAAAATCTCTATAATATGTTCATTATTAAAACAGACATGGCTAAATGATTCAATACTAATTTCTCCTGAAAAATGCATCCACTGGGTGGAAATTCTGTAAAATGAAGCACGGTACTGAGGATTCTGATTTTTTGAACTTCCTTTATGATATGTTTATGAGTGCATTGTTGTCAACACGTCAGTTTGTTTTCTATGTTTTAGGGCTGCAAAGAATTCAAGGCTGTGGCAATGGCCAAGGCAGAATAGGATGCCTTCCTTCAAATAAAGCCCATTTATAAGAACTGTAGAACATTTTGATAAAAACAGATCATTCACCCTAACACATTCATCCATTCTACTCATCTACATTGCCCGAAATAGCATCAAGTCAAGATCTGGAGGTCCCTGAAGTCCTACTGTCTACCTCTCTACTTCATGACTTATTCCAAGTGTCTATGATTCTCTGTGTAAAGAAAGACTTCCTAAAGTTTGCGTGAAATTTATCCTTAACAAGTTTCCAACTGTGTCCCTGTGTTCTTGATGAACTCAGTAACGGTCTAGAGCCACTATACTAATTCCCTTCACAATTTTAAACACTTGAATCATTTTACCTCTTAATCTTCTTGGTTCCACTCCTTTGATCTTTCCTCATAGCTCATACCTCTCAGTCCAAGGATCGGCCAAGTCGCCCTTCTCTGAACTCTTCTCCAGCACTGTTATGCCTTTTTTGTAGCCCATAGACCAGAACTGCCCACAGTACTCGACTAACCTGGGATGTGAGAAGGAAACTGGAGTAGGACAAGAAAGCAGACACAGAGAGAGAGCTTGAAAACTAAACCCAAATAGTAACCGGGCTGGGATATGAGCCCCGGCCCTGTGAACAGCCAGATTTAAGCATCGTGACACCATACTGCCCATAAACTTGTTATTGACTGTCTTTAACATGAGTTACAATGCCTTCTCCCTTGACCTTTGCATTAATAAGACTGTGATTTAATACCGTTGGGAGATTTTGTTCTAGTTTAGAGGTTGTGTAAACGTGCGCTGACATGGTATGCAGTCTGCTAATAAGCTTTAGTGTTTGTCCAAGTAGTGGAAAAAAAAAATGAAGTCATTAATTTTAGTAACTTACACAAGAAATGGAAAATGGAAAACAAGATAAGAAACCCATTTCATTCACTTATAGGAAATTTCAGAATTGCAGTTATTCTTGTTCTTAAATTATTACAAGTACGGGGAAAAAAATAGACCAGGAAATAAGGAGAACAAAGCAAAATTCAAAACAGAGTGATGGTCGCCGACACAAGTCTATAGATTCCTGTTAAAACCTAAAACACTATCCGAAATGTATTGTCAAAAGGACTTACAAAAAGTCTTAAATGGAAAAAGATTTACTACCTAAACTGCTACAATTCATTAGAATATTCACAGTTTCGGACAATCAAGAAGTCCACAAAGCCAAGTTTTATACCATTGGGGTGATGAAGTCATTTTCGGTCATCGTGGGAAAGCAACTCGGATCACTGCAAAAAGGCTCTCTGAAACAAAAAACGGTGGTGTGGTGATAACAAAAAATAGCTTTAAAAAATAGTAAAGCTAATAAATAAAATTAAAAGTACAAATACGTTAAGCAATGCATTCTCAAAATAAAAATACAAATATGTTCATTAATGCATTCCTCACTTCAGAGAAAATTATAAATCATGACAGAGCCCTCCCACTAACATGCAGACTCTGCCTGCATCTATCAAGGTTTTCTGGAGCCGATTAAATAATTCAGGGATTCGAACATCTGAATGAGGCACCCACTCTCCAGGCCAGACCTGTGCAAGTGAACCAAATACAAAATTACAACCATGATGATGCAGTTCAAAAAGTTTTTGCAAGGTCCTGTAGTATAGTATGCTGCAAGAGGCTCACTTGCCTTTATTAATTAAAACTAAATGGGCTCATGCCATACAAAGAAAAAACTGTAAATACATGCTAAGAAATTCAATAAGAAGGCTGACTGCATTCTGTTCTTCGCTCAGCTCCATCCTTTTACCTTTCTGTATGTGCACATGATGCAGGTTCCTCCTGTATGCTCTTACTGTCCTAAAGCAGGTAACTTATTGATGACTCACTGGACCTTGGCTGGTGTCATGTATAATGTTGAAATGAATCTTGTATTAATTTTTTCATGCTGCCACCTTAAGGGGGATAACGTAGGTCATTAAAATAAGAGGTAAGTGAGACGATTTCATTTGTTATTAAAACAGACAACCTTTATTTTTTCAGTGCACGCATGAGTTATGTTAAATGTCATCAACCCAGGTCTAATTATTAACAACACCTAATAAGTGCCACGTTAAACACAATTTATTTCATAGGCAAAGTAACTACTATCAAGATGATTAAAAATGAGCATGATTCACTACTTTCTGTAAAGCATGCAGCACCTTTGACTTTTTTCTGTCCGCAAATTCACAAATTTAATTGAATGGTGTTTTTTTTTTTTTTAATTTTAGCCCTACACAGTTTAAATGTCCACAACAGTTTAATGAGACGTTAAGCAGAATGACACATTTCATTGGCTAACTAAAAAGATTACAATATGCAGGCTTTCGAGGCATCTTGCCTGAAGAAAGGCCCAAGTTGCCTCGAAAGTTTGCATGTTGTAATCTTTTTAGTTAGCCAAAAAAAGGTGATTTTGCTCGACTTCTCTTTATATCCATAATGGCTAACACGGTACAACACCCTACTACTACACACAACAGTTTAATAAATTCTCACATAACTTGGTTGAGTGTGTACAGCAGTCACTCCAGGATTGCCGAGTTCATGATTAAACTACTGATTCAGTATTATGGTGGAAAACTCTTAATGGCCTTGACCCTGGTGCTTTTGGATGTGATAACAGAATGCATGGCTTATTTTAGCAACAGCTGGGATGTGTTGGTAAAGACTTCTCATGACCACAAAATAAAAAGGATTGGCAAGAATTCATCTGGATTAAAGTCTAACGCTAAAATGGGTGAAAATTTCACCACTCGAATTTCCACCCATCCTTTGATTTTATTAATCAATATAGTACAGTACACTGTTTGGGGGGGTGCAAAGGTGCTGATTGACACAGAACATCAGCAACAAAATAATCTAGAATACTTGTAACACTTCCTATACTTTGGCAATACTTTGTAATTAAATATAATTATGAAAAATCTTAGCATTAAATCTAGTGCATGATGGAAATTAATCACTAGTACATCTGAGGCATGATTGTAACATATATTAAATAAGGAAGTAGTCTTTGTTATCTAACTTAACTCTGTGATTTTGAACTATGAAGAATACATTTTTGATATTGTTTGGGATTTTTGTTTTCACTTTTGACATTGTTTAGCAGCATTATTTTTATTACTCCATCATGTTGCCATTCTCCGGATTGTTTTTCAGTGTTTGCGCCACCATTTAGGCTTGTGCCACGTTGAAGCTGTGGTGTTGATAGTTGTGGCACTCATTTGTCATCATGTGCTTGTAAGGAGATGCAACATGTGATTGCTGCATGTTCAGCACATGATGTTATCATCAAAATGCTATTTAAGTGAGCAGTTTACGGATAATTCTAAACAAAACGTGTGTGTGACAAGAGTATTTACTGAGATTTAGGCTCCTGGATTCTTGCTAGATTAAAAGAAAATGGTTTAATTTGTGTGTTGGTCTTTTGATCATCTGGTCCTTTAGAATTACTATGCCCCAGAGTGTGCCCTACTAAGACAAAATATCACTTACTTTTCAGTCTCTGAGATCGCTTCACTCCTTACAGGATGTGTTAACAGAAGGCACGGTTTATTTTGCCAACAGCTTGGGTGGGTTGGTAAAGATTTGTAATGACCACAAACTATGAAAGGATTGGCAAGATTTCATCTGGACTGAAGTCTAAGTGTAAAATAGGTGAAAACATCAACAGTGAAATCTCCACCGAGCCACTAATTTTATTAATCAATATAGTACAGTACACTGTTACAATGTCTGATTATTCCTTGAAAAGTCATTTAAAGTTACTATAAAAACATGTTACACTTGGACTGGTTTACACCCCTGTCCCTATATGTTGTTCATGGCTTTATATGAATTGTTCGTAGTAATTAGCTGGAGCTGCAAGGCTCCTTTGGTATTGGGTTTAACTTGGCTAGGAGCTTTAAATATGGTGAAGAATGGATGGATAAATTCATAAATTAAAGAAACAAGTGGGCACACTGGTAAAAATAACAGCCCAGCTCTTTCATCAGCTCACTTCACTTGCCAACCCTCCCACCTGTACTATGCGCCAACCACTTTGCGTGTCTGCCGCTCGCGTTGAACGTTCCCCAAGGAGACGTGGTTGCTCCTCCGAAACCCCCTCTTAAACGGTGGTACAATGGGAAACACACACAGTTTTTTTTTTTACCTCCTCTTTGATTGATCAGCTGCTGCTGCCGTGATCTGCATTTCACACAGCACACTTTTGTTACATCACCTATGTCCTTATATTCTGTCTCTTTTTCGCTTTTACCTTTTCATCAATATCGCATTGAATTTTGATTCCATGTTTAAAATTATATTGTGACAATGCAGTGTATAACTGTCCATGAGTGAGTATCATTTCTTTCTCTCTACAAGAAATGTGTCTGACATAACCACACAGGACTTTTCCAAATCCCTTTGCATGGTCTCTTGTCTCATGGGCCTTCCGGCCCCGAGCGTGTTTACATCGCTTGGCATGAAGACTTGTCTCGCGGGACGTGAAAGTGTCTCTCTGAGACAATCATGTCTTGTCTCCTTCCAAGATTTTTTTTTTTTATAATAGAGAGAAATGATCCTCTGATGTACAGTACATTTAATCCTTCACTCTCAATTATACTTCTATTATAGGCATGTTGGTTAGGAGGGCTGCTGGTCTAATGGTCCTGCCAATGAACTGTTTATTATGACTTTACATGGATTTGTTTCCTTACACTGCTTTCAGCTTCCAGATATACACTGCTTTTTTAAAGCACAATATGACAGGAAAAACTTGTAGCTTGGTCACAACATTCCAGAGAATGTGTTTCTTTGGCAATGGTCTCATCTCACATCCCAAACATGTGCATGTTAAGCTGCGTATATGAGTGCGCCGCCCTACAACTGACTGTCGCCCAGTCCATAGTTGGCATAAGAGACTGGTTCACTGAAACCCTGCACTGAGATAGACAGGCTTGTAAACTTAATTTTGATTCTCTGTGTTATTAAGGCAGGCAATCAACAAGCATCTCTAGGAAAGCAAGAGCTGGACAGCATAGTCCGCGTCAGGCACACCAGAGTGGCACTGTTATCAGCTCGCTAGCCACTAAGCATGTATTGCTCTCTTGTGTATTTTTTCTTTTTTTCAAATTTTCCATTGATTCCTAAATAAAGTCTTATTTTAATGTCATTTTAACATAGATCTGGTCCTATTTTGGGGGGTTATGGAGATATGATTTGTAATGTATGCTAGCTGGTTTATATCTGCTTTAAAAGTTTTATATAGGGGAGTGCAGCTCTGCTTGCTTCATAAGCATAAAATAAATCTTCAAACTTTAACATTACATTTCCTTTAAAAAACAATTCACAATGGCAACTGCTACTGAAAAGAAAAAAAATGCATGATAAATTTATTCACAAAGCTATTCAATTATCAACTGTACACATTAATGGAAGCACAGCACACTGTACATCCTGATAACTACAACATGAGGGACATTATTTACAAGTGGAAGAGGACACAAGGGCACACTGTGAAAATATGAATAGTCGCTTTGGGCAGAAAGTGTGTGAATTATGGTTGAAGAACTAAAAAGAGGGACTGCTGCTGACCCTCAAAAATTAACCTTGTTTGAAAAGCTGTAAAATACTTATTCAATACATTGTCATATTTTACGGATATATATTTTTTTTTTTCAGGAATGACCATGGAAGTTCTTGGCACTTTAATTGGAGCTGCCATCCAGGGACAGATAGTAGCCAGCGCCCATGCATCCAGGCACTGTCCACTTTACAACACATCTATTGATGCCTCTGCCAATGCTACTGAAGACTCGGAGAGCTCAAATAGCACCCCTAGTTCAACAATGACCCACGATTTCCTCCGACAAGCAGTAGGTGCTACATGGCTAAACTTTATTTATTAGAGTGACAATAAAACATAATCTAGGAGTTAACTGTCTTTGTTGACATTTGTAATTGTCATGTTTCTGTGGGGTTTATGTCTGGCCTTTGGTCTCAAGGACAGTCAGAGACTTGTCCTACAGCAACTCCAGCATAGTCTTGGCTGTATATTTTGGGTCCTTCTCATGCTAAAAGGTGAACCATCACCCTGGTCTGAGGTTGCATGCATTCTGGAGCAGGTGTTATTCAAAGACTTCTCTGTATTGGGCTGCATTCATCCTTCCCTCAATTCTGACTTATACCTCTGTAGGGGGGCATGAAGTAACAAAAAGAGGGGCGCGAAGATGTGAAAAAAAGAAAACAACAATCAAAAATATGAAAAAAAACATCTGTTGAAACCAAAACAAATTAACTTAAACTACATTCTGATACTAGAACAATAAATATAGGGTTAGATAAATGTCGATAAAAGTTAAGTAAGTATAATAAAATATGCATCTACATTTCAAAAAAATGTTAGGCGGGCACGATTAAAACTGTTATGAAAACTCGGGTCGCAAATACTTAAAGGTTGAGAAACACTGTTTTACCTAAGAGTGGCATCTGTCAAACTACTCTACCATAAACACCTGATTGATGGAGTGCTGCTGAGATGGTCATCTTTCCATCAGGTTCTCCTATCTCAGCAGAAGACTCTGTGAGATTGGCCACTGGGTTCTTGGTCATCTTCCTGACCAATGTCCTTCTTACTCATTTACTTAGTTTGGCCAGATGTTCAACATTTGGAAAAGTCCCGGTAGTTCCAAAACTCTTCCATTTCACAATTATCAATGCTACTGTGCTCCTGGAAGAACTCAAAGCTTTAGAAGTGGTAGTATATACCCTTGCCCTGATTTCTGCCTAACCACAATTTGATGGCGGAGGCCTACAAAGAGTTCTTGTGACTTCTTGTATGTTTTGGCCCTGACATGCAATGTGAATTGTGGTGCCTTTGGTACACAGGTGCATGGCTTTCTAAATTGTGTCCAATTGATTTCATTTGCTAGAGGTGGAGTCCAATGAAGTTCTAGACTCATCTCAAAGATAATTAAAGCAAACAGGATGTGCCTGATCACACTTTGGACTGCCACAGCTAAGGGTCTAAATACTTACATCAATGACAAATTTCAGATTTTGATTTTTAATAAATTTGCCAACCGTCCTGAAAGCATGCCTTTGCATTGTCATCAAGAGTTATTGAGTGTAAATTGATGAGCAACATGATAAACATATCAAGTTAAAATTTATACATTAATAATTAATTCCACATAATAAAGTGTGCAGAACATGAAGGTATCTAAATATTTTCAAAATCCACTGTATATTAAAGAAAAAAACATAATATCTACAATTTTCTAAACTTCAATTTTCCAGATTGAAACTGTTTAGCATATACTAAAGATTGAAAACACACAATATGTAATTTTCTTCAAATGTACAATAATAATAATACATGCTTTTTTTTGCACATAATCTAAAAATACAAAAACAAACTGGTCACAGACATATTACTCTGAAATATCCCATTTCCTCTGGGTGGGTTCCTGCCTTACTCCTGGAGCTACAGTCCCAGTGAGACCCTCACTAAGATTAGCTACATGAGGAGGGAAGGCAGGATGCTGCTTTTCTATTTTTTATTATTATTCAAGCACTAAAGTCGAGCTGTCATTCCAGACTGTTTACTTTGGAGGAACAAGCTCATAACATTTGTCTGTCAGATTTTTTACTTCCAAAGAAAGACCTTCTTGTTGCAGTGGAAACACTGACCGTGACATTCTTTACTTTTAACTTCTATGTAAACAGCTTGTCCGGGCGCCACTTATATTCGATATTCAGGTTATTGTGTCTCTGGCACGCTTTTGTATGTGCATTTTGAAACATTAATAGTGTGAAGATATAAGTACAAGCAATGATGTACTTATTTCTTTTTTTGTAAATAAATAACGAAATATTCTGCATAACCAAATAATTGTATGCAGAACTGGATGCTTTTATTCAATAATTTATCATTGTAACTGCAATTTCAAAGAGCCCCATTGTGACAAAATTATTGTAATATCCATTCTCAGAGCAGCACATTAAGGC
This sequence comes from Polypterus senegalus, assembly GCF_016835505.1. Lineage (NCBI taxonomy): Eukaryota > Metazoa > Chordata > Cladistia > Polypteriformes > Polypteridae > Polypterus > Polypterus senegalus. Next base: position 201,756,304 of record NC_053156.1, on the reverse strand, counting down.
CCCACGCGGGTTCTTAAGATAATACAAAGAAGCCTCAAATAAAAACATTTATTTCTATAGCACATTTCCATACTAGATATGTAGCTCAAATTGCGTAACAAGAAATTAAGAAAAATAATCAAATAAAACAAAATCATGTCATGTCATTTTCTAATCCACTTAATCCAGACCAGGGTTGCAGGTGAGCTGGAGCCTACCTCAGATGGCATAGGCCACAAGGCAGGGGACAAACACTGGACAGGGCGCCAGTCCTTTGCATGTCAAACACACGCCAGGGTAAAATTAGCAACACCAACCCATCAAACCTGCATGTCTTTGGATAGAAGCCCACGCAGATACGGGGAGAGCATGGAAACTACATGCGGGGAGGACCAGGTGGCAAATCCTGGTCTCCTTATTGCAAGGCATTAGCACTACCACTGCACCACCCAATAAAACAAAATACCAAAATGATTGAAAAGAAAAGAAACATACATAATACTGATAAAGAAGTAAGTAGTAGAAAACAGAAACAGAAAATGATGCGTTATCTAATTGTGGCACTCACAGACAGCATCATGGCTTGTAACTATACTGTGGAGTTGGCAGCTTCATATCTGAAATCACAGTAATAAAATGTTTAACTTGTCCTAACAAACCAAACAAGAAATAATATCATTATGAGACAAATATTTTAGAATGCACTTTGCAGTCTAGAACACCATCATAAGTGCACCAAACATCCTATAGAAACAGGTAAGTGGGAGAAATGGATTGTGTGTGATAAATAATGCAGGGATAAGTTAAGATTTAAGTGGCTTTGAATGCAACATGGCTGTGGCAGTCAGACCTGCTGGCATAGCGGAGGGTTTGAGGATCAGCAAGGCTGCTGAAGTTTTTATCTTTACACACAAAAAAAAAAAAACTATGGAGCTCTTTGCTTGGAAATACATTATTGAGAAAAGGGACACTGATTGTCATGGCATTACCAGGACTTCATCTTGGCTCTACTGTCTTTTTCTCTTTATTTTTTAACTTTTGTATTATTTAGTAATTTAGGTTTGTCAAATATACTTTTGTTGATTATGTATTTGTTACCTCTTTGTTTTGTTTTTCTCGTAAATGTCATGTTGAACTTAAGGGGCAGGGCCCCCTAATGTTGCAACTGAAAGAGAGACCTCAGCCTTTGCAATGAGTCAATGCAGTCCTTCACTGAGGCATTTGTTTTCACTGTTGGCGCTTGTCTGGCTTTGTTAGGTTGAGGATATTTAATTTGGGTTTCATTTTTGCAACTTCTCTTTTTCTGATTGCTTTGGTTTATGGACATATGCCCTGGTTTTGGATCATATTATTGGTTTGTGGTTGTGGTTTAGTTAATCTTTTGGCCTGCCTCTTTTGGAACAACTTTTGTTATTATTGTGTTTTATGAAATAATCTCTTTAATTATTAAATTGATGAATACTGTTTGATATTTGGGGCCAGGGATTTTTTTTTAAATTTCTTTTACAGTTCTCTTCATACTTTTGAGGTTTTAAATATGGTTCATTTTAGCCTGTTCATGCAACAAAGCCTGCATCTCAACTTTGGGGTAAGGCTTAGTTTGTTTTTAGGTCTCATGTAATCTTTGCATTAGGAATGTACATTTCAGAAAATTCCTGTGTAATTTGCACAAATCAGATGTTCTTACAATTGTTTTATAGGTCTTTATAGCTAAGCAATCAGTTACTTGAAACAAACCTTACGTTGACTGTTAAAATAATGTTTGGGCCATTTTGTCGCCTTTTTGGTTATTTACAGCTGCTGTCGTTTTGTATCTCTCGATGTTAGCACAGCAGTGTGCGTTGCTAGGGGCGTGTCCTCAGAGGTGATGACCTGATAGGTTAAAAGGTCATCTTTTACAGCACTTCCTCATCTGAATTTGTAGATAAAAAACATCCATTTTCAAAGGTCCCTTTGACCATTTAAAAACTCTTCGTCTCTCACTTCTCTTTCAGCTTTTAGGCCTTTTATTCCTAATCATCATCATAAAATACTCTTTGCTAGCATATCACTTTGTGGCCTACATTTTGAAGAGAAGCCTGTTTTTGAGTTTTGCTAAACTGTTAGTTGACGTAAAATGGCTACAGTTGGTAATTTATATTGGAAATAAAACTTGCCATAGTTTGTCACTAATGAGGTATAGGAGTTAAGGACTCAAGTTATTTCCAACCTCGTCAGTGAGAAGGTTTAGTTGCAATGGGCTTAAAAACACATTTTTTTCCACAACTGCTAAATGGGAAACCACCAGCATTAGACAGTGGGGCCCAGCAGAATCATGCTGATGGGATCACCAAAATATGCATTAATGCAAGTGCTACGGGCCTAGGGATCCATCTCAGCGGATGTTGGCAGGCATTGTGATCTAATGGGTATAACTATGCTTTTATTTATATATTTATTTCTTATCTCAAATACAAATAAAGTATATCTGTCTATCTAATATAGTGCCTTATATATCTATCTGTCTGCCTGTGTGTCTGTTTAACCTATCTATCTGATACAGTGCCTTACATATCTGTCGGTCTATCATCAGTGTAATCATTTTCATGTTTTTTACTTTTCTGATATGAAGGATCTTAATATTTCAAATATTATCACATCTTTTGGGACACTACTTTGTTTTTGGCGTTGCCATTTTGGTACCACTACTACAATGTTGCTACATGTGACATCAGATGTGTGAAGCTTAGCTGAATGGCAAACCTGAAACAATCTGAGATTACAGATATGTAAACAAAACTCTATGCTCTCTATCTTTTCTGAAACATTATTTTGGTTTTCTATTTCTGGCTAGTGTTGATTTAATGTCATTTCTTGATTAGCGCTTCTAACTTACTTGAAGTTAGGACTGACTGTGTGGTATCTGCCCTTTGTTTTCCTCTCTACTTCCTCTTGGCAGCACAACCCCAATGATGTGAGGTTCATTTTCATGGCTCACATTGGATCTCTTGATGCTATTCTAGACATATTTGAATGCCACAGGATATATGGATACCATTGCTAACTTTACACATTATCAGCAAAATAACGTCCAGTGCTAGAAAGTTTGGGAATTCCTGAAATGGTCTGAGGAGAATGACAGTAAATGCAGTTTAATACAGTGTTCTCCACAGTTAAAAGCCTGGTGGAGCATCTATGGAAGATGATGTAATGAGTGAAGTGTTGCACAGGTCCATCACAGTCTAATCTGAAAAATATTCTGCCATGATAAATTGCAGAGCAGGAAAAGTTACCACTACGGTGTCCGTTTTAGGTCATTGTCGTTTATACCACGTTCATGGCAATTGTCAGACCATTGTCTTATTAATGCATGAATAATTGAATGCTGAACTGACTTTTTATTCAATAATTATTATTGCTACAATGAAAAGTGCACAGCTGTTATAAAATAATTGCAATATCCATTATAAGAGCAACAGAATTAGGCACCACCCAGGTTCCTAAAGACAATACAAAGGAGCCCTAAAATACAGATAAAATAAAAACATTTATTTTTATAGCATGTTTTCCTACAAGATGTGTAGCTCAAAGTGCTTTACAAGACATTAGGAATATGGCACACTTTAAGGCAAAAAAAGACAAAAACCAGGAAGTGACAGAGAAATGTTGTTGGTAGTAGGCAGGGTTCAAAGTCAATAAGGATACTACCCACAATACCCAGCCTAACGTGCAAACCAGAACTTAACGTCAAACAAGTACATATGAACTTAACTCTTAAACAAGTTTTAAACTAATTAAATACTCACACATTCAGAAAGTTGGATGCTGCAGCCTTTGTAAATAGTGTCATCAAGGGGACGTTATGCATCGTACGTCCGCCCATCATGTGGCAGCAATTGGCCCCTAAAATTTTTACACAATAATCATGGAACATATTGGATATGTGCCCCACTTTTGGCACCCAGACACACCTCCTATTTAATTCAAAGGACCAAATAAGGGGCCAGCTCACTATTAGGGAAGTGCACCTAACAAACAGAGTAATAAACAACTGGCTTACAACCTGTATACATTAGGTGCCCATGTTGTTTTACAGAAAAGCACACAAGGCGCCATTTGTCTGTGGTTTCATTCTATGTGAGGCCTTATACTGCATCTTGTGTGTAGTGCATGCTGCATACAGAATAAGCAGCTTAGTGAAGTTCCTCTAAAACCACATGCGCTAACATGACCTCGCCTCTGTCTGAAAATAGCTTACCAGATGCCCTGAACATCCATTTGGAAGGCACTGAGCTGCTGGCAAGGTTTCCTCGCAGAAGAGGATACTTGTTTTCAATGGAAACAAATGGCCTCCCCAAGTACTTCCTAAAGCGGGGCAGGGCTGCAAATCATGACTTGATGTCTAGAGTCTATCTCTCATAAAGTCAACAGAAACATATTTTGCTGTACTGACCCCTTTCAATGTATTAGAAAATGGCCTACATGTTAAGAGGCTGCATTTTTCTCAGTGGGAATACAGTTATGGAGTCAGGAGGACTGAATGCTAGTTATTCTTATTCTATGTTTAATGCCCTCATTAAAAAATGACAGTCTTCATTAAGTCACACTTGTTTCCTGCATACGCCATCCTTTCTTGCTAGACAATGGTTCACACAATTTACCCATAGTGCATATGTTTAGCTAATTAAGTAGGATTTAAACAAGTACTGTTACCTGGAATTACCCATCTTTTATCTTAACTTTTCAAAATGTCTTGGGTGTTCTGCTGGTTCTTATTGTAGCAGGGCAACAAGATGGTGCTGAGAATACCACTGCTGCCTCCATGGTCCTAGTCTTGCTGAAGCCAGATGTATAATTTACATGTCTGGAGACAATCATGAGTGAATTTTACTTAGAACTGGGTGTGGACATTAAGCAGCTCACGGAGTATGCCATTAATAAAGGTGGTGCTCAAAGTAGGGCCGCGATTTTGATCTGCAATGAGCAGAAGTGCTTTCGTTTACTTGGTCTGACAGAGAGCAAGCTTCGATTAACGATAAGCTGTCTACAGGCGAAAAGTCTCCTAAAAAGACTTTAATTCTAAATATCAATGTGTGTCACTTGAGCAGAGAACACTTTGCACAATTTAAAAATAAACATAATTTGAATCAGGTGAAAAAAACATTCTGTAATATTAGATTACACATTGGCATTCACGGACATCAATGAACAAGTGGTTAGCATAAATGATATGTTGTCGCAGACGCATTGTGTGCTCTCTTTTGTTCACTTATGATGAAAGTGTAGAAGTCAATGTAAAGTTGAAAGAACTATTTATGATATGAAGTGCCAAATATGCATTAAAAGTAAATGGTGTGTCACACTCAGCCCAAAGGACTGTTGTTAAGAGAGCTTATAACAAAGAGCCACAGAAGATGCAGATTTCAGTAGTCCAAACATCAGAATCAACCAATCTGCTTAATGACACCAGTAAAAGCATGGCGGGATTACACAATATCCATCTTCTGACTGCATGTCTAAATGAGTAACTACAGGAAGTTAACTTTTAGCCTTTTAACACACAGTATGTTTATCTAAACTCAATTTTCAGTTGTTATGCCAAATAGTATTGAAATAGTCAAAATGACAGAAAAATATTGCTGCAGACAGAGGCACATCTGAAATGCATGATGCCAAGTAGCTGCGGTGGTCTCTTTGTGTGTGTGTGTCTGTCTCCACTATTTCAGTGCTCATTACGATGTACAAATTAATCATTAAGCTTCTGTACCCTTGTGCTACTAAGCTCCTGAACCGATAACAGCAATTTTAGCTTTTTATTTTCTCTCAGCATTGTTTAGTTTCTTTTGCTTTCTCCCTGAAATCCCTGCGGTTTAGAATGCACTGCCTGGAGAAACTGAGGGCAGGTTTTTATTAAGAATTCTCATCGAAGTAGCATTTGCAGTGGTGGATTTCTCTACTATTCACTATAAACTTTTCAACAGGTTGTCCCCAGACGTGTATTCTTGTTTGACCTTCATGTCCGGTCCCATGAGACTACCAAGGTCTAGAAGACTGGATTTGAATCCAGGGCCCCAGTCACTGTCTGTGTAGAGTTTATAAGTGCTCCCCATGTTTCTGTTTAGATTTTCCTGTGGGCATATTTTGTTTCAATCTACATCACAAAGGCATGTTGTAACAGCCGACCTACTTACCTAGAACGGCAGCTACACCACCAAGACCCGTGGCCTGGCAAGCTGAGGAACTTTAGACCCGATAAGCCATACTTCATCCAAATAAACTTCCCCAAAATTGACAGTTAAATAATCACAAAGCAAACAGTTTCTAAAATAATAATGTGTGTATATATTAATAGTGATAAGAAGCAAAACAACAGAACAATATAGAATTCACTCCCTCCAAAGCTCCCACACCACACCCAACCCCAACAGTGACCAGCAGAATATAAAAAGGTACAGCAAAAATAAATAAATAAATAAATAATATACAGCACAAACTCTCCCTTAACCCCACACTGAACATGAAACAAATAAGACCTACGAAAACATGAAACGCACATAAAAGTCCGGAAGATTAGATGGAGAGTGAGTAGTGATTGTGAACCTTGTTCAGCTGGAAATGTGTCCTATGGCAATTATATACTGATGAAAATGATGGCTTGCTCCTCTTCCAAATGACAAAAAAACAGTCTCACCGTTCTTCAGCGTCTCAGCGTAATCAAGAACGTTGAAATGTTGAAAGCGACAAGCAGGGGAAGGTGTAGGTGGTTTGATCGATGCTCTCCCTTAGTTCTGCGATGAAGTGTCAGTGTAATAGGTGGGATTTTTCCTTCTTTTCATCCTCCTGTTTAAATAGTAAATAACCCGGATGCAAATAATGGGATTGACAGCACAAACTATCATTGGGACTACGGTTCTATGGCATTATCCTTCCCCACATTGTTTCCAGGGGACAATATTTACACAGACCATGTAAACAGGAAAACACTACGAAAGACATGACTCAGCACAGAATACATTTAAGACAACGTTAATCATGTAGCACCGCTACAATGTGATTTAGGTTAGTAGGTTGTCCTGGAGAATAAGATCATCACTTCAGACAGCTTATATTATATTGTTAATTTGGCTCAAATGAACCATGATGAACTTTATTACAAAGGAATTTACAGGACCCTTAAGACAATTTAACTAACTAATGTACAGGGGCAATTTACATTGAAAGCATTCTCTCTTTAGTACTAATAATTTATGACCAAATACATTTGTACATACGTTCTGCATTGTGCTTTTAGTCTAAAATAGTTAGTTAGTTGAAACTTAATGGTAAAAAGAATGGAGACAGTAACAGGTTGTACAGATAGGCAAAGGATTAGAGGTTTTTGGCACAGACATCAATCACCAGGATAGCTTGCCAGAAACGTGTATAAATACCACATGTCCTAGAATCCCACGTGATTTTGGCATAAATATGGTTCACCCAAGGGTTGAAATAAAAAAAAAACAAAACAGGAGGTAATGTCAGAGACATCTGGCTGTAAAATAATGTAAAATATGCACCATGCTGAGTGCTGAATCAAAAATTCCTCCAGGACAACATCCACCCTTGACATTGCTGGTTTTCAGTAAGCCTTTCTAAGACTATATACTATATAATTCAACTTTTGTTCTCTATTTTATTTTCTATTACACTTTCTTCTATTGGTATTATTGTAAAAAATACCATGTTGATATTAAATTTCTATTCTTTGTCAGACAGTGCAGAGAAGCCTTTAAGCAGGCTAATAGGTTGTTTGGTTATATCACAAAGTCAACGAAGTTATATCATACTAGTGAGGCCTCTCCTGAAGCAGTGTTCCATTTTGGTCTCTATGTTACAAAAATGAACATATCTGAGCTAGAGAAAGTCTGGAGATGAGTGAATAGGCTGATCCTGAGCTGTGAGGAGAGATTGAAGGAACTGAACCTTTTCAGTTTAAGCAAATTGAGATTAACTTGAAGTGTTTAAAAATATTAAAGGAATTAGTACAGTGGACCCAGGCTGTTACTTTAAAATAAATGTTGCCACAAGAATGCAGGGACATGGGTGGAAACTTTTTCACAAATGTTAAAAGGTTTTTCTTCTCTTCTCACAAACAACCATAGACACATGAGATACATTACCAAATGCATAGTGGAGAGTAAAACTTTCCAATCTCGACTTGATGTTATTGTTCTAAATGTCTGAATGTTGTAATATAAATTAGAGTACCATCAACACCATAATGGGGCATCAGTTATTAAGAATATGTTAAAGTGGACCCTGAAGCCAAAAAATTCATATTTTTATATTGCATTTAAGCAGGGATATTTTTACATAATGAAAAAAATCTTTTTTTTTTTTTTACAAAAATGTTAATTTACATTAAAATGATTTTAAAATTTGTTTTGCTTTATAACAGAATGACAGCTAGTAAGTAAAACTTTTTTTGGACTACTTAACATCAGGCATCTAGAATATCATGTTTTTTGGATAGGTTCTCCCAGACGAGGTACAATGTAGTTTTTGATCCAGTGCCCAGTTATCCACGCTTTATAAAAAGGAGGTGCTGGGTGACAGCCTTTAGTTTTCTGAAAGTAGTGATCTAAAGGAATTAAAGGCACCAACACTTCCTAGCACTCTGTTATCACAGACTACAGCATATAATCTATAGCAAGTAAGTGTCAAATTAAAAGCATCGGATTTAGACTTTTGTCTGATTTTGGTGAAACTTACATGACATGGCTGCTCATTATAATGAGTTTGTTTACAGTTCCTGCAATAACAAATAAGAAGAAAATAAGTTATTTTTGCCTTCTTTCCAAACAGTAAGTAGAGGAGAATAAATGAAAAAGGGAATGTAAAGAGGCACTATTAAAGTTAAAAAGCAGGAAACTAGCATAATTTCCTACACCGTGATTATGTATAGAGACTACCATGAACAGTGCAATTAAATGTCCCAGTGGCACTTAAAACTTAAGACACCTTTTGAAGCAGACCAGTAACAAAACCCAAATCTCAAGTTGGGCATATGACCAACATTAAGGCCACCGATACAAAAATGAACTCAGTTGATAATGGCATTAAAAACAGTGAACACCTCAGCAAGTAATGAGGGCTGAATGTAAGACTGCACCAATTATTATATTAATTAAATACTACAGACTGTACTAATCACGCATTGAACACAAGAATTCATCACATACAATCAGTATGAAGGCTGCGTCAAGTGAAAGACAGAAGTGATCCAAGTAATAACTCACCCACATGGAGTGCAAACAGGATTTTTTCAGTCGGCTAACCAATCTGGGAATGGAATTATATTAGGCTATTAATCAAAGGTCACAATACAATTACTCTAACACAAATAAATGTCTTTATTAGCCAAATATTACAAACTTGGATCGTGTCCATGCATTCTGTGTTAATTTGTATGGTTAGTTGTTTACACATAAAGAGGATTTGTGTTGACATCATAGGCAACAGACAGCAGGGTATGAAAATACATAAATCTGCACCTCTCATTGTGAGTGTGGTATTTTGTCTGTTGTGCCCTGGATAAAGAAGATGGTTGGATAGATCAGATTCCATTTAAATGAGTGTAAGAAAATGGTGTTTATGGAGAATTAATTAAATCAGGCAGTACTGTTGAAATTTTTGGAGGCACAAGTCATGATGTACCAAGTAGTGGTAGTAAAGTATATTGTAGATATATGTTTTGTATTATATATTAAATAATGGCCCAAATAAATATGGATTTATACTAATACATTTGCCCAGGAAACTGTAAGCAAATGCTTATTGAAGGCTAGGAAGCCTTTTATGGCTATGCAGAGCCCTGCAGATGAGGAATTCCGTTCATCAGGGTGCTGTTTCTATTTCAATTACTATTTATGAACAAAGGGAAAGTCAAAAAATGTCACACTTTATTATTTCAAATTACAAATTTAGGACACATCAGTTCCATCCAGAGTCTATAAGATATGATGAGGCTATCTTTTTGAAAAAAATGAAATGCAATGGATTACAATTATTATCTAAGACATACACAATCTGTCACCCAAAATGTTGTGGGACAGAATTCTACGTCAAACAGCATTAACATTTTGTAATATTTTACGTTTTGTCATATTGTGAGCCCCCCATGTAGCTTATGGTAATAATCACTTGAGAAAGGATAAGCTCAAACAACCTGATTAGTTACTATTTTAGTAAAAGAGAGACGACAGTTGAATTTGAGAGCACAAAATACACAAAGTTTGTTAAACAGAGATCAGAAAACCAACAAATAATTCTAGATTCCTATTAAAAAGCTTTCAAGTAAAAATGAAAATGTCCAGCAATAATTAGCTTTCTTATCCCCTTCTAATCTGTAATCACAGCTCCAGTTGATTCAAAACCGTGCTGCAAGAGTCATTACACAGACCCACAACAGTGAGCGCATCACACCCACCCTGCTTCACCCTCACTGGCTCCGTGTCTTGCAGTACTATAATATATAATTCTATTATTAACCTACTAGAGGGCTTTGCCCCCCTGCTCACTTTGCTCACCATCCACTCACACAATGCCTCTCCCCCCCACTCGTGTTGTGAAGAGGGGGACTGAACGCACCCCAAGGAGATGCGGTCGCTCCTCCAACACCCCCTCAATGGGAAAAACATACAGTTTTTTTTTTTTTACCTCCTCTTTGCATGATCAGCTGCTGGCTTGCTGCTGCTGCCGTGTCGTGTGATCTGCATCTCGCATGGCACACTACTGTCATTTCACCTATGTCCATATATTCGATTTCTTTTCGCTTTTACCTTTTCATCAATATTGCATTGAAACACGTTTTGATTCCGTGTTTGGAATTACATCATGATAATGCAACGTATAACTGCCTGTGAGTGAATATCGTTTCTTTCTCTCTACAAGAAATGTGTCTGACATAACCACACAAATCCCTTTGCATAAGCTCTTGTCTCACAGGGCTTCCGGCCCCAGGAGTGGTTACATTGCTTGGCACAAAGACTCGTCTCGTTGTACGTGAAAGTGTCTCTGAGACAATCATGTCTCCTTCCAAGATTTTTTTTTACAATAGAAAGTCAAAGCTTTAAATGGCCTTGCACCAGGCTACATCAGTGGGCTTCTCCAGTGCTATGCTCCTGTTTGCCCATTAAGGTCCTCTGACTCTGGCAATCTTGTTGTGTCCCCCACTAACCTGCACTCTATTGGTGACAGCAGTGCCTTCAGCTGTATAGCGCCCAGACTTTGGAATGACCTCCCAAAATTAAATTAGATGAGTTGACTCCGTTCATTTTTTAAAAAAACACAACTTAAAATTCATCTGTTCAGGAAGGCTTTTAACTTAACCTGACATTCTGCCTCTTCTTTCAGTTTACCTCTTCGTACAGATGCGCAGGATGATATGTGCATGCATTATATCACTAATTATGTTATTTGTTCAGCCTTTTCTTCTAGCATTGAATTTAGTAATTTACTCTGTTTTATTGTCTTTTATTCTGTGTAATGCTTTGTATATCCTGTATGTATCAGTTCTTAGTATTCTATGTCGATATTATTTGTGTCCAGTGTTATTTATACTGTTCTTTCTGAGACTCTTTGAAGCACCTTGACTATGGGAAAGGTGTTATATAAATATAACGTATTATTATTATTATGAAGCAGAATGATTTGTAAATCTCTTACCCCTATACCAATTAAGAGCGAAGGTGTGGTGAGCATGCTGGTGCAAAAATGTCTGCCATCGCATCATCCAGATGCTGCACATTGGCGGTGGTTGAAGTGGGTCTACAAAGGTGCTATATAAACCTGACTACCTCCTATCCATCTCTTTGTCACTGTAAACTTTGGACATGAGTGGATACATGCCAGTGCCACTACTGAATATAGTGGCAGGGCAATGAAGTCATACAGTGAGTCGTGAACCTCGTGACCAGCAACAGTATGTGAGACACTTCAACACGAAATGCTACATGATGATGTCATAAAATTAACATAATAAAATATTAACATATTGCAGTGATAATAATTCAAAAATTATAAATAAAATACCTGGCCAACACATAATGTGTTCCAAATAATCACAATTTCAAAAATATGCACATTTCACATATTTTATAAAGAACTATGGGACTGTATGTGCATGGTGATAAGAACAAGCTATAATGAGGATTTCTTCAATAAATGTTTAAACAACACAATTGAACTGTGAATACAAATAGAAATAAAAACTAAGACTGATTAGCCAGTCACAATCCAGACAAACTAAACTATTGCCTTTTAAACAAACCATATTGATCTGCATAAACAAGTATTAAAACAAGCTCTTGTGAATCTTCACTTGATATGTTGCATCGTCTAAATGATACTTGTCTGGGCATAGATTTAAACATGAAATATTTTTGATTTAAACTTTTAGAGAGGTCTTAAAGACAAATCACTATATATATTTTTGAAACACGAAAAAAATAACCTTATTTATTATCCTGGGGTAAGTCCTAAGTAACATTAGCATAGGCATCAGCCTGGGAAAAAAAAAACAATTTTGTAATATAAACATGGCAGTGGTAGTCTTATGACTATTGATAAATTATGTACTTGGGAGAAAGGCATAAACGTTTGAGACTCATTGCTGCACGGAAAGAGAAGATGTCCATCACCCAGAAAAGATGTCTGCATTGTAAGCAGCTATGTAGCCAGGCTTAAAGGGACTCATTCTCATCAACATCTTTATCTTTAAAGAAAGTATCCTTAACCTCCTTGAAGTTATCCCCTCTTATGCCCAAAATTCTATGTAAAAACAGTTAAGCTCAGGACAGTCATCTGCTGCCATCTAGTAGGCAAATTAGCATCATGCTGCAAACATATCATGAATATTTCTATGCTAATGTTAACTCATCAATATTCATGAGTGGGGTGGAGCCTTTAACCAAAATACATAATAACATGTATCTGAGAGGCAGTAAAGCCAAATTTAGAGTAAACTGAAACTGAATCAAGCAATAGTGATGAAAATGTGAACTGGTCATCAGATGTTGACACAGTGAAACTGATGGATATGGTACTGTACAACTAAACTGACTGGGTACACCTGGTGCCTTATGCATAAAGCCGTGCGTAGAATTTGCACTATAACATGACGTAAGCACAAAAGCCGAAATGTGCTTACGCACAGAAAATTCCAGATGCAGGAATCTATGCGTACTCCAACTTCCGCGTTCTTCCACTACATAAATCCCACGTGTACGTGCCTTCTGTCCTGCCCCGTCTCCTCCCAGAATTACGCCACTTTGAATATGCAAATCAATATAAATAGACCTTAAGCTCTGTTTTCTGTGAAAAGGCAATGGGAAAAGCAAGAGGGAAAATAGAAGAATTTCAGCGAATACCAAGTGGAGGCAAAGAAAAACGTGCTATTTGTTGGTTTATACAGTGGAATAAACAAGAAAAGGAAGGTGATCGAGTGACATAGCGTGTCGGGAGAAACAAGCTCAAGTTCACAATGTCACACAGTGCCCGACATAAAAAAAGAAGTTGTCAGATATCAAAGTCGCCATGAAAAGGTGAGACGTGGCCCACCGTCTGAATGTCATATGGAAGCCTATTAGGGTACAGTGTGAAAAAAAAGGCACAGAGTATGAAAAAAGCACGAAATGTTAACTTCAATCTCGAAATATCCACTTTAATCACGTAGTTTATTTTGTCATTAAAGTAGAACGTCATAAACTTCATCTTAAATTCATTTAATTTACTAGTTTCTCAAATCCCATCGTAACTAAAGTAGCACGTTAAATGCTTTGTTTTGTATTTGATATTCTATGTGCTCTGTGTGTGAATCACTATGTGCTTTTTAAACAGGCTTTCTCTTTCTCCGACAAGACACAGAATCCATTACATTCGTGATATTACAGCTTTCTGAATAATTAAAATACTGAGATGTATACGTGATATCATTTTCATGATGATTGGAATGAAAGCATGTTATTAAGGACACAATGGTGCAGTGATTGTTCATGTCTCATACAAGATTTTGCTACGCCATGCGCGACCTTCGATGAAATACTTTATTGTAGCAGTACTGTCTCTTTCAAATGTACTAACCTCCAATTCCTGTCCTTACTTTTCTTTCCCCAAATACCTAATCGTCACACAATCGGCTCTGTAATAGACGTTAAGCCATCTGTAAGCTTACAATGACGATTCTTCAAAACTTTTAAGGAACATTGAAATATCTTCATAGTACGTGTTTAATTATTCTATCCATCTATCCTTCCAGTGTCACGCCAGTCTCAGCAAATATACAGTGCAAATAAGGAATAATACATGAACTTGCTAGCGATGCGGCACCATGTCCTCACATGTTTAATTATTAACAATACAGATTATTTAAATGAAGTTAAAGTTTTATCTGTATAATATAATAAACATTTTGCTGCATTTCATCTTACAAATGATATCGTCATCATATGTAAATACGTGCTTTATAAAGTGGCACAGGTTGTGCAATATTATAGCTGTAGTGCAAGATTACAGTGGGGTAATTGTACTTATAAGTATAAACAGTTCTACAAGGAGCAATTGATTAAGTGCGTTTAAAGTTCTTGGGATTAAACTGTTTCTGAACCGTGAGGTCCGTATAGGAAAGGCTTTGAAATGTTTTGCTGTGGCTTTGACAGAGTGGGCTTGATGCTGTAATACCAATACAGTAATTCTCTTTCCGATCAGCTGCTGCTGTGATTCACACTCAGATACAGTGATATAAATACTCCAAGTGGTGCAATGAGAGTAATATGGAAAAAGATGATCCGCTGTGGCAACTCCTAACGGGAGCAGCTGAAAGAAGAAGAAGAAAAAGAAGGTGCAATGAGAGTAACAACGCTAAGCAGTTATGGTATTTGGAATACTATGGCTATTCCCTGGATCATTATATTGTTAGAAGTTAATTACAATCAGATGCATTACACTAATAAACAATATGCGGTTAGTTTCAGTGTATTTATAAAGCCGCGTCATTAAAATAAAGAGTAACCACACAGGAACAGTAGCACTGCTTTCACGCTGGGTGCCGCCAGTCTGCAAAACCGAGCGGAGAACTTGCGTACGACAAGGTATGAGGTACCATGGAAAAGTGTGTGGCTTTACGCCAAGTGTAGGTTTTATACATCGCGATTCGAACGTGGAAAAGTTCTTACGCAACATTTCTGTGCGTACACACCGTTTATACATGAGGCCCCTGGTGACTGCAGCGGGGTGCAGTATCTACATGGCAAAGAGGCAAAATAATTGTGAACAAGTGAAAGGACAAATAAGACATTAGTCTTCTAAGCACTGTTCACAATGCAGCAACTGTCTTTGTTCGTGTCGGGGAAAGCCTTGTGATGTGATAACCTGCACTAAAACAATGGATGGCATCCATCATGTGGATAAGGTGTTGACATTCTAACCTCTCATGCTCAAGCAACAGGAATATGTTAAAAGAAAAGTTTGCCAAAAAGCAGAAATCTACTGTCCCGATTGCAACATTGGGCTGTGCTCTAGTGACTGTCTCAAAACATATCACACGAAGGATGTGTACTAAAACATTGCATCACTACAGCAGTGGAAAATCCAGTTTCCTGTCCTACTATATTTACAGGTGCCGGTCATAAAATTAGAATATCATGACAAAGTTGATTTATTTCAGTAATTCCATTCAAAAAGTGAAACTTGTGTATTAGATTCATTGATTACACACAGACTGATGTATTTCAAATGTTTATTTCTTTTCATTTTGATGATTATAACTGACAACTAATGAAAGTCCCAAATTCAGTATCTCGGAAAATTAGAATATCAATTAAGACCAATGCAAAAAAAGGATTTTTAGAAATGTTAGTCAACTGAAAGGCATGAACATGAAAAGTATGAGCATGTACAGCACTCAGTATTTAGTTGGGGCTCCTTTGGCCTGGATTACTGCAGCAATGTAGAGTGGCATGGAGTTGATCAGTCTGTGGCACTGCTCAGGTGTTATGAGAGCCCATGTTGCTCTGATAGTGGCCTTCAGCTCTTCTGAATTGTTGGGTCTGGCATATTGCATCTTCCTCTTCACAATACCCCATAGATTTTCTATGGGGTTAAGGTCAGGCGAGTTTGCTGGCCAATCAAGAACAGGGATACCATGGTCCTTAAACCAGGTACTGGTAGTTTTGACACTTTGTGCAGGTGCCAGGTCCTGTTGGAAAATGAAATCTGCATCTCCATAAAGTTTGTCAGCAGCAGGAAGCATGAAGTGCTCTAAAACTTCCTGGTAGACGGCTGCGTTGACCTTGGACCTCAGAAAACACAATGGACCAACACCAGCAGATGACATGGCACCCCAAACCATCACTGACTGTGGAAACTTTACCCTGGACCTCAAGCAATGTGGATTCTGTGCCTCTCCTCTCTTCCTCCAGACTCTGGGACCTTGATTTCCAAAGGAAATGCAAAATTTACTTCCATCAGAGAACATAACTTTGGACCACTCAGCAGCAGTTTTGTCTTTAGCCCAGGCGAGACGCTTCTGACGCTCTCTCTTGTTCAAGAATGGCTTGACACAAGGAATGCGACAGCTGAAACCCATGTCTTGCATACGTCTGTGTGTGGTGGTTCTTGAAGCACTGACTCCAGCTGCAGTCCACTCTTTGTGAATTTCCCCCACAGTTTTGAATGGGTTTTATTTCACAATCCTCTGCAGGGTGCGGTTATCCCTATTGCTTGTACACTTTTTTCTACCACATCTTGTCCTTCCTTCGCCTCTCTATTAATGTGCTTGGACACAGAGCTCTGTGAACAGCCAGCCTCTTTAGCAATGACCTTTTGTGTCTTGCCCTCCTTGTGCAAGGTGTCAATGGTCGTCTTTTGGACAACTGTCAAGTCAGCAGGCCTCCCCATGATTGTGTAGCCTACAGAACTAGACTGAGAGACCATTTAAAGGCTTTTGCAGGTGTTTTGAGTTAATTAGCTGATTAGAGTGTGGCACCAGGTGTCTTCAATATTGAACCTTTTCACAATATTCTAATTTTCCGAGATACTGAATTTGGGTCTTTCATTTGTTGTCAGTTATAATCATCAAAATAAAAAAAAATAAACATTTGAAATACATCAGTCTGTGTGTAATGAATGAATCTAATATACAAGTTTCACTTTTTGAATGGAATTACTGAAATAAATCAACTTTGTCATGATTTATAATTTTATGACCGGTATGTCGAGATTTTTTCATGTTAAAATTAAAAAATTCAACATTTTTGACTAATTTTTTCAGGGGTAAACTTAACAGTAAAAAGATTAAATTAATCTTTTAAATACATTTCCTATATTTGGAACTATTGGTTTTACGTTTTTGTATTAATTTAGTTTTATTGCAATAGAATGCAGATGTTGTTTGACTGGGACAAGGTATTTTGTCTAAAGCGCCCAGTGTGGGAGATTGCCATATTCTCACAAGTATCGCTGGCTGAGAAGGGATGGCTTCAATAAATAGCAGTATGTTGAGTGGGCATTTGTTTTGCTAAGAGGTACAGGGTTGGGTGACCCTTAGATTTGAAGATAAACCATTTGGTCTGCTCATGCCAAGCTATAGGCCCGTTTGCTTAAGGCAGCCCACCACATGTAAGTAAAGCCGTATACGT
Source organism: Polypterus senegalus (assembly GCF_016835505.1). NCBI lineage: Eukaryota > Metazoa > Chordata > Cladistia > Polypteriformes > Polypteridae > Polypterus > Polypterus senegalus. Next base: position 201,738,671 of record NC_053156.1, on the reverse strand, counting down.
GGGAAGCTATATTGAAGTCTCATTTGGCTAAAGGAGGCTGATCATGTGCAGGTAAAGCTGTGCACATGGGATGCCATAAAGCGGGTATACCTGGCATTCATACAACATCAGAATTAGCTATAACTGTGCAGCATGGGTTAACAGGCAGACTTCCACAGTAATACGCTGTGCAACAGGATTTCATATTCAGCTAGTGAGATAGTAAATGTATGTCTTTAAAACATTTGGACTACATTGCAATTTTAAAATTTAAACATTTTAAAAGGTTTAATAATAATAATAAATAAATGCGCAAATGTTAATAAAAATATTACTAACCATTTAATGGCTAAAAGATCTTGCTGTAGTGCAGCCATTAATGTTGCTTGATTCAAACAAAGCATTTATGAAGGTAATAAATCACTTAACAGATGCAGAATAAGTAGCACCCATTCAAGTGTTGTCTTTGGTGCTTTTCAACAAAATAAGGTGTTCATTAGGGTCTTGTTCCATAACAGTTTCTGACTAATCGATACATCTAGTCTCCTGAAATTATAAATGCAGCTTCCATATAAATGACAGCCTGCGGTTGCTGAATGTTTATAAAACTCAGTTTTCTTTCTTTCTTTTTTTTGACAGAAAGAAGTCTATATGATAGCTGCAGGTGTCATAGGTGCACTGTTTGTTTTATGCACAGTGGTTTTATTTATGGGGGTCAAGGAAAAAGATGGTAAGTAAATGCATATCCTTTTTTGAATTCTCATTTTTATTAGTGTATACATTTTTAATATTTGTGGGTTTGATTGTTCTTTGAGTATTTGGACGTCGTATTAGAGCAGTCACGAAGTGACTAATGTAAAATGTCGAGTCTTCACTGAGCTAAAATAATTAGCTGCCTCCTTTAGGCACTGCAGCACCACTCAGGCAGGTGGGCACCTTCCACCTTTTCTTCTTTTATGTGCCTCTTCATTCCCACATAGAATGTCAATCAATGTCAAGCTCGGAACAATACTCATTTTTGCCCAAAACATCTCACTTTAAATATCTACAAACCTTAATGCAATGTCATTTGTCCACTGCCCCTCCACCATCTCCCCAGAAAGTCAGTGCCCGCTGCTGTTTGGCATCCCCGTCACAAGCTACCATTGACTTTCAGAAAGAATGTCGTACTGTATACATCAATAATTGAACACATTAGCACATATGCCTCGGAAATGAGATTTCCTACAAAAGTACAAGAGCGATATAAAGATTAGAGGGGCTGTTTGTGAGGCTCCAGCCACTGGTGAGCTTCAGAAAAGGCAGCACAGAAAATTCTATCCTTTTTCTGAAGAACATCAAAGCTGTAGCAACACTAACAAACAATAAAAACTGCTAACAATAGGATATTGTTTTTATTTTGTGAGGTTATGATAAGAAAGAATTAAGAAATTCAAAAGAAGCAGTGGTGTGGGAGTGGTGGTACATTAGTCTCTTTATTCTATCACTTATTATTAAAAAAAAATCATCATTCTTGTTTATGCTACCTTTTTATGTATTCAATGATTTAAAAATATTTACATAATGAACCCTACTGACTTTTTTTATATAAAGTCTACAGTTTTGCTACATGCAATGAACTGTCTCTCAATATAGATGATACTAATAGTAGCACTTTACTGTATAATAACTTTCCTTATCAAGTTAAAATCAAACACTAAATAATGCTCATTCATTATGTGAACTAATAATGCCATCAAATAGCAATTCATGTATTGAGAACACTTGTAAATGCCGTAATTGATGGACTGGAATGGAGAAAAATAGCTTAATGGATGGACTGCATGGGAGGAGGTGCACTTAGCACTGCAAAAAACTAAATCCAAGCCAAGTGAAATGTATTTAAATCATGACATTAGGTCTTGTTTTCCAAATTGTAAGAATTATTGACTTACCTAAAAATTTGTATTTACGATTATTTAGCTTACCGGTACTTTACAAAATTTCATCAAGTAAATTTTGCTTACCCCTTTGGCAGATGTTTTTACTAAATACATGCATACGCTTTTTTTTTTTTTTTTGGAGCGTGGCCAGGATGGTTTCCCATTCGTTTTCTCAGTTAGGCAGAAGTAATAATGGACAGACAGGGGGAAGCTGCCGACACAAAGCCCTTCATCCCCCCAACATAATAGGTGGCAGTACTCCTCCTCCCTGGCCTCAGTTTGGATACCCAGGTTAGATGGGACTTGAAGTGCAGAAGGGCAGCCCTGTGGGAGTCCCAGGGTGCTGGCAGAAGAAGACCTCCCTGCGTTATGTAACTTCCACATGACCCAAAAGTGTGTCCACCATGTAATGCAGTGGCATTTATGTCTAACATAAAAAATCAGCTTCACCTCAAATTGGGAGTTGGAGTCAGATGGAGTGGACAAGGAGTTTAAGGAGAGGAAAACACTTATGTTCATTTGTTTATTGAACCCTTGAAGAAGCAGCTTAAGATCGTGTGACAAATAACAGGTCTTTTGAACCTGCATTAGGGGTCTGCAGTGCCCCTACAGGTCACACACACTGCAGTGTGGTGTAGTGGTTAAGGCTTTGGGCTACAAACTCTGATGTTGTGGGATCAAATCCTGACACTGTGACCCTGAGAAAGACCCTTCACCTGCCAGTGCTCCAATTGGAAAAAAAGAAACGTAACCAATTGCATCTCAAACGTTGAAAGTCACTTTGGACAATTTTTTAAGAAACAATATATTCATTCTTCTTTAAATCTTTCATCATATGCTCATTAGTTGTAACTTTTTTTTTTTTTGGCAGTAGCTAATCATTGTAAAAGTTTGTAAATATATTTTAGTAACAAGGAAAGTTATTATAAAGTGTTACCACGTTAACTTGCAGGCTTGATTTCCTAATTCTGATTAATTTGAAAAAAGTATGTATAGTGTATATTTACTCCCAACTCTAAAATACAATTATTAATATTTTATGTCTTAATTCTTGGGAATACACATCTTTTCAATCATCAAAGCACCCATCCACACGTGTCATTATATCTGGACAATTTAAAAGTGGAATATGGATACAAAAAAAAAATACAATTTGGAATACATTTCTGATCAGCACTTTTCATAAGACTGTGTCTAACATGAGATACTGGATTTCTCTTATGTTACCAGATAGCTTTGTGAGTGCCTAATAAATTATTTGGTATTTTTTTGATATTTGTCACACTTAATCAGTTTTCATTTCTTAAAAAAGTTTAAAGTATGTGTGACATCCAGCTGCTAAATACTATTTGCATTGATACTGATGAGGAGACTCTAGATGAACAGGATTGCCAAGCTTGTTGGGCTGAAAGGCCTGTCCTATTAACAAAGTACTAATGTTCTAAAGTAAAACAGTTGGGCTGCAAATAGAGGGAAAATCATAAATGTTCCTTGAACCTTAAGGAGAACATGAAAAGAGGCACACTGATGGACATTATTTCCTCCAGTTAACGCTGAATAGGTTGTGCTTTTCCTTTTTGCTGCTGATGGTTTGTAACTGTGTGTGTCTTTGGCTACAGAACTGCAGAATGAAGAGTTCAGTAAGGATAGCTAGCTCACTAGACCAAGGAAGGTAAAAACATTATAAAGTGAAAATAACACAGCATTCTTAAACCCACTGAATATAATAATGATAAAAAAAAGCTTAGCAAATATGCTATGATGATGTCTTTACTATCAGACTTCATCACAACTGGCCTTGTACATCACTGTGCTGGGCCAACTTTATTCTCAGCTGCTCTTACACCACCCTGCTTTGAGCATTTTGACACATCTGATGGCACTGTCTGTGCCAGTGTCTATACGTGGATGTTTAACTGTGTTCCTAAAAGGTCCAGGGTCATCGATACATAGCTGTAGCAAAAACAGTTCTATGGTTTTTATTAAGGAGTAATCATTCTAAAAAAATATTTTCCATTGATAGGTCTGAAGGTGCTGCTGATATGTTACATTTATAAACTGCGCTTGTTTCTAAATCGAGGTAATCTGCCTGTTTTACTTTGCACTGCCAAGAGCATCACTGTATTTATTTTGCATCTGTTTGTGTTTGCATCACTTAGACCCCTACGCTCTGAAAACTGACAAGCCAATACCGTTCCTAAAAGGTCTACAGCTGGTGTTGAAGCATGGACCTTACATTAAACTGACGGCTGCATTTCTATTTATATCTGTTGCCATTCAGGTAAGAATCCATCCATCCATCCATTTTCCAACCCGCTGAATCCGAACACAGGGTCACGGGGGTCTGCTGGAGCCAATCCCAGCCAACACAGGGCACAAGGCAGGAACCAATCCTGGGCAGGGTGCCAACCCACCGCAGGACACACACAAACACCAAGCACACACTAGGGCCAATTTAGAATCGCCAATCCACCTAACCTGCATGTCTTTGGACTGTGGGAGGAAACCGGAGCGCCCGGAGCAGACACGGGGAGAACATGCAAACTCCACGCAGGGAGGACCTGGGAAGCGAACCCGGGTCTCCTAACTGCGAGGCAGCAGTGCTACCACTGCGCCACCGTGCCGCTCAGGTAAGAATCTGGCTTCCCAAATGCGATGCGTTAGTGTTTCAGCTTCCTGAAGTAAACCAAATGTTGAATGCTGACTTGTATCCTTGTTGCTTGAAAACTAGATGACTTGAATGTTATTTTCTGTTCATTTTGCTATAAACACTAATATATCTAAGGAGAAATGGCCTGTCGTGTATTTAGTGAAGGCCTCCAAACTGTTGTAGACTTTATGAATCACTCAGCAGGCATCACACTGGCTTCACTAGTATATTTTTTGAATACTTTATGCCGTGTTCTGTGTGAAATAATAACAGGAGTATCATCACACATTTTATTCAGACAGGATATCCATTTACTTTTACCCCAAGCCTTTTTCCAACACTACCAGGACAGCCCCTTTGTAACTGGTGGGCAGTGCTTAGACTCGATATCACAAAGCACATTTCTGGAGTGAAATGATACGACGTGTCAAGTCAAATGTATTTCTATAAGACAATTTACATAACTAGAAGTTAACTAAAATGCGTTACAACAATATAAACCAGATAGCCAATTAATAATCAAGAGTAGAACATAAGAACTTCTAACAAAAGAAGGAAAAAAAAGAAAGTAAAATCAGAATCACTGAATACACGCAAATATAAATATTAGCTTGCAAGGAGGGAATGAAAGAAGAAAACTGGAAATAAGCCCTTCAAAATGACCTTAAATCAAGTAAATAAAAATAGGTTTTTAATTGAGATTTAAATTGATTAGTTGTGGCGGTTGGTTTTATGCCTTAGAGAGGAACAACTGATGCAGTCTTTGCATCGAGGCAGCTCCTAGACAAACATCGAGAAAAACAGAATGGTTTGCAAATAGTGTTTAGAAGGCTTATGATGGAGTGCCATTTCAAGAGTTCTGGAGTTGCATGAGAGAGAAAGGAGGACTGGAGAAGTATGTAAGGATTATCATGGATATGTATGAGGGAGTGAGGGTTTAAAAACAGTGTTGGGGCAACAGAGAAGATCCCAGTTAGAGTAGGTCTGTACCAGGGATCGTCTTTAAGTCCTTACCTCATTGATCTGGTCATGGATTTGTTGAGTCATGGGATAAAAGACCAATCCCCTTGGTACATGCTAATTGCTGACGGCATTGTGTTGTGTAGTATCAGAAAATAGGAAGTGGAAAGGAAGTTGGAAGACTGGAGAAGGGCCTTACAAAATACACAGTTGAAAATAGGAAGAAGACAGAATATATGAAGTTTGATGATGATCAAGATTCAGAAGTTAGCCTGCAGGTGGAGCTACTGAAAAAAGAGTGGATACATTTAAATATCTAGGATCAGGGTAGCCCAAGATGGAAAGCTACATGCAGAGATAACCCATAGAGTGCAGTGTGAATGGAATAATTGGAAGAAGGTATCAAAAGTATGTGTGATCAAAGAATTAAGTAGAAGATTAAAGGTAAGGTTTTTAAGACAGTAGTAAGACCAGCAATGATGTATGGAGTGGAGACATGAGCAGTAAAGGGAGAGTAGGAGAACTTAGTTGTGGCCCAAATAAGTATGGATGTGTGAAGTTACAAAAAAGGACAGAAAAATAAATGGGTCAATCAGTGGTGCTACAGAAGTGGGAGAGATGTCTAAGATAGTACAGGGAAGTAGGTTGAGGTGGAACAGGCATGTGATGAGGAAAGACAATGATAATGATGGCAAAAGAGTGATGGGAAAGAGAAAGTGAAGGACGCCAAAACAGAGGTGGATATATGGAATAAAAGAAGATTTAAAGGAAAAGGGTCTGATTCAGGTGGAGAAGGTGCCGGACCGAGCTATATTGAGAAGGATGATCAGGCATATCAACCTCACAAAGAAGTGGGAAAAAATGAAAAGGAAGAGAAAGAAGAAGTAGTTGTTATGGGAGCTGATCTCATTGTGAGGGGTAAACTATTTGAGCCATTACCTCACCTCTAGGCCTTAAACATGTTTGTGAAATGAACAGTAACAATTGGCCAATATACCTAAGAAACCTGGAAGAGGAGATAGACAAGCTAAGAAGGGGCTAACCCATGTAAAACTTTAAAGGCAAACAATTAAATCCTAAAATCCATCCTGTATATCATATATATACTGTATATATATATTCATTTTTGCCAGTCAAAATTTTGTCAGCAACATTTTGGATTAATTGTAAGTGAGACAGCCATGAGTGCCAATAACCAGTGTAGAGGGAACTGCAGCGGTTTAAGCAAAACGAAACAAAAATGTGAACGGGCTTTTGACAAAAACAGGATCGGTTATATTAAGTCAGTACTTTACTGATCACTAATGGGAAACAGATGCTTGATTTTGTAATTTATGGTTGTGTTGCCATTTTTGATACCTTCAACACAGATGTGCACCCTTAAGTAAGCTTGTTACAGAAATTAGTCAGGAACTGTTTTGGCATGGATTTGCAAAAGAAAATTAAATATTTAGGCTATATCAGTGTTTAAAGAAAAATGAAAGACATAGCTGGTGAAATGTCATGTCTGCAACTTTCTCCTTAATCTTCAGTGTGGAAATAACCTCTATTTTTTTTTCATAGTACAACATTAGGCCAGTTTTGCTTCTAATAGTGTCTTTCCTCCTTTTACGTCAATGACTCTAACATAAAATGTCTCTGAAAAGAAAACAATATTTTATAGACTCGCCCATAAACAAGAACAAGATTGCCGCTTAGTTGACTACTGGGCTTTCGAGACTTTGGCGAATCTCAAACAGAATACAAAGTGCACAATTCCCAGGGATGAATGAAGCCATAGCAGACGTTTTTCATGAATTCGACTGCATTCCTTTGAGCCACTATAAAAGAAAGTCAAATATTTAGGTTGGCTCACATGAATAGAAAAATGAAATCATTTTAAACACATGGGACATACTCTTCCTTTTATTGGCTCATGGACTAAAATGCAACGTTCATAAATAAACTGATGATTGGATGGGAGGAAATACTGTAGGAAACCTGCCACTTAGTAGTTTTCCTCAGATGTTTTACTTTTTTGCTTGTTTAACTTACATATTGAGCACATGCATGATAAATTTCCGCACTGTATGTGATTAACTACTTCAATCCACAAAATTACTTTTTCGCTCAGATGCACCCCCAGAAATAATTCTTCCCACCAGACTTTTATCAGGAAAATCTGCTTCCTCTCAGTTCAGAAGGTTTGCCATAAAAGTCACAGCTGGATTATTCTTCATCTGGGGAGGACAAGACCAGCAGTTTGGTGACGTGTAGATTAGTGTGCACTGCCCATAAGCCTTAAAAGACATCTTCTATCTAGAGACAGCTCAGCTTGCTCTTCCCTAACTCTAAGCTTAGTTGTTTAATAAATTACATTATGTCAAGCATCTTCTCAGAATCTAGAACTAGACAATGCTAAGAGTCACCCAGTGCTGAACTGCTTGAGGAGGACCTACACATCCGTGACTGGTCTGGATTAAGCGGTTAAAAAAGGAAATGACAGGAAAAAGCTGCCTGTTTTATAGAAACAAGGAAGCAATTCTGCCATACAACGTTAGTAAAGTTCACCAGAATTGTGCTCACCAAGCAAAGATGCCAATTATTTGGCCAACACAAACTTTCTTCTGTGCCTTCTATTTATTCACATACAGCCTGCACACTAGATTTCTGCTTGAGCCCACCCTGACATGTTGATGTTTCCACAACTTTGCTTTATTTTCCATTCTTCTATTCTGATACTCCTTCAGATATACAGTGGTGTGAAAAACTATTTGCCCCCTTCCTGATTTCTTATTCTTTTGCATGTTTGTCACACAAAATGTTTCTGATCATCAAACACATTTAACAAATATAACACAAGTAAACACAGGTTTGGATTTTTTTTTCTCCCTAAATAATAAAAACCATCATTTAAAAACTGCATTTTGTGTTTACTTGTGTTATATTTGACTAATTGTTAAATGTGTTTGATGATCAGAAACATTTTGTGTGACAAACATGCAAAAGAATAAGAAATCAGGAAGGGGGCAAATAGTTTTTCACACCACTGTAGTGGGTTCAGCAATATTTTGGTCTGAGCGACCACAAGCCATTTTCAGTATATCCTGAATATCCATAATAATTTATAGGTACTTTGTAATACATGTCCTAGTGGGTGGCATGGAACCACAAATTGGTTGTCACAGGATGACCACAACTCGTATGGCTGTTCCATGTTCTCCTCATGATGAGTTTTCCCTATCCACCCAGCAGTTAACATTATACAAAGTTATTGGCGGTTATACCTGCATTTTTATCACTCTTTAATATTGTTTTTTATCAGTACGCTGCTGCTGGAGTCTGTGAATTTAAGTATCTATCTATCTATCAAAATGACTGAACATGGGAAAACCCTTGTAACTGACTACCGTTCTTACCTGTAGCTTCTTGACTTATTCTCATTGCTCCCACCACGTGCCAGTCAACTGTTTAGGCAGACTTGATGATGGCATAATTAATTTACCTGAATTAAGGTTAATTTCTAAACACATTTATAAGTTATTCCATGTAAATAAAACAATTGGTGCACTGATTTGTCTAATGTCAAATGTTAAATGACTTCAATTTGAATTTCTATTTTCACAGATGGTGCAGAGTAATTTTGTTCTCTTCTGTACATATGCTGCTGATCTTCGAGATCATTTTCAAAACATTGTGCTCACGATTCTAGTAAGTACTGCACTTTTGCTTTTCATTCAAGGTTTGAAGGGATGGAAAAGAAAATAATGACATAAAATTATAATTTGTGCCCTAATGGTTATTTTGTTTTTTGGCTGAGATTTACCTTCTTTCTCTGATGAAAATATTTAACCTGCTTCGCATAACATTGTGGGAATGTCTTCTTCTTCGCTTTGTAATTAACTTGTGACTAAATCACAGCCTTAACTTTTCCAGTACTGTACATAGCAGATTATACTGTGCTCAGGAATTTCAAAGCCATGGGAATACTTACTGTGGAGTGAAGTGGCTAAGTTACACTGTAGATACACAAGCCACAGGGGAAAAAGAAGTAGACGTTCCTTCTTCCAAAAGAATAGTATATGGAATTCATTAGTCTTGGTAGAAAGACAAGTGCCTCTCCTTTTACTCGTATAATCCTCAGCTATTGTGTTGTCTCATAAGAACAGAAGAAGTCTGACAAACAACAGGAGGCCCTCTTCATCCATCAAGTTTGTATTGTTAGCTCATGGATAAGTTGTCCCTACACCTCATCCAGACACTTTTTCAAAGTTATCAAAGGATCTGCTTGAGCTAGATATTATTGTATACATACAAATGGTGCAAACTATGTATACTTTGTGTATTTTAGTTGGTATTGTGTTTTTGTTACTGTTCTAAGGAGGCATACAAGTAAGAGTTTCAGTGTACGGAGTACACATGACAGCCTGCTTGAACTTGAACATGGGGATACAGCCTCTCCAAGCAGAACTGGATGAAAGGCAGAAAACAATCCTAGACAGGGTGCCAAGGCCATCGCGTGGTACACACCTATACTCACAGAGGGGCCAATTTTTGAATCTCCATGTCAACTTAGCTTACACATAATTTAGGGATGTGGTAGGAAAACTTGGAATACCTGGAGCCAGATCCATGCAGACACAGGGAGATCGTGTAAACACCAAATAGAAGATGACCTGGTGCAGGTTTCAAAACCACAAAGTTTCACCTGTGAGGCACCTTGATGCAAAAGGCAAGGCTTTTCCTACAATAGCCACTTCACCAATAATTGATTTTTATTGTCAGTATCCAAACCACTTCTCAAGATGGTCAATTCTTTATGTTCTAGCTAACAGCACATGTTACAACACTTATCACTTCCTCTGCTAATTCAAACCAACGACTCTGCAGCATTGCTTTCACTTTTAGTAAGCGATGAATCAATGCAACCGGCTGTGAAAGTATGAATAGAATATTTTATACTTGTACAGTATGACCACAAGAGGGCACCAGAGAGCCCTAAACCACAGTCCCAGCAGTCCACACGTGAAACAGAATAAGATATAAGACTTTTATTCCTTTTTTCAGGCACCTTCTCACACTCCTCATGTCTTACAGTAGTAATAATAATAACAACAAGCCACCAACTATCTAATAATTGATCTGCTGGGTCTTCTTATCCTTCCTCCTCCTCCGCTGAGTATTGCCCACTGCCTCCCGACTCCAACTCGCCCATTTGTAGCAGTGGGCTTCCTTTACTGTCAGATCCAGGAATGCTTCCGGTATCATTCTGTCCCCTCTAGGAAGCACTTCCGGCTCAAAGACAAAGTAGAGTGGGCCTCCCCTAACAGCGCCCTCTACTGATCCCAAGGGACCCCTACAGGGCTGCACTTCTGGACTTTATTTGTTTAGCACCCCTGCAGGTGTCCCAAGTGGGCCCTTACATGAGGACCACTACCACCTAAAGTATGGGGGATTGACCCACTCCCAATTTCTGGCTTCCTCTGGTCCCTCCATTATTTTATACTAGCTGGGTATGATATAATCTTTCTGCCCAGCTGGCCAATAACGTTTCTCTCGGGTACCCCCGTCCTGGTAATAACTCATGCTTTCTCCTGGCCGGGATGCCCGTTCGTATGCCACAACAGACATTAATTAACTACCGTGGGCATAATTAGTCTTTGCATTGCTCAACTGTAAAAGGATAAGTTTGGTATTTTTCACATCGGTTATTTCTCCACAAGCATAGTATATATGCTTTTATCACATTAAATGGTGTTCTAAAGTTAGGCGTTTTCTACAAATTAAAAAAAAAAGATACCTTTCTTGCACTTACTGATGAAGTGGAAAAAGTTTTGTTATATAAAAACAAGCCTTCAGAGTTTTCCAATGCATATTTGTGACAACAAAACAGATCTGGAAATAATGATTTTGTCACTTGTTCCTAGTACTGTTTTTCTTGTAGTAAGGATACGTTTTCTGTTCACGTGTGTGAGTTTGCACAAAAACAGGGAAAAACCAACCACATGCCATGAAATGTTCAATGTGATTTGATCGTTCGAGAGGAAACCACTGCTCAGGGGGATGAAAGGTTGTTGTGCAGGAACAATGCCTTTATTTAAAATGGCTGAATATCATAATATTGGTGTTTATTCAAAAATTACATGCATAAACTATTTTACAATGTGTGTGTAATCGCAAGATTTGGATCAATACACGCCAATTGTCCTGGCTTGAAAAGTGAACATATTTGGCTAGTTTTTAAGCTTTTACTCCTTGCCATATATCTTCCATTGTAAAATGTCAAGACTTAATTTATAGGAAACACAATTTTAGAACACAATTGCAAATGCATATATACAAAGTTTGTGAAGAAACAGCTTTCATTTGAAAAATATTTCAATTGAACTTATCCTTTAACATACTCATATTCCATTATATTCATGATGATGGACAGCATACACTTGCAACATTCTTATAAATGACATTTACCGTTTTTTCAAAACAGATTAGACATTAGACTTGGTATGTGAACAAATAGCAAGCAGCCCCACATTTTGCCATCCATTCTTGCACAGTGTATTAATATGTCAATAAAAGATGAACTGGCCACTGGTGAGTTGAGTTGTGTGCAGATGTGGCTCCTTATCCCAGTTAGGTGGCTTCCTTTCACCATATATTGCCAAAATAGCCTCATTGGTTCAAATGTGGAGTGGTCTCTTAAGCATTCTGTTTCTGCAAGCAAAAACAAGCCAAAAGACATGTTATGTGTAACAGAAACATGTAGATGGTAGGACCTTCAAAACGCAACTTGATGTTATTTTGGAGGAATTAAATGGGTAGGACTGGTGAGCTTTGCTGGACTAAATGGCCTATTCTCATCTAAATCTTTCTAACATTTTAATGTAAATATCAAAACATTAACATAAATACAGTAGAAAAACTGTCTAGTGCCCATTACTGTACTAATGTGCCCTCCATGTGATATGATTTGAGATAGTCACCAATGCACAGCTGAACACTGTAAACAGGGCAGTAGAAGTGTGTTTCTTTGCACACTTTTCTTATATATTTTTTTTTTCTGTTGCTTGTAGAAGATAGAATGTCAGCACCGGACCTGCATGATCGACATGCCCATTGCATTATTGCAGGCTACACAGTGCAAGGTTTAGTGACTTCCACATTTCCCCTGACACAAACATTGGCAGTTGCCACATTGTGAACAGTGAATAGGGGCCTAACGTCTTGCTTGTCCTTGCACTTGATTGCAATTATCTTGGCTTTTTTAATGTAGCTGCTGTTGCACCACTGTGAATCTTCATGTGCGCAAATTCACCAGGCACATCCCGACAGTTTGGTCACACACTGCCATATCATGCATCAGTTTCACTTTTCATGTCAACGTCTGATAATCATATCACACTGGCATCACTAACGTTCGATTCAAGTAATGTTTCAGTTTCAAATCATTATAAAGTGATCTTTCTGGCTCATCGTTTCGCATTGTGATTTTTGTTTGAGGCTCCACCCCACCCATAAATACTGATAAGTTACCATAAAGCGCCAGAATGCATAGAAATACTCATGACCTTTGGCAGCACAATGTTATTTCATCTGCTGGATAGATGCAGAATATTGTCCCAAGAGTTAATCAGGCTTAAAGTATATCATTACATGTCACCCCAGACTTGATTCGGGTTTAACTATAATTACGTAGAATTCCAAGCCACAGACAAGGAAGATAATATATGAATGATATAGTTTAAAGATTTAGTTTAACAAATGTAAATTGGCCTGGTGGACTCTGAATGGCCTGGAGTCCCATCTAGTATTGCATTCTGCCTGGTATTCTGGTGACCTCAATTACACTCATCCAAATGATTCTACCATTTAGAATTCATACTGAAGCTGAATAAGCTATAAAAGTACTTTTTAAATACAACAAAGTTTTATGACTAGAGATCTGCACCCTTAACGCAACTCTTGAACTCTCTTTTCTTATGCAGATGTCCGCTCTTGTGAGCATCCCGTTTTGGCAGTGGTTTCTGCAGAGGTTTGGCAAGAAGACAGCAGCATACTGTGGCATTTCAGTAAGCTCTTTCTTCTTCTTTGTTTTTGTCTTTTATTTTTTCCAAGGTCACTCCACCCTGATTAACAAAGCTTTCCATTTTGGTCAGTATCTCTGATAGGAACCATAGAATTAGGAAGCAGCACAAGAGTCTTTTATTAAAAAGTGTTACTCAGTAGAATGGCTAAATTCTGGGTTTGCGGTAGTGAGTTTATAATAGCAGAATGGGGAAGGTTGCTGTCAAAGATGTATCACAGGATATTAAAACGAGCTTTCAGATTCAGTTCCATCCAGCACTCTATTTGTATAGCGCACACTTTTCATTTAAGAAGCTCAGTGTGCTGCACAAATTGATTTGACTCAAGTTGCACACTATATAACATTCAGCAAAGCCTACAATGTATACAAACAAAAATAATCTAACTGGAATGAAAACCTCAGTAATGAAGAGGAAAATAATGTTAATTTTGGACTGGCAAAACAAATGGTTATCTGATTGTTTGGAATTCTGTTACACATCCAACAAAGCATTCTTTAACTGGTCACTGAGGAAGGTAGCTGTCCTTAGAGGGTGTCTCAAACCTGCTCTATGAGACGGATGTGGTGGTCACCTAAGTGCTTCCAGGAAACGTGTGGTCAAACAGTCCCGCCTCTGGCATGTCTACCACCACAGGCTCCACGATAGATCACACAATCTGTGTGATCAAACTTCCCCTTATTAGCTAATAAGGTGAAAATCTATCTTAAATGCTGGCAACCCATACCATTCCACCTGCTGCTCTTATGATGTCTGGAGGAGATAAAGGGCATGAAGACCAGAAGATGAAGAGCTAGGTAAAAGAGTATTAAAAGTCTAAAGGTAAAGGTCATCTCAGAAGAAACAAATCAAAAGTGGAAGGAAAAGTCTAAAGGAGCGAAGTGAAAAAGTCCAAGTAGCAAATAAAGAAGGAGATTAACAAGATTTGTTTGTTATGTCAATACTATTAAGCTAATACCATGTTATACAGTCTTGCGACGATGATGTAATTCACCACTTTTGATTTGTGATGTCAGTCACAAAACAGAAGGTTGCCATGGTATTGGTAAACAAAATGGTGATGCATGTTGGATATTCGGAATGACACTGCGACAGATTTAAAATGTTTGAACCCGAATTTTTTTTTATTTTTTAAAGGAAAAAAAAAAACAAACAGTTTTCAGTGAAACATGTCAATGTCCTATTTTAGTACTCAATTTGTGAAAAACAACAACAATAATTCATTTCTTGTATAACCCAAAATGGGCCTGAAAGAAAAAAAATGGACAAAAACCTTGGAAAAAAACACTGCAGGTAGTCGTTGACTTACAATCACGTTCAGTTCCAATAGTCATATTGTTTGTTTCATATCTTTTTTTTTTAATAATCATTATTAGCACATTGGGTAGATTTTCTTTTTTTTGTATCTTATTATTTTGTTTCATTATTACTGTTACTCGCATGGGGGCCAAACCTTTAATAGCTTCACAAATCCTTGTCGGTGTTACATTACATTATCAGTGTTCATCACTGTGTTTAACTGTGAGAGGTGGAATTGTACTGGCAGAGTTTGAGCACTCATGTTTTCTGTTTTAACATTTGAACCTATTAATAATAAACATTAACAGATAAAGGTGGCATCATTAACCCTTCATGTTGGTTCGCATGAAGCAGCACATCGCAAGTCACAACGCAGAAGCTTTGGAGGTTAACCGGATTCAAAGCCAGAGCGCAGCAGTACAGTACAATGGGATAACTGTCCTTCCACTTAATCACAATCATTTTACCTTTTTGCCATGCTGAAGCTTCGTGCGACTGAATTCACCAGGCACATCATGGCAGTCAGGTCATAAAGTGCTGTATACATTAGTTTCACTACATATGTCAACGTCTGGTGACCAACTCCCATTGTCATCACTATCACATTATTAAAACTAATGGTTCAGTCTGAGTTTATTTTAAAACTGGCTTTACAGCTTTTCATTTACATGCCATTGTGTGTTTAGGTTAAAGGCTCTGGCCCATTCATGAATATTGATGATTTACCATACAGGGATTTTTGGCAGCATTATGTTTTTATATACTATCTCTAGTGCTATTCAGGCTTAACACTTTACACGTCAACAATATGGCTTAGCCCAAGAGAAACTTGGGCTGAACTGTTCTTACAAAGAATTCCGAGCCCGAGTCAGACATGGCGTTAACTTCAAGGAGGTTAAACCAATAAGTCTGCAACAAAATACAACACTAAATCGTAGTCAGTAACTCAGCAAAGATCTAAAGCCAGGAACACCGAATCTCAACAACTGCATGAAGCGCCATCATTTCAAATCCGTAATTTCGGACAGCCAGGAAGTATATGGCGCTGTCCTCATACTGAGACGTGACGCACCATGGACTTCCAGTTTCCTGTGTACAGTAACAACATAGTAACGTAGACAAACCTCTGACAAAATAGTGGTGCCAATGAAAAGCAACATGGTGTCTCAGAAGAACATGAAAATATTTCAACAACCAAAAAAACGAAGCTGAAACAGAAAAATGAATGAATGAAAGAAATGGATTCTATATAACAAACACACAGTAAAAGGGACAGACATTGCACATAAAAAAATAGATGTTTAAGGCAGAAAAAGATAAACATATCATAACATGGTTTAATGTCATCACCGGAAAGGTATTTAAAAATACACGAAGGAGGAGAGAGAAACAGAAGTAAAATTTAGTGTATGCTTTCACAGAGACATATTTATAATAAAAGAGTGAGTGACAATGGCAATTCACTACAGTAGGACACACCTACAGAAAAAGGGTTCAGGGTGGGCAAACAGGGTTTCCTAGGAACAACAGAGACCTGAACACGAAAAGGCAATATTTTAATACATTAAAAAAATTTTTAAATTCTGAATGCAACACAGTGTAAACTGGGCACTTTAAAAGGTACAGTACACATCAGCTATTTTTCCCCAGCCCTTTATCTTACTGTATAATTGAACAGAGTTGTGTAATCCTAGAAAAAAATAAGTTACATTATTTCAGTTACCTTTTGTGTATTTTTCAGCTCTGGTGGCTTGTTAATACTGACAGTTTTATGTTTTTAAAACAGTGCTAGGCTTTAGTAAGATACTAGCAGGTCTGTCATGGGTCTGTTAATAATATGCAGCTCAATCTGTGACTTACCTCAGTGAGTTTTTCAGATGATCGCCGTACATGTCTTCATGACTGCTGTGTTTGTTTTGTTTTGTTTTGGTCTTCCTCTCCTTCAGTGGATCATCCCGTTTGCAGTTATGCTGGTTAGCATCCCTAATATCATAGTGGCTTATGCAGTGGCTTTGTCGTCTGGTCTGAGCGTGGCAGCCTCTCTTCTTTTACCATGGTAAGAAGGCCTTTACGATCTTGAACTGGTTTTAGAGGGTTTGAAAATAGAGGAATCACACTGGCCTGCAAAAAAAACGTACTCTCGTCAAAAGTCTTAGGTGTTTTGGCAACAGGCCTGCT
Organism: Polypterus senegalus; assembly: GCF_016835505.1. Lineage (NCBI taxonomy): Eukaryota > Metazoa > Chordata > Cladistia > Polypteriformes > Polypteridae > Polypterus > Polypterus senegalus. Next base: position 201,721,620 of record NC_053156.1, on the reverse strand, counting down.
CTATCACATCCAGGTTTTGAAAAATGAACGCTTAAAATGGAAAAAAGTAATATATTTTAAAAATTATTTACACTTGAAACAATTTCACATATAATTATTACAATATGCAAGCTTTCGAGGCAACTCGGGCACCTTCTTCAGGCAAGATGTAATACAGAAACTGAAGTTCCCTGTGTTTATATCCACACACTAGGACAAGAAACAACATTGGTAAATCTTTAAAGGAAAAATCTTGAATGTAAAAAATTAATAGGTTCATTCAGGCTAAGATTAATTTAACAAGAGAGAGAAGAATAATGTATGGTCAAGATCTTTGGATAAGATAAGATAACTGTCCAACAAAGTCCTTTGAAGTCTGTGATGAGTTTTTCAAAACAATATGGGTCTGTAGACAGGTTATCTGTGTCAGTCTGAGAGATTTAGCCAGCCAATAAAAGGTGTCATTTTGCTTGGCTTTTCTCTACATTCATAATGGCTAACATGGTACAAACACCCAAGTACTACAGACATATAATTATTGAAATTATTACTTTTCAAAGAGTAGTCACTTACTACAATTTTTCCTTTTATAATCCTGCGAAGGTGTTTCACGGTAGAATGACCAAAAAAAGTCTATTCTGTGACGTCCTGGTCAAACCTCTCCTCATGTTCAGACACTGCTCCCGTGTTCTCGTTTACCAGTTACCTGGTCAAGACAATGGATGAATCAACCTGACCGTGAACATTTCTGTAAAAATAAACAATAAAACTTTCTCTCTTCTGTACAATAAAAAGTCTTCTTTCAGGCCTTCTGAATATAAATTTATGGTTATTTTCAATGGATAAGAAGAGAGAAAAAAATTACTGTTCGAGACCAAAAAATGTGCAGCAAACACTTTACAGTATTTTGAGTTGTTTCCAACTCAGCTAACATGAAGAACGAGAAAGACGGACATTTTTCAGCTTAAAATGGGTTTAAAAAAATATTCTGAGCATGAAAAATTATGCCATAAAACAAATGCAACTTATTTAAAACAAAAAAATATATATATTTTCCCCAAAATAGCTTTTTTTCATGTAACCTAATAGAGAAATTGGGTTTTTTTATTTCTCTGGAGGATTTTGGTGCAGACCAATTTTATAGGCCTGTAGTTTCAAAAATGATATAAAATCACTTCTTTGTTTTGAACACTGCCTTTTCATTAATAGCAATGTGATCAACTATAATATCAACTTTATGTATTCGTCACCTTATAGCACAAAAGTTGACTGGAAGATCGTACTTCAAGTTAGACGGGACAGCAAACCGTGAGCTATCAGGGCAGAACTTGTCAGGAATACAGATTCATTACTTTCTTCTTTTCTTTTCAGGTCCATGTTGCCTGATGTGGTAGATGACTTTAGATTAATAAATCCACATTCCAAGGGACATGAAGCTATCTTCTATTCATTTTATGTGTTCTTCACAAAATTTGCAGCTGGAGTTTCTTTGGGAGTTTCAACGCTTTGTCTTGAGTAAGTTTTTACTAAGGTCAATAGAAATTAATAGAAGCTACTTTGTAAAGCTTAGACTACTGTCCCCTCGACCCAGACAAGTGCAGAAAATGGATGATTGGATAGTTTGTAATGATTTTTGATTTGTTTGGGTTTAAGCCTGATTCTCATACATAGTGGATACCTAGATGTATACGTGCGTTTAGTCTTGAATTGAAGGAAGTCATAAGATGTAGACTTGAATACCACTCTGTAGCTCACAACTGATATTTACTCTCAAAGGTACACAAAGAGTCTTGCAAATGTAACTGGATTCACCTAATATGATGGGTTACAGAGCTGCATTTTGTCCAAATTTGTGTAATTGTGGTGGATACATAGACAGTTGACATGAAAATTGGATGGAAACTGAAGTAGTTAATGTGCAGTTGGTAACCCCAACTCATAAATATCTCTGGTACAGATCAGAGGTGATCAACCATTCCACTGAGCCAAGAAATATTTGTCAAAGATAGTTTCTGTCCTAGTGCTCTAGAAAGAAAGCATCTAGAATTAGAAATAGTCCAGTTGGGTATGCATCTGGCAGTCCTGAACTTGATGTCTGCCACTAACATGTCTCGGGGTGAGGAGGCCTTCACGATGGACAACACAACAAAATGGTGTCCGTGCTGAAAATTAAGCAATTGGAGTCATGACAGCAGAAGCTGTGAAACAACTGCAGGACCTGATTAAAGTGAGACTTAAGTTAAAAATGAATTCCCACAGTGTGCTCAGCTGAACAGGTTCATTTTAAGAACATTTTTTTTTTAAATATATAAACAGTTGGTGGGCTGGTGCCCTGCCAGAGGTTTGTTTCCAGCTTTGCACCCTGTGTTGGCTGGGATTGGCTCCAGCAGACCCCTGTGACCCTGTAGCTAGGATGTAGCGGGTTGGATGATGGATGGATAAACAGTTGAAAACCATTAAGCTAAATTAAAATATTGTATTGAAATGGCCCGATATTTTATTTAATCGTAATACATTAAAATATACCAGCTGTTATTTCAACTTTATCAGCAATTGTGCATTTTCATTACATGAAAAATTATGTCTATAAAATAATTTTTTTTCCTTATTCATTAAGGGGAAAAACAATTGAATATTCATGTGGCTTACATCTTAACATGATTTAATTGTAGACTAAAAAGTACATTGCTTTTTTTTTGGTTCACATTACTGATAAAGCTCCATTGAAGCAGAAAATCGCTGTTATAAATGAAATTGTGTTAGTAACTAAATAATTACACAGTGATTAGTTTCACTTCACATCATTAAATGTTAGGTTATTGAGTGACATATATCTTCCCTGTTTCTAATTTATTCTTTCATTTAACCTAAAATTGACAAACATTACAGTTCTTATACACTTTACAACCTATAGAATGTTTTATTTTATTTATTTTCTGGCATTTTGAATTGGAAAATGATGTGTCTACAGCTTAGCTAAAAAACACATTCATGTTATTAATTGCAGCTCATCCAGCCAATCAACCGTTACATAAAACATCACACGTCCCAACTAGAAAAGCAAACAAGAATACAAAGCACAAAATGATGTGGAAGGATTCACCCTTCAGACTTGGGAAGCTCTCCTGGCCCTAAGTTTGATCCCTTAATTTTTATAGTCCAGAGATGGGATTATTAATTCGCTTTGTATATGCACCCTGCTGGAGTGTGGTGAGGAGAGATGTGTTTGTGACATTTTTAGTACTATTTTATCGAATAGGACCACGCAATTATGGCTCTCTATATGAAAAAGAAAAAAAAAAAAATCTGTTGGTAAAGGGTAGATTTGGCACTAACTTCCAACTCTACTCCTACATTTTTATTGAAAAATGTATTTCAGTGAGACAGTTAGCATCACTCCTACAATGCCCCTTCATAGTTCTGAACTCTTCTATCATGTCACCGCTTAACCTCCAACTAAACAGATTTAAATCCTGTAATTTTTTTTTCTAAGCTCATGTCTTGTAGTCCTCAAACAAATCAAGTTATCTCCTCTCTGGCTATTCTGTTGTGCTGTTCTAACCTTTATGGATTATAATACAACAAAAACTAGAGATGGCCTTCAAGTCCTCAGTAGTGCGTTAAATGCCTCTCTTTACGTGTGCGCTACACAACAATGGTAAAATTTAACAAAAACTTATTCACCTTTTTAACACCACTATTTTCCTCCAAAGTCATGTATGAAAGCTGTACTTGCTTGTGTAATTTTGTCTAATATTTACGGTATATTTCCTATGTAAGAACTTCTGTAAAAAAGCCACATTTCCTTCTGGTGACAAATAAAGTTCTATGTATAAATTAAAAATTGCCCATCCACACACTTATGTAGTTTGATTACTAGGCTCTCATATACTATATTGTTAAAATCTTTTTGCAGAACGAGATAAATAAGATATACTACTGTGATCATATGCTGTTGTGACGTCCTCATTGATTGTTAACATATGTCTGTCTAAACCCATATCGACGGTTTCCGAACATACCTATTCTTAATATGTGTTGTTCTCATCTTGAAAAATGGCTTCAATTTATTTTCTAGTGATCTAGCTAACTAGCCTATAGTTACTGAGATAATATCAATGATACTTCATTACATTGTCAGGTTTGTGTTTTTGTACATCTTCACCTACATAATGTAGGATCGTATCCATGGTGGCAGAGATGCAGACGACTTAAGAGAATTTTCAAAGGAGTGTCAAACGAGTAGGACTCTGTAACGAGAATCAAGAAAGCTGGCACAGCTAAGGTGAAAAAGCCCAGCTTTTCTTTAATCATAAGGAAGATTTAATTTTTGGGTAAAATAGTCTTATTTGTGAAATTAAGAATTCAGACATAAAGCAGAGCACACTGACATCTTAAATAGTGACTACGCAAAGTCGTCAGATGTATTAGCATCACATAATTGGCATCAACATGTCGAAAGCAACATGCAAAAGTCCATTCAACGATACTCAAAATGGTGGTGATCATGAGAGTAAGCAAATACAAAATGGCACAACAGCGACCTCACAATTGAAATGCTATAAAAAAAATGTAAAACAAAATAGATTTATATGTTAATATTACACAAAATGTTTCCTTGAAGTTTCCAACAGTCTAACTGTGCACTGTACCAGCTGCCTGGAGGCAACAGTATACATTAATGAGAAGAACTGGGAGATAAGAGAGTTCACATTGTCCAAACAAAATGAAAATCAGAAACGTATCAAATCAAAATGCTAAAGCCAAAAAGAAGGCAATGAAAACTGTAATCAAAAGTACCTAAAAATATTCTTTTTTTTGGTGAAAATTCTTATGCATCTCACACAACAGTCTAGAGGTTTTTTGTTCTTCATTTTTACGGAATTTAAACCATACAATTGGACAGAAAGAGAGGCAGACTTCTGCACTGTAGAAATGTTGTGGGGCTTGGGATAGCAACACCACCAATTGCTACAACAAATGAGCCCCAGGCCAGTGAACCAATGACAGATCAGATATGGGATTCCTTTCCATTTAAATTGTAGTTGCTACTGACAACATGTCACCGGGTACATGTGCATTAATGTCAGGATAAAACAACCTGCATCATTACAGACTGGTTAGTCATACCAGGTCATCTTCACCTGCTTTAAGAGTGAGAGTCACAAGAATCACTCGTGGTGACAGTGTCTGAAACTGCTAAACATGGAAAGCGTTCTTGATTGCCACACCACCAGAACAACAACAGATGTCAAGGTATGGGGTGCCATTGCTAATGAGACATGGATTCCTCTTACTTTTTAGTGTCTGTTTAACTGCCCAAAAATGCATTATGGCAATCTTGTCACTACCTGCACAACTTGCATGATGCCATTTTCCAACAGGACAATGCCTGACTTCACATGACTTCCATCGCCCAGGAATTCCCATTCCCTAACCATTCTCTTCCCTGGACATGGCTTAAACAGTGGAAGCACAAATAATTCTGAGATGCCAGCTAAAGCTCTGTCCATCCTGTTTGCAGACAATTGCATTGCCAAATTTATTTATCTGGATCTGCCACAGTATGCAACTTGGTAACATTACAGCTCTGTTCTATATAATACACTGCCATTTGAAATTCATAACATTAGAGATTCTGCATTATTACTTTTGGGTATTTCCCCTCTAGAACAATTTTATGGATACAAGGGAAGTGCTACTGTATTGTCATTTTCTTCTTTTCATGTCGCCTCTTTATTTATACTGTACATACCTATCACCATGATGTACTACACCCTGTATTTGGGGATAGGGATCTCTTAGGCCACGGATGTCAAATGTCAGTCCTGGAGGGCCACAGGTTTTCATTCTAACCATCCTCTTAATTAGTGACCAGTTTTTGCTGCTAATTAACTTCTTTTGAGTCTTAATTTTAATTAATTTGACTCAGGCCCATTTGTTGTTTATTTTTACTTAATTAGCAGCCAAACAATAGTGAGGCACAAAACAAACTGCCACATGACCAGCTCAGCTGGGCCAATCACGCAGTATCTGAAAATAAGAAAAGGTGAAGGTATTGGTAAGGTTGATCTCAGGTCACCAAAACATTTTGACAGTGTTCTTAGAAAAAAACAGAAAATCAACCATTTTTGGAAATGTCTGCTGTGGCAGAATGAGAGCAGCAACAAGCCATAGAATTAAATATCTCTCTCATTAAGAAAGTGATTGGAGCTTCATTGGAGCTTGAAGCCCCAATTTAGCTGGTCATCAGTTGGCTTGTTTCATGTCTCATTTCTGTTTGGCTGTCATTTAACGAAGAAAAGAATCAATTCAGAGCACTGAACCCTTAAAAACACAGCTATTAAAATGAAGGAAAAAACAATTTAATTAGCAGTGAAAACGGCTCAATGATTAGGAAAAGGGTTAGAATGAAAACCTGCAGCCCTTCAGGCCCAGAGTTCGACACCCCTGTATACTTTACAATAGTTCAGAGGTGTCCAGCTTTGGTCCTGGAGGACCTCAGGGACTATGGCTTTTCCTTCCAACCTCTTTGTTAATTAGTGACCAATTTCTGCTGTTAATTGACTTAAATTCACTTCCTTTTAATTGATGTGTTTAACATTCTGAATTGCTTCTTTTTTCCTTAAATAGCAGCCAAATAAAATGAGATGTGAAGTGAGCCAATAGATGATCAGCTCAGTCTCCATCTCCATCAAATTTTACTTCCAATAGTTTCTTAATTAGAAGTTGATTCATTTTGTTAATTAAACTCATTATTTAATTCCATGGCTTGTTTTGGCTCTCATTCTGCCACAGCAGACACTTCCAAAAGAGCACAGTCAAAATATTTTGCTGACTGAGCAGATGAATATTAATGGAGACCTTCATCTTTCCTTTTAGATATTTTATTATGCACACAGCTGGTCACATGTTGCCTCATTTCATATCTCGGTTTGGCTGCCGATTAAGAAAAAAAGAAACACTTAAGATGTCCGAGTGTTAAATAGCATGTCGATCAAAATGAAGAGAAAAGTAGCAGAAAAAAAACTGGTCACTAATAAAGAAAAGGGTTTCGGATGAACTGTATCCCTCCAAGATTGGAGTTGGAGACCCCTCTTAAACATTCAAAAAATCCTTTATGGATTGGAGAAATAGCAATAATAATGTGTGATTATTTTATACTTTTCAGGCCGATTTACAAGATTAATCTATGTTACAACACTTATTAAAGTGGAGCACCCACAGGTTAAGTGACTTGCAAAGGTTCTACAGGAAGGGAAAAATTGACAACCTTGTGGAGTTGAGTCCATGGCCTTAACCACTACACCTTAAGTTTATTTTTCGAGATGATTTCTTTTAATTAAATGTGACAATTTTTTATATAAAATGATAAAATGATCACTTAAAGCTATTAATGACACCGAAAATAAAGCTTACTGCATATCCATGTAAAATGCCATGGTTTTTCTAGGATTGAAGTCTGTAGTACTAGGGTGTTGTACCGTGTTAGCCATTATGAATGTAGTGAGAAGTCAAGGAAAATGACACGTTATATTGGCTAACTAAAAAGATTACAATATGCAGGCTTTCTAGTGCCTGAAGGGGCCTGAGTTGCCTCGAAAGCTTGCATATTGTAATTTTTTTAGCATAGAAGTCATAGTGCATCTAATTATAACTTTGTGTCTAACATACTTCTCTTCCATCTGCCTGTACATCTACTGTACATTACTCCGAGTCTGCTCTTTTGTTACAGATTTGCCGGCTATGATACAGGAGCTTGTAAACAGCCCCCCCATGTGGCCTACATCCTGAAGCTGCTAATTGGAGCGGCCCCAGTAGTGTTCATAGTGATGGGGTTAGTCATCCTGCTGTTATATCCAATAACTGAGGAAGTCAGAATACGGAACAAGCAATCCCTTTCTGAGCTCAGGTAATCCTTTTCAGTATGGAGAGGTACCAGTTGGGTTTTTATTTGTCTTATAGAAAATGTGTCTGCATGGCAAACATTACTGTCTCATGATAAAAATGGTTACATCCACAAATTTAGCAAACCAAATATTGATGGTAACTAAGTAAAGAATAATGCATTCCAAAGTATAATAATAACCAATGAGCTGCAATATATACCAATGACTACAAGCTAAAAATTACGTACAAGTGTGAGATAATGTTGTATCGAGCAGCAGGGCGGCACCCATTGGTGGGACCGTCCTAGAAACTTTTCACATGATTATTTCCATTATATATTATATGGTGAATTCCTAAAGTTTTCAGGGCCCTTTACGTTTTACACATTTTGTCATACTTCAGCTTTATGCCAAAATCATTTCAATTCATTTTAACTCAAAAACCCACAGGGACAAAAGCAAAAACAGGATTTTATACATTTTTGGCAATTTATTTAAAAAAATAAAACACACACCACAAAATTACCCATTGACACAAGCATTCAGAACCTTTGCTGTGGCACACTGGCTCAAATGCATCCCATTCTTTTTATCGTCATTGACATTTTTCTACACCCTATTTAGAGTCGTCCAACGATTCTATAAACCAAACAAATCAGACAAGAAAGCACACACAAGCATGGGAAATTATGTTGTCCATAATATAGCATGGTATGCATGGGGCTGACCTTTATACCCTTGCCCCCCAATGACATATGCAGTGTGACCCCAGACGTTACCAATAGTAGTGTCATTGCTACTGCTACCAAAACAGTTTTTTTTCTTTTTCCACTGTTAACTTTTCAATCAGGATGGATTTTTCTGGGGGCCAAGAGCTACAAGATTGGTCAATTCATGAAAAGAAAT